>NC_056729.1:552390386-552672886 GCF_019279795.1 Protopterus annectens | reverse complement strand
ACTTCCTGTGGAAGGGGAGCTGGGAAGGGTTACAAGGAGAGAGTTGAGACAGGCTCAGCTCTCAGACCCTACATTGCAAGGCCTGAGGCAGGTAGCTAGGGAGGCACCTGATACTCAAGGCAAGGGGGAATCTGTATACTGGGACAAAGGGTTACTATACAGAGAGTGGACCTCTGAGGGAGGGCTAGAAGATTAGAAAGTACAGCAGTTGGTAGTGCCTAGAGCCCACCATCTGGCACTTCTAGCCATAGTTGAAGTACACAAAAAACAGACGTCACCTCCCAGGCAGACAACAAATCAATTCCAAATAGTAATTCCTTATTCCGTGTAAAATGCCAATCCAGAAATATGTAAAAATAACGCTTTTATTTGTCATAAGAACAGCGTTTTCGCCATGGTAACACCACAGCTTCTTCAGCTTAAAACACCTTTTTTAAAAACCGCCAATTATTTATACATGCAATACATGACATATATGGTCAAACATTTAAAGAACCAGTACATAAAACCCTTATTTTAAATAAGTCAGCACATTCAATCATGTTATTAATTTGATGACATATTATTGAAATGCTTGCATATACATTATGTCTTAGTATACCCTTGATAACTAACCAAACGTTAGTTTCACTCAAAATTCTTTCGTAAACTATACCCTTACAAAAAATAATCCTATAAAATCAAACCAACTAAACCCTTATATGCTCTAACTCATATTTATTATATATTTTTAAAAAACTCCCCCTTTGGATTTATTTTTAGAACTTCTTAACGAAGTGGACAACAAAAGATTGAAAGGATTGTATTTCCCTCTTCTTAAGAAGAGAACAAGAGAACAAGGCCCAGGGAAATCAAGGGCTTGGCCCAGGAAAACCTGGCAGAAGCCCAACAACAGAAAAAGGTGTGGTATGACAGGAATTCTCGAGCTAGAGAGTATGCTGTGGGGCAGCAGGTAATGGTTATCACTCCTGTCAGACACACCAAGCTGAAAGCAGCTTGGGAGGGACCCTACAAGGTAGTAAGAAAGGTAAGTGATGTTAACTACATGGTGGAACTGCTAGGTAGATGGCAGGGGCACAAATTGTACCATGTTAACATGATGAAACCTTACCATGATAGGGAGGCCCTTGTGCTGAGCATTTGCAGTGGATTGCAGGAGGAGTCTGTGGGAGATCTGGGGACTGATTTCCACAGTGAGGCTCAGGATGACACCTCAGTGGAAGGGGTAGCAATGTCCCAGCAGCTATCTCCTACCCAGGTTCATGAAATCTGAGCAGTGTTGCAGGAATTTGGGGACATGTTCACTGGGAAACCAGGGTGCACCCACCTGGTGCAGCACCAGGTGGATACAGGACCCCAAAGTCCTATTAGGCAGGCCCTTATAGAGTGCCTGAGAGATTCAAACAGACTCTGAGGGAAGAGTTACAGGAGATGTTAGAACTAGGGGTGATTCAAGAGTCCAGCAGTCCCTGGGCCTCCCCAGTGGTGCTGGTGCCAAAGAAGGATGGCAGCACCAGGTTCTGTGTGGACTACAGGAAATTAAATAGTTACACAGAGTCAGATGCTTACCCCATGCCTAGGACAGATGAGGCCCTAGAGCAGCTGGATAGGGCTAAGTATCTTACAACCAATGATCTTACCAAGAGTTGCTGGCAGGTGCCCTTGACTTCCAGTGCTAAACAGAAGTCAGCCTTTGTGACTCCCTTTGGCTTGTATGAGTTCACAAAGATGCCCTTTGGGATGAAGAATGCCCCAGCAACATTGCAGAGGCTGGTAGATAATATATTAGCAGGAGCAGGAGGGTTTGCCCTTGCTTACCTAGATGATATTGCCATCTACAGCCAGTCCTGGCCAGAGCACCTTCAGCATGTCAGGGAGGTGCTGGGCAGACGACAGAGGGCAGGGTTGACCATTAAGCCAAGCAAATATCAGGTGGGTATGGCAGAGGTCTCCTACCTAGGACATAGAGTGGGGAGTGGTAAGATAAGTCCAGAACCAGCCAAAGTTTAAGTCATTCAGGCATGGCCTGCACCTGTTACTAAAAAGCAGGTGAGGACCTTTTTAGGGTGGCCAGCAGGGTACTACAGAAAGTTTGTCCCCAGTTATAGTACCCTAGCTGCTCCCCTCACAATCCTGACAAGGAAGAACAGGACAGATAAGGTAGTGTGGACCCCAGCATGTGAGCAGGCATTCCAGTAGCTTAAAGAAGCTTTGAAAGGACCCCCTGTGTTAGCCAGTCCAGATTACAGCAAATAATTTGTTGTGCAGGTGGATGCTTCAAACCATGGGGTGGGGGCTGTACTTAGCCAGATTTCTTCAGAGAGGGAAGAGCACCCAGTGGTTTATCTCAGTCGTAGGCTCCAACCCAGGGAGGAATTCTATGCAGCTGTAGAAAAGGAATGTCTAGCCATAGTGTGGGCACTGCAGAAACTTCAGCCTTATCTGTATGGAAGAAAATTCACTGTTATGACAGATCACAAGCCCCTAACATGGTTAAACAGAGCCAGCAAGAAAAATGCCAAGTTGCTAAGATGGAGTCTGGGGTTGCAAGCATATGATATGTCAGTGCAGCACCCCAGTGGGAGTAGCAATGCCAATGCAGATGGGCTCTCAAGACAGGGAATGGGGTAAGGTATACTCAGATAGGCCTAACCCTCTCAAGCAGCGTTTCTCAAGGGTCACTTGAAAAACTAGCTTGAGTTCTCAAAGGGGGGAGATATGTGAAGATAAGGGTGAAGGCTGCCAGCCTAGCCAGATAGAATTTTGGAGATAATTCTGTCATCTGTAAATATTAATGTGAACCACATGCTTGTGGTCTTAAATGGAAAAACTGATGTTAAATGTGGAACTGAAAAAAATGTCACAACAGTGCTGTCTGCTGACCAAGTAAAACATGTTGTGACCCTTTGATCTAAAGTCGGCTCCAGTCTGTCCAGATGAAGACATTCTTTCTATTGCTTTAACCAAGACTTAAATTGCTAGATTTAAACATGCAAATGTATTTTTATTGCTCTGCATCATGACCAGCAGCAAGATAATACAAAGAGATGTTAAGAATGTAAATGTAGTTTCTGTTAGCCTGGGTACCCAGGGAAGTGTGAAGAATTATGTAATGGGAACCAGGAATGTGATTTTAAAAACAGAGAGAATCAGAGATTTTTAAGCATTTTTATCTTGACTATCTAACTCACAGCACTGTCTTGCTCTAGATGTAAGTTATCTTAGACTTGTGTTTTCTTTTAGAAATAGCTAGGAACTAGAAAGATTAGACTAAGTGTTTTTCTGTGATATCAGAACTTTGCTACTGAATGAAGTATTTTTGCGTGATCTCTGAACTCTTGACTAGCACTGTGTAGTAAGAAGTATTGTCTTGTGTTTTTATTTATTATTAAATATTTTAAAACCTTTTAACTGTGGCTGTTTTGTGTAGAGTCAATTTAAGCTCTTAAGAGTACTTGCATGCCTTTGGTAAAATTGTAGAAAGCCACTCTAATAGCTTTAGCCGTGGGCTATACTACCAATTGGATAATAACACTGCACAGTAATAATTGGACACCCATTTAAGGGCCTTTGAGTAGCTGATAAATATTAACTGGGTGGTGGCAAGTGATACTATCGTATAGTCTAGGTAAAAGGGGTACAGCTGGAGAACCTGTGCTAGCCTTCCTCAGAAGTGTCTGTGTGGTTGTGTAAACTCTTATTTCAAAGTGTGTGTGTTTGTCAGCTACTTGGGCAGGGATGTGAAGCACTGGTTGGACAGAGAGGGTGCTGGAGATTTTAGCTTGCCCAGCTGGCTGAGATCTGGACCCTATAGCTGTGCCAGTGGGGAGTCTTATTGGGGACTTGGAGAGCAAATGAGTGACCAACCCCAGACTGACTGTGATCTCTGTGTGCTCTTAAGGGAAATTGCACTTTACTGTGTGTATTTCTTATCCTTTCCTCATATATGAGATGCCCACTCTGGTGGTAGTGGTGAGGATTGAGGCTCTTTGATTGCTGAGTCAGGGCATGGGCATCACATTTGTGGTGACAGTGGTTGGGTTATCCACGTCACATTTGTGTTTGGCAGCGGTGGGATATCCACATCACATATTAATCCTTTAAACATATATCACTCAGATGTTTTAACATTCTCTCTTTTAACTGCCTGTTGGTTTGGTCTTGCCAATGTAAAAACAGTCATGTCTCTGACAGCAGGCAATATTTACAAAGTTCTTAGTTTTACAATTGACATAGTCTCATAGTGACTAAGACCTGCCACTTATAGGATTTATAAATTCTTGCTTCTTAGAAATTGCAATAAGTAGATGTAAAACATGGATATGTGCCCTGTTTTTGAGTAGCAAACTTGGTTTTGTTCAAATATTTTATTACATTTTCCAAGAAAAATAACAGATAACAAATGACAACAGTACTCTCATTCTAAGGCAAAATATTACCAAACAAAGTAAAAACTATTTACAATATGTACAGAGCAGCAAACTTTGATTATTTAGTTGATCATGGCACAAACATTTTAATTGCTTATTGTTTTTGAATGAAAAGAACAGAGCTTCGCCAACTACTCATTTGATATTATCATCACACATAAGAATGTGCCAATTTCCTCTAATAATATCACATATACCAAAATATCTTTGGAGCAAGTCAGCAGAACTCTGGCTCGGGAATTCAAATGAGTAATTTTCTGCTCGTTAATGTTAATTCTGTCCTCTGCACATGAGAAGACAGGTCTCCCTCAAGACGTTCTTAATGAAGCAACTTGTTGTATAGTATGATGCACCTCTTTCCTGGTCTAACCTCTTTGAATGAATTCATCACTCAAAATCTGGTTTGCTTGTAGAAAATCATCCTCCCAGGTATGAAGTCTAGAGTCACTTTACAAAAAATTGTGGTACTGATACGAGTTGTAGAATAGTGTGTGTATGTTGTACCTTTAAGAACCATCTCAGGGTTTGCACGTGTGAATAAATAGCCAGCACATGCTAGCTTCTGAGCATCTAAGTTAAAGTTATTAAGCCTCAGTCCTGATGTGTTTGTACATAATAAAGCTGATTGAACAGAACCCACAAAGTCTCGTCTATTTTATCCTGGCTGGATGAGCGACATGGTGTCAGAACTGGGATTCCAAAGACTGCTTTCCAGAGCTATGAGGTGCAGAGTTAACAGTGAAGGTAAACTAAGAGAAACAAGCACAAAAAGGGCCAGAAATGAACTACAGGTAATGAAAACTTGCATGGATGATTTATTTTATAAAAAAGCTAAAATGGAGCATTACAAGGGCACAAATTGCATTACTGAATAAACAAGAGGCACAAACGGTTTATTAATTAAGCTAAATGTTTAAAAATGAGATATTTGATAAAACAATTATCAGAAAAGCACATAAAAGGTTCAGAGTTACCTCAGAATTGCAAAATGAGCATGTTTAAAGCAAAACGGGCATGTTTAGAACAAAACGAGCATGAGAAAGGCCTAATTAGCATAAAAAAAGATAAAACAAGCAAAAGAAATATAATAAAGGGCAAAAAGGTGAACATTAAGCATAAATAAACCAAGGAGACTGCATGTTTTTTGGCAAAATACTGTGTTTTAGCATAACTACTACTTTGCATTGTATTCAGGGCATAACAAGAGTTATTCGAAATATCTGAAAGTGTTTAAAAGTGCTTACAGTGTGTGCTTATTACTGTGCATTTATTCTGGAGAGTTTATTTGTGTGCAAAGTGCAACTATTTCATAAAGTACAATCAAAATACAGCCATTTTGAAGAGTTTCTTGTGCTGGGTGTGTCTATTCGCAAAGTGCCACCACTACAGAGTGTTTCTTGCACAGTAAAGAGTTATTTAGCAGAGTACAGCCATTTTGGGGGAGTTTCCGTGTGCTCTGTACTGTTTATTCGCAAAGTGCAGTTACTTTGAAATGTTTCTTACTCTGAGCTTCTTCTGCCCATTTTTTGCACAGTGCAGTTATTTGAAATGTTTCTTACAATGATGATAAGTAACTTTTACAGTACAGTGATTTTAAGAGTATTATAGTGCCCGAGAGACTTATTTCACATAGTTCAGTTATTTAGAGACTTGTTGTGGTATTGGGCATGGTTACAAATACTGGCATAAATTTCTGGTATATGTATATGTGTGTTTGTTTATGCATACTTGCAAAAGCCTTCACTGGTGTCAATATGGCATATTGATTTCAAAAATCCTCACCAGTGGTCAGAATATTGCAGACAACTGGAGAATATTTGAGCAAGAATATGATATTTTTATACAAGCAGCTTGCACCAGGGCATTCATTTTCTAAACATAGCTGGGTCAGAGGCTATTGACAGACAGTGTTCATTTGTGTATGCACCAGCAGTATATGAGGGAGAAGGTGAAAACTGTCATATTGTTGTACAATCTGAATCAAGGGAAGACCCTGAGTGTTTGAAGTGCAAGTTCAGGGAAATGTGTAACCCCCAGACAAATATTACATTAGAGAGGCATTTGTTTTACACAAGAGATCAAAAACCAGGGGAAACTTTTGCAGCCTATATAACTGACTTGAGAAACTAAAATGTGTTGGTTTGGTGACTTAAAAGATGAATTGATAAAGGACAGGCTTGTGTGTGGTATTAATAGTGCTGCAGTGAGAAAGATTTTGCTTCACAACAGTGATTTAACACTGAGCAAAGCTATTGAGATTTGTCAGATCTATGAAGTTGCAGAAAGACACACAAGTATGCTTGCAAGTGATAAGAGCATGGTTTCAGCAAGCTCCAGAGAAAATGTAGACAGCATGCAACATGTGGCTAGTAGAAGCAGGCCTAAGCACATGGCAGCTGCCACCCCTGCAGGTTTTCCAGGGAGATCCTGTAGTTTTCCAGCAATTTCTAAGAAAAGGACATGCTCAGTGCAGTACAAGGGTGAGCCAGCCAAACCTAAATCCAGTTTTATTGATAATGGTTGCAATTATGGTGCCAGTCATGAGTCTAAAAGAAAATAATGCTTAGCATTTGGTCAGCAATGCCACAGGTGTAGAAAATGGAACCATTTTCAAAAGCTATGTAAATCAAGCAAACCTCACACAGTTATAAAGAAGGGTCAGTCGAAAAAGCAAGTTGATCATATAGAGACCTGCAATTCTACTTTCTACATAGATGGTGTATCAGTAATTGGTGCAAAGGCTGATGCAATAAATGTGTTGGCAAAGAATGAAGTGTTTTGTACTGTCCAGATCAATGGTAAATCCACTGAGCTTAAAGTGGACACTAGCTCTAAGTGTAATGTTATGTTAGCAGACACATTTGCTAAGGTTTGAACTGGTATACAACTCAGTGTGACTAGTTGTGTGAAACTTGTGGCTTATGGAGGTGAAAAATTTCAAAATGAAGGCTCAGTATTGCTTTCATGTTATGTGGCTAGGAACTGTGACAGCTTGTTATTCCATGTAGTCCGAAGACCTATGCAGTCATTGTTGGGTCTCAGAGACAGTTTGAGAATGGATTTGCCTTCTTTTACCAAAGAAGTTCATCATATAAGCACATATTCTAGTTCCAATTTTACTGAAGCTATTTTCTCAGAGTATGCTGATGTTTTCGATGACAAGTTGGGCAAACTTCCAGTCGCATATTCCATGAAGTTAGACCCAGAGGTCAGTCTAGTAATCAGACCAGCAAGAAAAGTTCAGATAGGTATGTAGGATAAAGTCAAAGCTCAGATGGATAAAATGCTGCAGCAAGGTGTAATTTGTCCAGTTACAGAACCAACTGAATGGGTGCCATCCATGGTAGAAGCCCACAAAAAAGGCACAGACAATATCAGAATATGTATTGACCCAAGAGATTTGAACAAAGCTTTAAAGAGATGGCATCATCCAATGCGTACAGTCGAGGAAGTTGCAGCCCTAATACCAAATGCCACTGTTTTTTCTGTTTTAGATGCAAAAAGTTCATTTTGGCAAGTGATGCTTGATCACATATCTTCATTACTGACTACTCAGTACCACATTTGGCAGCTATACATTCCTCAGGATGCCATTTGGAATAAATTTTGCAAGTGAAGTCTTCCAGCGTGCAATGGAGCAATTTTTTTCAGGTTATCCTTGTGCCATAATAGTAGATGATTTATTGGTTGGAGGCAATGGTGAAGCAGAGCATGACAGAAACCTTAAGAAAGTTCTGGACAGAGCATGTGAAGTTAACTTAAAGCTCAATCCTCTGAAGTGCAAATTCAGACTACCAGAAGTTACATATGCAGGTCATTTATTTACTAGCAATGGCTTAAGACCAGACCTGTCCAAGCAGGCAGCCATTCTTGAGATGCCAACACCAGAGAATAATCAGGATGTGCAACGTTTTCTTGGTATGGTCAACTATTTAGGCAAGTTTATACCAGACTTCAGTGAGTTGGCAGCACCTTTGAGAGAGCTGAAGTGCAAAAATGTTACATGGTCTTGGTTGGAACAGCACCAAAGAGCATTTGAAGACCTTAAGCAGAAAATTGCCACCCTTTCCTGTGATGTTTCAAGATTTAGTCTTGGTGCAGTTATTCTTCAAGACGACAGACCAGTAGCCTATACATCTAGAAGTCTTACCCAAATTAAAATGCAATATGCTCAAATTGAGAAAGAACTTTTAGCAATAGTATTTGCATGTTCAAAGTTTCACGATTATATCTATGGTTGAGCTATTCAGATTGTAACTGATTACCAACCTCTAGATACTATTCCAAAGAAGCCTATGCATTCAGCTCCTGTGAGATTACAAAGAATGATGCTCAAATTACAAAACGTATGACTTCAAAATGGTCTATACAAATTTTTTTTATTTATTTTATTTTATTTTATTTTACATTTGTTAACTGGGAGAGTGCGGCTGGATGCAGGTCCATTTTCAGCGGAGGCCCGGGAGAAAAGCTCCAATTACATTCATTTTTAACATTAAAAGCCATTACTTGTGACATTCATTACAGGCAGACTAGCATTGTGACACTAAGTGACACATATTGTATATACTCTGAATAATTATGAGAGCAAAAGGCAGGGCAGTGTAAACAAGTTCATAATTATGAGGAGCAATACATGGAATTCATTACAGTAGCTACTAGACAAATGGATGAGCAGCTAGTAATGCTCTCTTAATATGCTGGAAAACATTTCCTATCCTGTAGTAATATTAGGACTATGGGTAGGCTAAGAAGGTAGCATATTTTAGTGTGGTGCAGAGAGATTAGCTGTATACTAGAGTTTTATCCAGGGGTGAGACAGGAGCAAAGCCTGTTGTTCATGAAGTGAGTTTTAAGGAGTTTCTTAAATTGAGTGATGGAGTAAAATAAAACATTTCAGAGCTTTATTGAAAAGGCTCACCCAGACTCTGCTACACTTTGCTGTGAGGGAAAGGTTGGTTTGCTTTTTATTTGTTGTATTTTGTATTGGTTTATTGCCTTTTTTATATTTGGAGTGCTGTGATTTGTTGTCTTTACCTTGTGTTTTGCTTGTGTTCTGCTTTTAACTGCATATTAAAACTTCAAAAGACACCACAGCTCTGTTTCTTGTGAGTCGGGCAGAAATGTTTCCCTACCCCACCACCCTGTCACTGTCGTGTTCTTAAATACCGCTGTCTTTCTAGCTGCCTGCCTCTTATGTTAATTTGACCATATATCTCATTTCCTCTCTGCTTTCACTGGCTTGTGTGAGTAAGCACAAAATTATCATTTTGTGACATCACCCCCCTTCAACTATTTACATTTATTGGCCATCCTACTGTATTCCATAGTACCAGCATACAAAAGTGACCACCCCCTTTCAATCTATCTTGCTGTTTTAAAAATAGTGACTCTCCACTAAAACTTAACTTTTTAGACAGGTAAAACTTAAGTTACCTACTTTCACATCTAACTTCACTAGTGCACACTGCAGTGTTTAGGATAAACCATTTTTTTCACCTTACCTTTAAGCATCCCTGTGACTAGCACTTACTCTAATACCCGCTGGAAAGCACTAGGAAGCCTTAAACTGATACAAGCACTCAACTCTCCTTATTAATAAGGAGACATTAATCATAGGTACTGAACATCCTATAACTGCAAAGTACCTTGCTAAGGTAAGGGAAAACAGCTCCTGTACTTTAAAAAAAAAAAAAAAAGCACCAAATCAGGCATGTCCAAGGGTCAGCTTCCGTTGATTTCTCCTGTCCACCTGGTTAATCTGGGCATACTGAGGCAATGCAGCAATTGCCTCATGTACACAGACAACCCTGTCCTCCTACCATCCAACACTACAACCTGTGAGAGATGCACTTACATAGCTAAACTGGAAGCAATGCTCTCTCCACCCATAATTGTGCTAGACAGTCAAGAGGAGAAGGTTAACGCCCGCACTACACCTAAAGCAACACATAGCCCTTCTAAACTCACACCACCAACACCCACACATAGCAACACTAAATCCACATATGCAGAGGCCCTTAACTGTAACCTGCCCAAGCAACAAGGACCTCCGAAGCTGAAACGCAAACAAATACCAATCACAACCAAAGTGTCACATAGCTCACAACACCAGTGTGCCAACCAGCAACAGCCCCTAAGGCAAGACAACGTACCTAACACTTTAGTCATAGGTGATTCTATAGTCAGGCACACTGATGTCCCACTCACCAGGTTGAACAAGGAGAAAATTACAGTGAGCTGCCTGTCAGGTGCCAGTATCCGCCACATAACTCATGCACTCAAGTCACTCCACAACAAGTACAAATATGACTCTGTCATTGTCCATGTTGGAGTGAATGACTTGAGACGTACCTCCCTGGACTACATGAAAAGAGACTTGGAAGAGCTCCCGGATCATGTGGCCCAGGCAGGTATGACCCTAGCCCTGAGTAGCATCCTGCCTTCGCCCATAATGATATCACAATATAAGGACAAAATGATTGACTTCAACAATTGGCTAAGCTTCTGGTGTCATTCAAAGGGGATCCAGTATCTGTCTACCTGAGGCGACATGATCGACAGACCACGATGCTTTGCCAGAGATGGTCTGCATCTATCGCCCCTGGGATTCAGGTTACTAGCTAAGGCTCTTGCCACCCCTATAGTGCCTTTTTTAGGCAAAGTTCAAAGGACAAAACCACCACCGTAACAGGTACAAGCATGAAAAATCTGAAGGTAATGCTACTCAATGCTAGAAGTCTAAACCTCAAAATGCACTCTCTCGAGGCACTCCTAAAAATGGAGAACATCAATATCTGTGCAGTAACTGAGACCTGGTTCAAGGCTCCAGAGAGCACACCTGCAATACCAGGCTACAATTCTTACCACACTTTTCGGCTACCAAACTAGGATCAAAACACTAAAGGTGGAGGAGTATTCATATTCACCAAGGATATTCACACCACCAGGTTAGTTGCCCAACGCAATGCGTCTGAAATTCTCCAGGTGCAACTAACACTAGGTAAGACTGCAATCCAAATTGTAACTTGCTACAGATCCACCACCTTGCCCCAAGATTCTCACTACACCTTTCTAAACATACTGGAAAATATGAATATACAACCAAACACCCTAATACTGGGTGATTTCAACTACCCTGCCATTAACTGGGAAAACTACTCGTGTACCAACTCCATTGCCCAACAGTTCTTGGAATTCATAAATTCCAATGCCCTGGATCAACTAATCCATAGTCCCACCAGGGGATCCAATATCCTAGACCTGGTCATTACCAACATGGGAAATCGATGCACCACACCTATGGTCACCCCCTCGTTGGTCAGGTCAGACCATAAGCTAATCAACCTTAACATCCGCATCCCACCCCCACCCCCCAGTAAGGAAACCTCCATAAAAAACTTCTCCAAGGCCAACTTCATGCTACTCAAGTCAGAAGTTACAAACTTCATGACACCCATGCGGACGGGAACTGAAAGTTCAACTGCTGAATCCTACACTAAGGCACTGTACGAGCACATCCACTCATGCATGAATCGTGCCATCCCAAATAGAACCAAGATGCTCTTTTCCAAAAAAAGGAAGCCAATCTGGTGGTCCCCTGCCATAAACAAACTTTACAACAAAAGGAAAAAACTGTTGCAGAAAAGGGGAAAATCCCAGGATGCAAAAAACTCCCTTACCAGCCTCAGTAAGAAGCTGAGATCCCTCATAAAATCCTCCAAAGCTAGTTACGAAAATAAAATTGCCAAAGATTCCAAAGACAACCACAAGGCATTCTATAACTATGTCAAGAATCTAAATGACAATGCTCAGATCTGCTCTGAGCTACAACAGAATGGCATTAAATATACTGATCCCAAGGATATTGCCACTATCCTGGCAGATCGATTCAGTGCCAACTTCACCCCCCTCTCACACCCTAAATGGCCCATCTCAATACTGGAAGATTGCCATATTCCAGTAATAATGACCACAAAGGTAAAAAACGCACTCTCCAAAGCTAAGAATACAGCATCCATGGGACCAGATGACATCCCAGGCTATGTACTACATGAACTACAGAATGAACTGGCACCTCACCTAAGTGTCATGTTTAATCATACCCTCACCTCAGGCTTCATGCCCACTGAGTGGCACACAGCTACAGTTATCCCACTCCACAAGGGGGGATCCACCTTGGATCCCGGGAACTACTGCCCCATCAGTCTGACGAGCCTGATCTGTAAAGCCATGGAATGTATTATCATGGAACTTATAAACAAAGACATTGGCAACCTTAAAACACTGGACCCCACCCAGTTTGGGTTTGTGATGGGCCGATCTTGTCTCCTGAACCTTATTGACTTCTTCAAATCAGTCTCCAGAGCCATGGACGAGGGTAAGCAGTCCACACAGCCTATTTGGACCTCGCCAAGGCCTTTGACACCATCCCCCACTCTGGAATCATAGATAAACTTACTAAGCTGGACATTAATCCCTACATCACTCGATGGGTTGCCAACTGGCTTACTGACAGAACCCACACTGTAAAAGTAGCTGACTCCAAATCCAGCTCCAGACAAGTGACAAGTGGAGTACCTCAGGGTTCAGTCCTGGGACCTCTCTTGTTTGGCATCTACTTCTCTGAAGTACAGGCCAACACTAAGGGACTCTGGCTAACAAAGTTCGCAGATGACTGCAAACTGGGAGCCATTATTGAATCCCCAAATGATGTGGATACTCTACAAAAGGGCCTTACAGAAACAGATGCATGGTGCCAGAGCCATGGGCTTAAGCTCAATGCCAAAAAATGTATAGTTATCCCCTTTGGGAAAAAATATGTACCCATGAATTATGACATAGGTGGCAGTACACTAAACACCGAAAGTGTGATAAGAGACTTAGGGATACAGGTGGACAGTGGTCTCACCTTCAATAACCACATCACCACAACAGTCAGGAAATCCTTCTATGTGGCACACCTCATCACTAAGGGATTTTCATACAGAAAAAAGGAGATCATTGTCCCACTGTACTCATCCCTCATTAGACCCATTATACAATACAACACCCCATTTGGTATGTATCTCTCAAGACATCTACAACAACTGGAAAGGCCGCAGAAATACCTCACTAAAAGAATCACAGGCCTAAAGCAGATGCCCTATGCTGACCACCTTAAAAAACTCCAGCTATACTCTGTTGCATATCATCTACTCTGAGGCGATCTCTGCTTAACATACAAGGCCATGTCAAACCCAGAGTTGTTGGACATGCTACATTTAAAAAAATCCCAATCCCTCAGAGCCACATGCTCCAGGGATCTAAATCTTGTCATCACAATAAACAAAACATGCTGGAGGGATAGTTTCCTGACCCAGAGACTCTCCAGACACTGGAATAGACTGCCCATACATGTCAAGCAGAGCGCCTATTTGGCCCTCTTCAAAAGGAACCTTGGTGATTGGATGGGAGAAAGGAAATTCACCCCAGGGATCATGTCAGTCGCCCTGCTACACAGGGGTTCAGGGAAGTAAATAGTGTGGGAAGGAATAGCCAGGGAATTGTTATGGCTAGGCTTGTATAGGCCCTAGGGCCGATAGCCTTGTACCAGCCTATGAACCTATGAGTTGTTTGATGTTAAGTGGGCAGGAAGGGAGTTCTAGAGTTTAGAGATTGAGTGGCTGTAGACAGATTTTTGCTGCCTCATTGTTAAATTTGGTGATCTGTAGGTGATTTTGGGTGCTAGATCTTAAGGTTCTAGTAGTGGTGCAAGGGATGTTGTAGAGCTGGGATTTTTTCTGAGTAGTTTAATATTTTGTGCACTAGTTAGAGCTGATTGCTTTGAAGTATTAGTGGGAGCGCTAACCAGTTAAGTTTGATGAGACACTCATGGTGATGAGTTTTATAGGATGAGCCTGTAGCAAATCTTGCTATTTTATTGTAGCATGATTCAAGTTTGTTTAGATCAGTTTTGCAAAGGTTAGTGAGCACAGGGGAGGCATAGAGTAATGTAGATAGTAGGTGTGCAAAGGCAAACTTCTTTATCTGGCTGATATCTTATCCAGATCACCCAGAAATGCAACAGAACAGATTCATGCAGAGAATTTTGACGTTGACATCATGAAAGTGCATACGTTTTCTACCACAAGACTTTATGAGCTGAGAAATCATACAAAGACTGATCCAATTTTGCAAAAACTCAGTCACTACATTAATGTTGGATGGCCGTTAATCTAGCGTACCACCTGAAATGCAAGCTTATTTTCCTCAGAGATGAAATGTTAATGAAAGATGGCATTATTTTCAAAGGTCCTAAAACTGTTGTTTTTGCTTCCTTACAACATGACTATATCCAGATTTTGCATCGTGGTCACCCAGCTTCTGAATCTACCAAAAGAAGGGTGAGAGAACTAGTATTTTGGCCTTCTCTTCTAAAAGACATTGATAAAGTACTTTCTTCTTGTTCAATATGCAATAGTACTAAACCGCATTTGCAAAAAGGACCACTTCAGCTAAGTCAAGTTCCTGAACTACCTTGATCAACAGTAGCTAGTGATATATTCGAGTGGAATGGTCAGCATTACTTAGTGTTGGTAATGCTTATTTGAACTGGTTTGAGATTGATTTACTACCTAACCTAAAGTCCACTGCTGTTATCACCAAGTTGAAATGTCATTTCTCAGTCCATGGTAGTCCACACAAAGTTATTTCAGACAATGATACTCAATTTACTAGTCAGTTGCTTCAGAAATTTGCAAAAGAATGAGACTTTGTACATGCCACTAGTAATCCAGAATATCCATGTACATGCCACTAGTAATCCAGAATATCCATGTACATGCCACTAGTAGTCCAGAATATCCATGCACATGCCACTAGTAATCCAGAATATCCATGTACATGCCACTAGTAGTCCAGAATATCCATGTACATGCCACTAGTAATCCAGAATATCCATGTACATGCCACTAGTAGTCCAGAATATCCATGTACATGCCACTAGTAGTCCAGAATATCCATGTACATGCCACTAGTAATCCAGAATATCCATGTACATGCCACTAGTAGTCCAGAATATCCATGTACATGCCACTAGTAGTCCAGAATATCCACAGTCAAATGGACTAGCTGAATGTGCAGTACAATGTGCAAAGCAATTATTTGAGAGGCCAAAGCATGATAATACTGATGTCTTTTTGAATTTACATAATCTCAGAAACATACCCCGTGACGATATACTTGGCTCGCCTGCTCAAAGACTTCTGTCTAGGCAAACCAGAACAACACTGCATATTAGTTGCAGTTTATTGAGGCCTAAAGCTATGAACAACAGGAAAATTAGAGCCAAGTTATTCAGAAAGTGTTCCTTCCAGAAGTCCATTAAGGATAAATCGAGCAGATTTCTTCATCCATTGAAAGAAGGAGAGACAGTGAGGATACAAACAGTGAAAGGTTTCATCTGGATTGGGCAAGTAACAGGTATATGTACTGAGCTGAGATCATACTTCATTGAATCTGAGGGTGAGGAGTACAGGAGAAATCACAGACCTATCCTTCCTGTACCAGAATCGATATCACAGCATTGTTCCTGTGATACAGACTCTAGATCTCAGAGTAATTCAGACAATGCTCTTGTTGCAGAACATGTCTTAACTTCTACTTCCATTCCCGATGATGTCTCTAAAGTTGAACATTCAGCAGAGACAGTCCCTATTGCTAGACCTGATTCTAATTTCTATGTCACATGATTTGGTCATATCTCCAGACCCAGTATGAAATACACAGCAACCTGGACATAATTGTTTATATGTATTTAGTTCTTTATAATTGCATGACAAAGAGTTATTTGTACTGATTGCATGTCAATTAATGTTGTCAACATTGCATGACTTATTTCTCAAAGAGAGAGGATGTAGACTAGTGTGTGTATGTTGTAACTTTAAGTGTTTCAGGGTCGGCACGTGCATATAAATAGCCAGCACATGCTAGCTTCAGTGCCATTTTGTGAGTGCAGCAAGAGAATGAGAATGTATGAGTGTAATAGCTAGTTTGTTTATAAGTTTATCTAGTTATTAAGCCTCAATCCTGATGTGTTTGTACATAATAAAGCTGCTTGAACAGAACCCACAAAGACTCGTTTATTTGATCCTGACTGGATGAGCGGCACCAGTCACCATGTCTAATTCCAGAGAAACATCCAGAAAGTTAATGCTTTCATGGGAGAAGTGAACTGTAAAACTCAGAAAATCAGTAGTAGATTCTAAATATCATACAAAGTCAGGTAGTTCTTCTGATGTTCCTTGCCACAAGATAAAGAGGTCATCCACGAATCTCTTATATTTGATCTTAGAGCAGAAAGAATTATTAGACAGGACACATTCCAGTTCCCAGTTAGCCAACACCAGGCTGGCATAACTATTTGCACATGGGTGCCCATTGCGACACCCCATTTCTGTCAGTAAACTTGAGTTCGATATATAAAAACATTATTTTCTAATACCAATTCCAGAAGTGAACATACTGAGTCAATCTTCTCTAAGGTGTAACATGTGTTACTAGGTAACATCTTTTTAATAGCTGTTATTTCATATCCATTAGGAATAACAGTGAACAAACTCGTTATATCCATGGTAACCATTAACAAGGAAGCATAGTTAGTGATACTGGCAGAAAAAGCAATGTCTCAAAAATTGCTTATTGTCTCTTAAAATGTATGAGCCACACATCAAGCTTCTCTCAATTGCTTCTTGATATAAATCGATGTTGGCTCAGTCACCCATCCCTCTTCTGCGACTATCAGGTGAAGTGGGGAATTCATAGTATCCTTGTGAATTTTAGGAAAGCATTTTATGGATGGAATGAGTGGGTGTATTACAGTTAAATATTCCATTAAAATTTGATCAAGTTTTTGACACATATAAAGATAATAAATTGTATCATTAATGGTCTTAATCATCATTCTTACTCTTATGTAGTCTATGGGCATATATGTGTTCAATGTATCAAGCACAGCAAGCATTCTAGCATCATAATCCAATAAATCCATGACTACTATGGCCCCTCCCTTATCAGCAGGACAAATAATGATCTGATTGTTCCTTGGTAGTTCACGTATTGCTACTCTTTCTTGAGGGGTTAAATTTTGATAATATCATTTGTGTTGGCTCAAAGTTTTAAAAATCTTGTCTGACAGACTTTTAAAAAGGTCTCCAAAACTGGATTATTCTGGGGTGTGAATTGACTCAGCTTTTTAAAAATATTCACATTCATGTCATCATTGTCTGCATGCAAACTCTTTAACAGGACGCTCCTGCAGAACAATTTCAAGTTCACAGAAATATCACTCAATCATGAAGAAGTGGCAGGAATAAAGGTCAAACCCTTTTTAAGCAAACTGAGTTGCGCTGTTAACAGTTGGTAACCACTTAAATTCACTACTGTATTGGTTGTGCTGTATCTAGAGATGCATTAGTTAATGGTCTATAGAGACCTTCCTCCTCTTCCTGCCCTAACTTAATGAGCTGGGTCCTCTGTGCATATTCATTGATTTTACAGGAAAATGAAGAGTTTAAAAAAATGAGGATTAAACTGAGTTATCTTTACATCTCGCCACCAAATTAACTCCTAGTTGCTCATGTTTTGTGAAAGAAATATTCTCCTGTTGTTCATTAGTAATGTCACCTCGGGATGTGGTTGCATCACTCAAAGAATGCTGTTTATCATTTGTTAATTCAGAATCATTTGACACAGTTAACAAATTGCTTTTAACACCCTCTCTCTCATTAGCAGCACATTGTTCTTCAGGCCATACAAATATCCTGCCATTCTTAAAGTCTGTATAGTCTCTCATCAATTTTTTTTAGATTTAATATGTTCTAAACGTACATGCAATACAGAAACATTAGAGTAGAAGTCCTCAAGTTTATCTATAAATACATCATCAAGAAACTTACTTTCTATTTCTTTTTGTTGCTGTTCAACCAATTTTTTCAAATCCTGTTTAATGGGTTCGAAGTGTTCCAAAATTAGCTTCATGTAACTTCTTTAAATGGACGGTTGTTTTATGAATGAATTAGATCTGAAGAAGGGTGACATCACACCCGAAAGTACTTATCTTGTTACACGACTGTTTTTCTTTTCTTTTCTTTTTTATTAATGTTTTGGTTTTATGCTTTACTCTGTGGTGATAGTACTGCTTTTGACAAATCTGTAAAGCCCCATTTACTTACACTAAACACACAGAGTAGCTTGGTGTAAGACTCTTTGGAATTCCTCCTGAAGTACTGCTGCCAGTACAACTGCACTTTGTTGGCGAGTCTATAATGTTTATGACTGAGATCTGTCTCCTCTTGTGTACCACATTTAAAAAGTAGTATATAATTTGTTCTTAGTCATTCTGTCTAGATCTGTGAGTTGAAAGAGCACCCTCAGTGGTCATCGATACTACGGTAAGTGAGAAATGACTGTGGCACATCTAAGCACCCAAATGGACAGAGCAGGACACCCTGAACTTTCTTCATGTGTCACACATGAAAGAAGCATGAGAGCACAAAAGAGGGCATTTGCAATGACTGAGTCTTGAAACACCATTGTCCAGTAGATTCATGGATAGATGGTCATGTAGAGGACAACTGTGCATGTCTGGTACTGCTATGATGATCTCCACTGGAGGACACTGGAGCAGCTGTAGATTGGATCAGAGATGTCCATGAGACAGAACCACAGCCCTACAGTAAGTGAAAGTTTTCCCACTTTAACACCTCAGTAGTGTATACAAAAGTCCCCCTCATTTTTCTGTGCTGCATCTAGAAGGTGTCATTTCAATGAGCTTACTGTTGTAGAAATCTTTAAACTTATATTTGTGCCACCCACTGAGGTAATGCAGTGGACCCATCCATTGCTGATACCCCACCATATTGGTTAAGTACATACCCTGACATGCATATAGTAGGAAACAGATACCTGTGTATATAATTCAGGTCAAGTTTTATGCTGTTTCTACTTTGTATATGTGATATTATTCCCAGACTACCATCATTATCTGTTATACCTCACATCTGTTCAATAAATACCCTTCGATCACTGACAATATACTGATAATGTGTTTATGTACACCAATAAACCAGTGGACAGACTAACATTGATGGAATACATATTTTTTATGCTCCCTTTTCCATGTGGCTGAGTAGGTAGGACATGTATTTAGGTGTAACAATGCAGTTTTAATACCCTTCTTAGCTGTTTACATTATTTTTGCCATTCTTGCTGCAAAGATAAATGTTCTGCAGTTGTCCAAGTGAGTTATTGATCTTGCCAGAGTGAAGTGGACTTTCTGTTGTAGGCATGTAGACCTAATATGCTACTCATGAGAGTTAAATTATTCAACACAATACTATTGTAATGCTTTGAATTGTTTATTTATATTTTTCATAAACAGGTGCAGCACCATTATTTAACTTTATTGTCAAAAATAATATTACACTGTTATGAATGCATTTTGAGGCATGATAGTGAATGCTCCTTTATCTGATGGTATCTGCTATCTGCTATGTAAAATTAGAATGCTGGAAGTGCACTTTGTAGAAACTTACAGTACATTCAGTTGTTCTTCTTCTTTCGGCTTTTCCCAGTTAGGGGTCGCCACAGCGGAACTCCGGTCCGCTAATGATTGGCAGTAGATTTTTATGGTGCCGAGGTGCCAGCTAAATGCCCAACGTTCAATGAAGGCACACCCATTCATGCATGTCTTTCAAACGCCACTCGACCACGGGGAGGACATGCAGACTCCACACAGAAGGCGCTCCAGCTGAGAATCGAACGAGAGAACCTCTTGCTGTGAGGCGACAACACTACTGCTGCACCACTGCGGCTTTTACAGTACAGTCATTTAAATCTGTGGATACTAATGTAGTTGGGTGAATATATTCTGTACTGCATTATGTTTATAAATATAAAGTACTGGAGATGCCCACATAACTAGAAAGCCTATGTATGTGTGTGTATGTATATATATATATATATATATATATATATATATATATATACACACATACATACATGGGTCTACTTCTAAATCCAGACTCTCAGATGACCAACTTTCAAAATCCCAAGATGAAAATCAAGAAAGTGCAGAAACCTGAATGTGGATGTTTTACTACGGTAAGTAAATATGTGGCCAACTGTAAACAAAACTCACACTGAGGTAAGTAAACCCACCTAGGTGAGGGGCTACAGCCCAACACACCACAATGTAGAGGGCTGTGTCCCTCACACTCCCCCTAATTAAATATACTAACTCCAGGATTGCATTACAGTGGAGAACAGGGCATGTTGGCCAGTTGTTTACTTACTCTGGTAAAACATCGACATTTGAGTTTCTGCACTTTTGTGATTTATGTCTTGGGATTTTGAAAGTCGATCATCTGAGAGTCAGGCTTCAGAAGTAGATCCATATATCTATCTATATATATATATATATATATATATATATATATATATATATATATATATATATATATATATATATATATATATATATATATATATATATATATATATATATATATATATATATATATATATATATATATATATATATATATACAACAGCATACACACACACACACACACACACACACACACACACACACACACACACACACACACACACACACACACACACACACGTATAAATAACTCAGCACATAGCAGATTTAACCAGCAACATCTGCACAAGCAGTCATGGTCAAATCTGTATGTCATGAAAATGTGTTTATAAACTGGGATACATATGTGCATCACCAATGTACATCTATGGAAATTATACAAGCTCAGTGCAACTTACTGAAAATTACTAAAGGAATAGAAATGTGCAGTAATGTCTCTGAAAACTGACAAATATCCACAATTACAGGTATCAATGTAATTTGTAGATGGATGTATATAAATACACTCATCACAATCTGCCGGAATCTGATAGAATCAGCAAAATTTCTAATTAAAAGAAATTAACTGAGGCAAAGGACAATTGTGGCCACTTCATCAGGGCTAACAGTACCTAACAATGAATGTGGAACCTGTGTGGTGAACACAAGTAGCACGCATACCGAAGGAACTAGGGAGACAGAAAAGCAGATGTGGGGTAAGGGCAAAGAAGAGGGACATACAAGAGATATGATGAAATAAGAAGGTCTGAGGGAAAGTCAGGTTTATAGCTCCTATAGTAAAACTAAATATTCAACAAAATGCTTCTCTTACAGACCAATTTCTCTATTGAATGTAGACTACAAAATGTCTATGAATATATACCCAGACAAACTGAAGCAACTTCTTCCAAACTTAATCAATGATGACCAAACTGGTTTTATAATAAATAGAAGTACATTTGATAATGTAAAAAGAATACTTACTTTAATAGATTACTCAAATAAGAAAAAAAGACTTAATCTTAATAAGCTTAGATATAACTTCTGCATTTGACTCAGTGAATTGGGACTATGTGTTTATATTACTTAAAAATTTAAATTTTTCAGATAACTTTATAAACTTAATATCATATTTATACAAAGGCACCCAAGGTTATATAAAAATAGGTACATATATCTCACAAAACATCCTAATATTAAAAGGAACCAAACAAGGTTGTCCTCTTTCCCCTTATTATTAACTGTAATAATGGAACCATGGGCTAATTCTATAAGAATGAATAAAGATATAGAGGGATTCAATAGAAACTCAGAAATAACATCTACTGTAAAATTCAACTCTTTGCAGATGATGTTCTTATCACACTAAATGGAAATATATTATCAATTCCTGCTTTAGTTACTTCCATGGATAACTTTCAGAAATATCAGGCCTGACCTTTAAAAATAAAAAACAAAAAAAACAAAGATACTTCCCATTTACCTTAATAAGAAAAATCTAGGAAATGAATACCATAAATATATCTCAGATTCAGGCCAGTTTGCCTGTTTAGGGATAACTTTAATCAAGTATATAAAAATATAATACATCTTAACTATAATAACATAATGAGTAATAGTCAATCTCTAATAACTAAGTGGAATAAAATCTTCTTTACAATGGAAGAAAGACTAACAATAATTAAAATAATCATACTCCCAAACATATTATATATTATTCAGTCAATTTCATTACTCCCACCAAAACAAATAGTTAGAAAACTAAATTCAATGATGTTAAGATTTTTATGGTATTCAAACAAACCTAGGATAGCTCTAAAATATCACCTAAGTAGCTGGACAAAAGGAGGAATAGCCTTTCCTGACTTAGAGTTATACTCTGTTTCCTCTATAATTAAAACCATTTCTTTACTAGTGGAGCCTGCATATCTAGCTAAATGGAAAGAATATTGGGAAGCAATAGGTATGGACACATTTATTAGACCCCAAACTTATAAATTAAATACATTAAACAATCCTTTCATCTGGATAGTAAAATAACTCTTTACAACATACATTACACCAAAGCATTCAACTACTTATATTTCAACTATTATAATAAATTTCAGAAACTTTATATATAAATACCCAATATATAAAGAATGGTCCTTCCTCTTATACCCTTTAGCCTATACACAAGGAGTCATTTCCTCTGCTGATTCCACTAAAATATTATTATTTAAAGAAAAAGGAGTAATATATTGGTTTAGGTGGATGGTAAATAATGGAATCAAAACTACAGACAACTTAATTCAAGAGTTTGAATTAGATAATCTCTGGTTAGAATTACAAGTGTATAGGCAATTCCTCTTAAGTACGTTTTAGTTAATATCACCTACTAATAAAGAAGCTATTCCATTGTTGTTAAACTACCTAGTTCTGAATATACAACATAAAACTACATCCAAAGGCAAGTTATCATAAGTATATATAAGGTAATTAGAGATTAAACATATTGCTGCTCAGAAGGCTTTTGGAACTATTATATTTCTATAAATGATGTACAACCAGCTGATAAAGATAAGAAGAACATCTTAGAATCACCTAGCAAAACAACATCCTCACTTAGGTGGAAGTTATATACATGGAAATTCATGTATAGGGCATGTTACAATCCACTTATGAGTAAGATTACTAAAAAAGAAAATGTAAACGGTGTAAATTGGAAAAAAATGCTAATTGGCACACTTTTATGACTGTAAGGAATTAAATGACTATTGGGAAAAAGTAAACAAGTTTTTACAAGCCATATTCACTGATAACTTTATTATAACCAAATCTATGATCCTCTTTAACACGCTTATACATTGCAATAATAAAAAAAATTAAATCCCTTTGTTATTGTCAATCCTGGCAGTGGCTAGAAAGATTATAACCAGAAACTGGATTACAGATCTTCCACCAACATTTAATGAATTTAAAAATACTGTTACAGAAGTATGCCACATGGAAATTTGGACAATTAAGTCAAGATTATCTAGGAAAACATATTCATACAATATGTGGGTTAGTCTCTAGGAATTATTAAAAAAAGAATGTATTATAACATGATACCTTAATTTTAACATATGTTTTTGAAATGTGTATAAGTGGATGTCTTTGTAAATACTTTATGTTGTGTTTATTATATATGTATATGTATATATATATATATATATATATATATATATATATATATATATATATATATATATATACATACATACATACACACACACACACACACATACACATACACATATATGTGTGTGTGTGTGTCTGTGTGTGTGTGTGTGTGTGTGTGTGTGTGTGTGTGTGTGCGTGTGTGCCTGATTGAAAGTTAAATATATGTAATAATTATATGTTTATTTGGTTTAAATGTAAAATTCAATAAAACTGTTTTTTTTTTTTTAAATACCACACATATATGTATATACTGTATATGGTAGCATGTAAATCCAAGTAATATGGCTTTTTGGAGTGGTCCTGTTGTTATCACAATAAGCATAAACACTCTCTGGTTACTAAAAGTACTTTCTCAATAACCAGCCACAATAAAAGATAATAAAATATTTAATAAATAAAAATGATTTAAAATATATATACACTGAATAACTGATTTCAGTAAACTACAGAGTTTGACATACAGGAATTATGAAAATAACACTGAAGGATAGGTTTCACACTGAGTGAAGAAAAACTCTGTAGCTTCCTAACTGTCTGAAGATTAACTGTGCCTGTCTAATCTCATTAAGTCAGCAAGGCAAGATGATAGTCTTACATCTGCAGGCAAAATAAGAATATATGTCCACTCTTCAGGCTGTTGGCCAGTCCTCAGCAAATGGAATAACAAAACCGATTATTTTTGCTGAACAGCTCTGACAAATCTCTGACTGATTAATACTTATCTGGAAAACAATGACTAAATACTGACCAAGTGATGCAGTTGAACTACACCTGCAACTGAACAACTGCTGCCACTGAACACAACTGACTCAGAACCTGCTTTTTATAGCAGAATTTATTTTAAAGTACAGAAAGCTGTTATGAGAATTCTACTCTCTCATTTCAGACTTTTGAAAAGTAAACAAAAACAGCTACTGTGGAGATTCTACTCCTTTCAGCTCTGGTACATAATGACATCACCCCAGGTCAGCTGACTGGCACAATCTGCATTTAGAAGTCTTTTTTAACAAAGAGGTACATTTGGCCAGCCAGCAAAAGCACTGTTTGATTTTAACATTTTACCTAAATTAAATTAATAATAAAAAAAAAAAACTTATTTACAAAATTATAGCTAGTCATGCTGGAATATTTAACACTGGGTAATTTACAATGATTTACAAGTATTTACAAAACTGTAGCCAGACATGCTAGCAGACATAACAATATCTGATATCCTCACATTCCCCCCTTTAAAGACTCAAACAAGATTTTTAAGTGACCTTATAAAATCATCACTTGAAAAAAATGGGGCTGACTGAAAATGTATCAACCAATACCCTGTCTTGAGAATCCTTCTGTATTGGTATTGCTGAAATCTGAAATGGCTAATGCATTGGTCATCCGAAAGCCACTTCAAGCTTCTGGAATATCTGATCACAATTTGTGGTCCACCCTATTCTATCTGGTCTGCATGTATATATATATATATACATAAATACACACAAGCACATGTATGTATATATATATATATATATATATATATATATATATATACATACACACTTGAAATAATATCTAGAAAAGGTTTTATTAGGCCAACAGTTCTCAAACACAAACTGTTTTTGCTAATCAAGCTTCAGCAGTCTAACATATATATATATATATATATATATATATATATATATATATATATATATATATATATATATATATATATATATATATATATATATATATATATATATATATATATATATATATATATATATATATATATATATATATATATATATATATATATATATATATATATATATATATATATATATAAGTTCATAGGTGTGTACTAGGCTAATGGCCCTGGTGCCTTTACAAGCCTGGCCCATAGGATCACCCTGGCATTGTGCCACCCAACCTTAGTTCCCAGTGCCTCTGTCGAGTAAAGCCACTGGAGTGATCCCTGGGGTGAATTTTCTATTTCCCATCCACTCATCAAGATTTTTCTTGAAGAGGGCCTATGAGGCGCTCTGCTTGACATGTATGGGAAGTCTATTCCAAAGCATGGGCAGTCTCTGGGTTATGAACCTGTCTCTCCAGCATGTTCTGTTGATTGTGGTAATGAGGTTGAGGTCTCTGGAGTGTGTGGTGCGGAGGGATTGGGATTTCTTCAGATGTACCATTTCTAACAGAGTTGGGTCAAACATGGCTTTGTAAGTCAAGCAGAGATCGCCTCTAAGTAGGCGATATGAGACAGAGAATAGTTGGAGATTTTTTAGTCTGTCCATATAGGACAAATGTGTAAGGCCTAGGATAATCTTTGTGAGGTACTTTTGCAGCCTGTCCAGTTGTTGCACATTTTTAGAGAGGTACATGCCAAATGGGGCATTGTACTCAATGACTGGCCTGATGAGGGAAGAGTAGAGGGAGACAATGACCTCTTTCTTCCTGGATGCAGATCCTCAAAAAATATAATATATTTTTTGCTATGTCGCACAATTGTAATTGGTTTATGAGTGCCATGAGATGATAAAGGTTAAGCATCACTGATATGTATGTTCACCTGGATTAAATTAATTTTCTGTGAGCTGTTGAATGGGCAATATATTTAATGGACACTAGATGGCACTGCAATAACATATTTAATATGTTAATACTTGTCATTTTTGAATTATTTGTATTTTTTGACCTCTTCTATGTAGAGAGAGAAAGAGAGAGAGAGAGAGAGAGAGATTTAAATGTTGCTTTTGATTACATGACTCATGAACAGTTCCTGCAGTTTTACTATAAATACCTGATGAAAATTTTAGTACCACTTAACTCTTTTATAGAGTGAAATATGATTTGCTGCTTTTCACTGGAATTAGCTATCTTAATAAATGAATTTTCACTTAAAAATGTTCATGGTGTTTCACTGCTGTATATATAAATATATCTATATTAATATCTATTATCTATAGATAGATATATGTGTGTATATATATTGTCTGTCATTTTGTTGTTTTGGGGAGAAATACAGACACACACACGCACACGCACATATGTATATATATATATATATATATATATATATATATATATATATATATATATATATATATATATATATATATACATAAATACACACAAGCACATGTATGTATATATATATATATATATATATATATATATATATATATATATATACATACACACTTGAAATAATATCTAGAAAAGGTTTTATTAGGCCAACAGTTCTCAAACACAAACTGTTTTTGCTAATCAAGCTTCAGCAGTCTAACATATATATATATATATATATATATATATATATATATATATATATATATATAGATATATATATATATATATATATATATATATACGTATATATATAAGTATATGTATCTATATATATATATATATATATATATATATTCAGAGAGAGAAAGAGTGAGACACACACATGTACATATATATATATATATATATATATATATATATATATATATATATATAAGTTCATAGGTGTGTACTAGGCTAATGGCCCTGGGGCCTTTACAAGCCTGGCCCATAGGATCACCCTGGCATTGTGCCACCCAACCTTAGTTCCCAGTGCCTCTGTCGAGTAAAGCCACTGGAGTGATCCCTGGAGTGAATTTTCTATTTCCCATCCACTCATCAAGATTTTTCTTGAAGAGGGCCTATGAGGCGCTCTGCTTGACATGTATGGGAAGTCTATTCCAAAGCATGGGAAGTCTCTGGGTTATGAACCTGTCTCTCCAGCATGTTCTGTTGATTGTGGTAATGAGGTTGAGGTCTCTGGAGTGTGTGGTGCGGAGGGATTGGGATTTCTTCAGATGTACCATTTCTAACAGAGTTGGGTCAAACATGGCTTTGTAAGTCAAGCAGAGATCGCCTCTAAGTAGGCGATATGAGACAGAGAATAGTTGGAGATTTTTTAGTCTGTCCATATAGGACAAATGTGTAAGGCCTAGGATAATCTTTGTGAGGTACTTTTGCAGCCTGTCCAGTTGTTGCACATTTTTAGAGAGGTACATGCCAAATGGGGCATTGTACTCAATGACTGGCCTGATGAGGGAAGAGTAGAGGGAGACAATGACCTCTTTCTTCCTGGATGCAAAACCCTTGTTAATGAGATGTGCCACATAGAAGGACTTGATATATATGATATTTACACACAAATATAGACATATATACCTTTAACAACTAAGCACACAAGTTTTATAGATAGAAAGCTAGATAGATACAGATATATCTGTCTATGTCTGTCTGTCTATCCTAACAGCAGACACTAGACATCAGATAAAGGGTGTGATAAAGGGACAAATTCCAAAATGATTGGAGTACCATAGTAAAGATACACAATGCAAGGAAGCCCACTATGTCAAGAATGGGTTATGATATTCATTACAGTGAATTATATTTAAGTAGTAACTGAGTCGGTGTGGGTATATGAGAATTTACCCACTGTTGGTGTGATTTGATGATGAGGGAGAAGCAATGTGATTCAGAAATACTGTATGCTAATGAACCATATTACCTTGTCTGCGAGTAGTGGGAAGCTGTCCAACCAAAGTTCTTAGAAGTCCAGCTCCATCTGCATGAGAAAACTGCTATTGTAGGCAGGGAAATGGCATAACCAATTTCATCATACAAGTGGAGCTGCTCTGCCATGAGGCTGTTCAGCACCACAGCTCCATCTGTAGGACATACAGGTGAAGGCAGGCGTGATAGCAAGCCTGATAGAATACTTTTGTATCAGGCAGGTACACTTACCACCGCATGTCATCTACATGAACATCTCAGAATATTACAGACTATATTGGCTTACATATTTTGTTCCTCAGTACCATGCATCACTTTATCAGTAAGGGACATCATTAGCATGCAATGTTTCAGAAATTTTGGGAGTGAAAGCACACAATTCCAAAATCTGTCAGCCTTTGTCGAGTCCAAAAATATGTGCCAAAATCCACAAGTCAGAATAGGCTGGCTGTATTGGTGTAGATGAACAAAGTCTTTGCTAGGATGCAGGCAGCCTGGTTTCATTTTATGACCAACCACTTGTAAGAGATGGTGACTGAAGTCAGAATGATGTGGTTATGCTTACTTGTCATCTTTAGTGGAGGTAAGGGGATGACATGATGGAGTGAGGAAGGATATTTCTGAAGCCTAAGTGAAGCCTAGAGCCACAAGCAGTGGCCAAGGTATGTGAATGTGCAGGGTTTGAAAGGGTGTCAACACACCTAAAGAGATGTTTATGCCTAACAACTTACAATGGCTTTTTAAATTACACCAGCATATGGGGGGGGCTGAGCCTCCCAGTAGTATATCAAGTCATCCTCTGTGAGGAGCAATGCTGGTTCCCAACTTCAGTCTTCTCTTACACTCTGTCTTTACCTAATCCATACCAGCTGGTGACCCTGGCCTGAGGGGTTAAATACTTGAAGGATACTGTAAAACTGTGATTTCACAGGGAGAAGGTCTCAGGAAAGACACACTTCCTCAGAAGCCATCACAACCCACAGAACCACCACAGATTTACAAAAAAGAAAAAAAAGTCTTGCAGAGGATCTTGTGTATGATGCAGATATATTACCAAAGTGAGACAGGAGCAGAGTTATGAGCATCTGGGTTTTTCAGGTAAGTCTTAAATACTGGCGGCAGTAAGAGTATAGTACAGTGCAGTGCGGTACAGTCATATCTGGATATGCATGTAGCTGGTACCTACAAGTATGTGGTAGTATGAGCAGTGTGATCACATATGTGTACAATACTGAAGTGTAATCCAATGTGTAACAGAGATTTGAAACTGGACAATATATATTATTAATGAAATTGTCTGTGTGTGCTTGTGTTTGTGTGTGCATCTGTGTGTGCAAGTGTGAGAGACAGACATACAATGTGTCATACATTATAATGTATATGGTGGGATATGTCACTTTTAATATTTGTGGTGATGGTATTGAATGAGTGCAGTTTTTGCAGGTATAGGAAGTACTTATGTGCCTCAGACTTTGACCAGTGCTGTAATGGGATTTATGTTATGTACTACTGTAATTAGATGTGCTAAACAAATGCACCAAAAAAAAAATGAGGCAGGTATGTACAAGAGACAACGTAACAGTGTGACACTGAGATAATGCTTGTTTTTCTTTTGGCACACATTTTAACAATGCCATCACCATTAATTTGTATACTACACAGCAGTCCTTATAGCTATAATAATGCTCTTAAATAACATTATAATATAAATCATCTATGTTATAACAATGCATTCCTGGATTAAGAACATGCAACTGTATTACAGTACACCTTCTGCATACTATACATTTATACAGTGTAGTAGCCATATGTGTAATAGGTATTTAAAAGTGTTAAATTACTATTAGAGTACACTTTGTATGTTCAATTTTACTTTTTTTTCGCTTGTACTTTGATGTGTTTGTATGTCTTTGATGTATAGATGCTTAGCAAGTGTGAATGCAATAAAGCTTAAAGAATTTTAGTTTATATGCTTTTTTTCAGTTACTATTTTAGCTAAAGGACATGACTCATTTGTAGAAAGCACTTGATGGGGAGTTGCACTACCAGTTTCAATGGATATTTAGGTGTGATGACACCATTTTATGCTTGCAGTTCTTATCTATGATGGTCTACAATATAATGACATGACTGTATTCAATATTCCTTTCAGTTGTGATTGTGCCATTATCTGTTTGTGCAGTGTGTACAAAATATATATTATACTAGAAAATAGAGATGACTGTATCTGGCACAGATTCATGGGTAATAGCAGACTATAGTTGAACACCTCTCTATTGCACTTCTCTAACCACATATTAAAGATACAGCTGGGTGTATAAATTGCAAAATCTTTACTTTGAAGTGCCTGCTCGACAACTTGTGTCTAAAATGCTGAAAAGAGATGAGATATAAGTAACATGGAGAATAAAAATTACAATTTATTTATTGTAAGAAGTGTTTCAAGTATACTATAGTAACATGATAATGCAAAACTTCATTAATATATATTTCATCTAACTGTGAACTAACCCACATAAACATCCTACTCACAACCACATCTAGAAAGTATTATAATGCTATAATATTCATTGCACTGGACTGCTGCACGGTCTGGTAAATATAATGCATGCATAATATATTTTATATCACTTGTATATGTCACTGCTCTCAGTGTATTGTATAGACATATCTACTACTACACAATTATGCAGACTGTTGTAGAAGTATGCAACAAGTAATCATGGGTGCTTAAGTAATTTGTTAACCACAACTGTGAATGCTATTTTCTAGTTCCCACCATATTTAACTATATTTTACCAGCATGACAATGCCTATCATAATGGTATGGCTAATTAAAAGGTAATGAGGGGGATTTTAACCCTTTGGCACTTGAATCCCTGTGCCAGAAAACAAACACTGATCAGTGATCAATGAGGAAGGAAACCATGACAGGGACTTCACAGATTGTTTTGCCCTGCTTGTGAGCACTCAGTCAAGAATGGAGTGGACACTTATCAGAGTGCACTGAGTCAACGCTGAGCCCCGAGATCTCTCTCTCTTGTTTACTCACCATGTGGTACATCAGTCAACAAGCATCTTTCAGCACTTGTTGTTTCTGTAGCAGTTACAGGTTTTACAGGCTCAGGTTGCTAGCCCAAGCCTCAACTCTTCTCAGAGGGTGCACTACACACATCTGTATGCACACACTCACACCTAGGGCCAATAGACCCAACCCTCTTTGGAGGGTGCAGTGCAAACATCCACACACGCACCTAGAGCCAATTTAATGTGTCTAATCCACCTAGTGCATGTCTTTGGAATGTGGGACAAAACCGGAACAACCAAAGGAAACCCACGCAAATGCAAAGCAGACATGCAGACTCCACAAAAGAGGCACTCCAGCCAAAAATTGAACCAGAGAACCTCTTGCTGGGAGGTGACAAAGCTAACCGCTACACCACTCTGAGCCCAGAATTAGTAAATCTTATATCAAAAATAGTTACAGTCTCATCTCACCTACTCTTTTTTCTGTCCATCCCTTGTCATGCAGACATAGGAAGACTAAAAGTAGCAAAGTAACAAAATCAAGCAATAATGTTTGTGATAGGTTCTGTAGAAAGGGTTAGTAGAAAGGAGGGGCCTAGCATTAGGCTCATCAGACATGCTGCAGAGGTTGTCATTCACAGGGGGGTCAAACTTCAGAAATCTCAATTAAATTTGGTGCCTGCAAGCAATGGAAAAGTATGGAAAAGATGGTAATTTTGAGAAAAAGAATCTATAAACTTTCATTGTTAATCTCAATATCATGAATCAGCAAGATTTGCAGAAAAAGAGGAAGAAATCAAAATAAGTTAAAGGTTTACATGTGAAGAGTACCAAGTAAGATAAAGTACCTCTGTTATCCTTTGCAACTATGGAAAGTGGCAAAAAGCTGCTTTGTACATTAATAAAAGGGAGGCCAATTTGATCTAAAGGAGATACAAAGGGGATTGGGGACAGAAGTTGTCAATCTCAGTTCAAGAAGAAAATAAGAAGTGAGAAGGGATATGTCAGGCATGAATATAGCATCTTACTGGGACAAATATATGGAAGATTATGATATTCTTTGGCTATAAGTGAACACTATGAGAGAAGAGACAGACAATCACACAGTGAAATGATTTTGGAGCATAGCAGCAATGATACTACTACTGGTAACAGACAAGATGATAGAGGGTGATACTAATGAGAAGATGACCTCTACACAACAGAGGTCAACCACGCGTATCAGTAGATATCGTAAACAACAAATAGTGGGAACCCAAGTAGGGACACAGACGCACAATATAAAGTCAAGACTACAGTAGGCAGGCAAATTAGCAGGTGCCCCTGGCCACCTTACTCTTGTGCTAACCCTAACCTTCATACTGCCCCGAACCTAACCCTAAACCTATGCATAAACTTACTAAAACCTTTTTCCTAACAGAACCACTATATAATCCACTCAGACATAGATACACACACACACACACACACACACACACACACACACACACACACACACACACACACACACACACAGACACTATCCTCTAACCTAGCCCTTACTCTAACCCTAACCCAAATCCACTTACCTTGCCTTTACTGTTACAGTAGGAAGCACACACTTCCACATATACACCACTAAATCTATCCCCTTAACTAATCCCAACCCTAACGTACACACACACAGATCCCCATTGTAACCCATACCGCTCAACCTCATAGCACAAGAGATCTGTACAAAACCTAAAATAATATGGGGGGGGAACAAAGGCCCAAAAATAGGGACAGATTTTATATATTGCTCTTATAAACTTAGAAAGTTGCTAGAACAACAGGATGTGTATTAGCATGTATTTTCTGAAGTCTCTTAAGTCGGAAACTCAAATGCGTGTGATTATTTATTGACTTCAATCCTCAGTGATTTGCTGGAAAACCACAAATTTTATGAGGGATAGACCAAAAATATAATTTGATAATCTGGACATTCTATGAAAATCTAGACAGTTGAGAGGTATGATGCAACTCAATTATTGCATACACAAAAGTTCAAATGAACATATTTCTATAACTACCACACTTGATAAAGAGTACATTGTCTCTTTCCTCACCTGAAATAATTGCTATTTGACATAGTGTTCTAAATATATATGTGTGTGTGTGTATATATATATATATATATATATATATATATATATATATATATATACATGCACGCAAATGTTCAGTTAGAATCAAATACAAAAAACAGTGACAGCTTGATTTCCACAATGTTTCTTCAGGGGAGCAAGCCTCCACCCTCACCTCCCCAGATAATTAAATATAGCATCTCTGAAATTGTACAGTATCAAAGAAAGGGTATATTCCTCAACCATAGTATTATGTCAATGTTGCACAAATTAAATATCTAAATCCCAAACAGTTTACATGTGAAAAAATATTTTTTTTTGTTTACATGCTCTGAGATTTTGTCCTAGAGCAAGCAAATAAGAGTTTTGATGTTTTGCCAGTTATTTTTAGTCAGCCTTTTTCATGCAGACTTTTTTCTGTTTAGAACATTTTAGTACAATATATATATATATATATATATATATATATAGATATAGGTTTACTATGGGAAGGTCGATCCAGACTCATTCGAATGATGGAATCACCAACCCATCTCCGTGAAAGTGACAATGTTGAATTCCAACATTATTGAAATGCAACTCCACTTCAACCTCGGAATGGGCTTTAACATGGGTTGAGATGGGGGTGAGATATGGACTTCTACAATGTTGGCTTCGACATTGTTGCTGTTCGGCCTCCAGACTTCTGTTACAGTGGATTCGACCGAGTCCGCTTCAACTTTTTCATAGTAAATATATATATATATATATATATATATATATATATATATATATATATATATATATATTGGATCTGTATTAAATGAATGAATGCTTTAAAGGTCAAATACTGTATTATTGACACCTTTTAAGAGAATGTTCATTAATGCGAACACTCACACAGTTGAAAATTATGTATTCAGAAAATATTGTTTGGCCAACACCATTCCCTTAGTGCCATATTTCACGGGCCATACACAAACAAACACAACTTCAATACCTTAATCAAGTTAGGGTCTTCACCCCCCACACCCCCCAACTTGGGGGGCCATGCCCCCCACACCCCCGCAACTAAATATACCAACTCTGAGATTGCTCTATGTTGGGGAGAAGGGCAATTCCCAATAACGTCAACTTGAATAGCGCATGTGCATCACGATTTCTGCAGTAACTGGCTGTATTTTATATAACACTGACAGGTAATAAAATGCTATGATTTGCACATTTACTTCTTTTAAATGTCTGAGTTGTAGAACACTTTACAATTTCAGTGTCCAATAACAGAAAATAGACACCACATCTTCCAAAGCAGCAATTTATTACCTATGCAGTCCGTTGAACTCAGCACAGCTCCAACAGGATAAAACACTTCCAGCAGAATAAAAAACAGTCACAAATGCTCACAGAGCAAAAAAGAGATTCTAACTTGAAGGAGAGGTTTGAGAAAGGTATTACACACAGCAATAAGGGTACCAGAAGTAAGAAGGGTACCTACAGGTGCGATAGGTGTAATCAATGTAGGTTTATTCTTGGAAAAGAAAGAAGAATTTTTTATAAAATCTAGGAATTACAGGGTTAGAAGTAATGGTTACTACACTTGTAACAGTGTTGGGGTGGTATACATGGTAGTGTGTGCATCATGTTCCAGTTTCTATCTTGGGAAGACCGAAAGGAATCTCAAGAGAAGGATACACGAACATTTTTATCACATTTCTAAACAAAAGGAAACTAGTGCACTCTATAAACACACATTAAATTGCCCCAACTATAATTTTAAGGTTATAGAACAAATAGTGGGGTGATGCCAGGGGAGGCAACTAGGAAAATAAGCTGGAGTATAGGGAACTATACTGGCAGATAAAACTTGATGCTGGAAAGCCCCCTGGTTTGAATGACTGCATTAGTATTTCCAGTGTTTGAAATTGAGATCTGCTAAATTATGACAACAGTTAGTATATCATATAAATAACAAAATCTCATTGCAGTATTTATGTATTACTGAAGTTACATTTGTATGTTGTAATATGTAACATCTTAACAATGTGTTTTTATTTTTGAAATGTGGTATGTCTTTTTTAAAACTGCTGTCAGAGTTAATTGAGGTGTTATTATTGGCTCATTTGAAAATATGCACCTATATTAGCAGGACTTAGAAGTTACAATATTGTTCTGAAGAAGCCTGACATTTGGTTAGGTGAAAGCGCTTAATGTCTATTTTTTACTTTGTGGATTTACAACTGAATTGGTGTGAATACACTTGTGCCAGTGAATTATTTCAAATGCTCTGTGAGCATTTGTGACTGTTTTTTATTCTGCTGAAAGTGTTTTATCCTGTTGGAGCTGCGCTGAGTCGAACGGACTGCCCAGGTAATAAATTGCTGCTTTGGAAGCTGTGGTGTCTCTTTTCTGTTATTGGTTACATTTCGCTGTTTGGTTCTTGGCTACAATTTCAGTATGTTATTCATTCATACTGTTTACAGAACACAGTACTTAAAGAATTATTTTTATTTACAAAGCTATCATACAGCTATTCACAACATGAACACCTTCATGTCAACCAGGAGTTTCCTGGGAGTTGACCAACTATCTTATCGAAACTCCAAATTTATACATTATGAGCTTATTATTAGACTGCCCAGGTAATAAATTGCTGCTTTGGAAGCTGTGGTGTCTATTTTCTGTTATTGGTTACATTTCGCTGTTTGGTTCTTGGCTACAATTTCAGTATGTTATTCATTCATACTGTTTACAGAACACAGTACTTAAAGAATTATTTTTATTTACAAAGCTATCATACAGCTATTCACAACATGAACACCTTCACGTCAACCAGGAGTTTCCTGGGAGTTGGCCAACTATAACTTATCGAAACTCCAAATTTATACATTATGAGCTTTCGTTAAACCGAACGTTCACTTAAAAAGTGTCAATAATACCATATTTGACCTTTTAAGCATTCGTTCATTTAATATAGACCCATATATATATATATATATATATATATATATATATATATATATATATAAAACATTGGTTCAAGGTGATGGTCACTGTTGATGTGTTAGCATGACCCATATACAAAATGGGAAAAATGGGGTTGATGGCAATGCCACTATATAAACACACACACTTGCATGCATGCAGAGATATATGTGTAGGGGTACTCTGTATAACCATAGTATAAGCAAAACCAGCATATAATGCATTACTGTATTATCTACACATTTACGTGGGCAATGTTATAATCCATGCTCATATTATACATGAATTCTGTTTGTTAAATTACCCCATCAGTTAGTGCAAAAACATCAAACATTGCCCCTTTAATTACTGCAAAAACATGAACTAGTATATTGTAATACTTTTTGCAGCCCACTGTCTACCTTACTACCTTTGCACAAGTCACATGTATATATGGAAATAGTCTTAACTTACTGTAGTCTTGGGATATATTTATCTGCCTATAAATTTAGTATTATAATATTTTTGCATGTCTTTTTGTAACCATTTACTATTTAAATGATGTAACTTTGTTGCATTTTTATTACTTCTTATTGCACCTATGTACTGTATAACCTAAACTGAACATGCAATTAGTCATATGTGATCAGTGTTCTGCCTTGCTAACGATACATAAATGAATAACTATGTGTAAGAAAAATATGTTTTAATGTGTGTATGCTTAATGCTAATTAGAAGCTAAATAAGTTAACACGTTTTTCATTCTATTTTATATGCACTGTTTTATATATATAAATTGAGCTTCATATGAGACTGAAAAAGATGCTTTTTGAAACTGCAGTGTGCTTTCTGAAACTTGCAAGATGCCCTCTGACCTAGTAATTGCTAGCACAGCAATATTCATGTTTATGCCTTTTGGAAATGTACTTGAGAAGCAGGTGCTTATCTGCTAGGTCAGGAGAGAATAAATGAACAATGTTATATCCTGTAAAAGTAATAATTTTAAACAATCAGCTCTGTTCAAAGTATGAGAACATGTGCAGCTGCAGAAGCTTAGAGATAATGTAGACAAAGGATGATTAGAGAAATGAACTGCTTGCTTTGTGCTTGAATTAACCATAGTACCTTGAATGGTAACATTGAATGTATCTAACTGGTGGTAACCAAGGCCACGTTGTTTTCCTTAGGAAGTTTCTCACAAAAATTGATAAATCAGCAGAATTTCATGAGAGCAATTATTAGTAAATGATGATTAAAAGACTTGTGATTTGTAACGTCAGCTTGGTAGGCAATGTCTTATTAGTAAGTGTATAAAACTGAAAGTATTTCCTGTTTCTAGTTAGACAAACTCTGTATTAGCACGTTTTTGTCTCCTTGCTGCAAGATTAAAGTGCCTTAACCTGAACCTACCGTGTTTTGATCATTTTTAAAATATACTTTCCTTTGACAGTTTGGTCCTTCGGACCGGAAAGTACCTCTCACTCTAGGCCTAGGTCAGAATTGGGCCCGGTGGCATGTACCCGTACGGAGAAGTGGCCACATCGGCTCTTCTTTTCTGAAGGACCTCCAACTGAATTGTCGTTCGAAAGAGGCCAGCCACTGTTTCTGATCTGGGATTGGAGGACGAGTCAACATTCCGGTGGATCAACTCACAGAGGGTCAGGTAAGGAGGAATTTACCTTTTTGTCTGTTTTAGATCAGGGACTAGTTACACAACTGTTTTGTCAGGGAGATTTGCATGTTTAGATCAGGGACAAAAAAGATTACTGTCTTGTCATAGATCAGGGAAACAGAATAGGTAGACAGTTATTCTAGATAAACTGTGAAAAGGTGTAAAATCATGGTACCACGTGATAAGAAGGGTTACGTAACAATTTTTAGCTCAGCTAAGGCAACATGGGAAATCAGTGCACGAAAAGTTCCCGAGACCCACCCCTAACCGAAGACGCAAAATATATGCAATTACAGCGTGCCAATAATGTTAAGTATTATACAAAATGGGTTGATAAATACAAATTTGATGGTAATTTAGATAAATCTTCACTTATTAAACTTGTCAGACAACTTAAAACAGACGTGAAAGGTCAGCTAAAAAAGTAACATCAATTAGGAGTCCCTCAGGCACACAGGTGGCTTGAGGAAGCAAATCGCAGGGAGCAAAAAATTAAAATTTCAAAAGCAATGTTCTTAGGCAAAGAAGATAATAACTTGGTAAGAGCAACAGCCCCTCCTCTGCCCCCTCCGCTTCCCTTACCAGAATATGAAGCAAGTGGACAAGCTGATCCACCTCCGCTATACCCAGCTGTTCCTGCAAAATCAAAACCATTTGTCAGGGATCCTATCGAGACTAGGTCTCGAGCACGTAACTTGAGAGGGGATATTGAATTATATGAAATAAATAGAAATTCACGAGCTATGAGAGAGGAAGAGATATGTCCACTCATAGAGGTTCCTAATCCACAGGCAGAACAGGATCCAACTCTTCTAGTTTATAGACCGTGGACACCGGAAGATATCCGGAAAGCCACAGAGGGAATTCCCCATCTGAAAGTTAATTTTAGAAAATTCTTAGAAGACTTACAGGGCATGAGGTTAAGTTACCATTTGAATGGAGAAGAAGTAGAAAAAGTAGTTAGACAAAGTGTAGGTCCAGATTGGCACATGATCAGTGGCAACTGGAATCCCCGTGATGCAGAGCTTAGACCACTCCCACATAGTAATGCAGAATTGGACAACAGAGTGAAAGGTCTGATGGACCGAATCTCTGAGAAATGGAAGTCTAGGGCTGATTGGACTTGCATTAATCAGTGCATACAACAAGAAGGTGAAACTGTTGATAGATATTATGCTAGATTATTAGAATGTTTTAATAACCATTGTGGGATGCAAGTACCTGAAGATCAAATACATGATTCCCCATATGAACAACAGCTAAAGAATGCGTTCTTAAAAGGCAGTATCACTCCCATTAGCAGCTTTATTACAAAGCACATGGTAGATCATCGTACGAGTAGATTACAGTCATTACTTGAATATGCAAAACATGCTGAAAGGCATTTTAATAGTAAAAAGAAAAAGAAAGCTCAAGCATTTGCAGTAGAAGATGGGTCAGAAGTTTTTGTAGTACAAACTGGAAAGAAGGGTAAGAAAAATGCCCAAGGAAACAAACAATCTGATAAACGATCAGAAGATTTTGAGGAAAGGAAGAAAAGGGGTGAATGTTTTAAATGTGGGAAAAAGGGACATTTGGCAAGGGATTGCAGGCTAAATAAGAAGGTAACCACGGAAGATAAGGAGGGTGAGGAATGACTATATGATAGTCAGGAATCACTGGATAGCAATAGGCAGGAAAAGACAAATGCAAATGTGATAGCAAGGGTAGAGGATGTGACAGAAGAGATAGAGGATGTACATGAATTCATAGATGATGAAGGAAATTAAATTTTAGACTTAGCATTATTGAGCTTAGAGCTCTACTTAGCAGACACAAAACCGGAAGTTACGCTTCTGGTAGAGGGGAGGGAAGTAAAATTTCTGTGAGACTCAGGGGCTTCACGGACCCTGATACATCCTTCCAAGCTACCAGAAGATTCGGAATCACCAGATTACATACTAGTGAAAGCAGCTAATGGACAGCTGTATCAGGAGCCACTCTCCCATGACATAGCAATAACTGACTCCATTTCAGGAATGACCCAGAAAAGCAAAATTGTTGTTTCTGCAAAATGCCCAGTAAATCTTTTGGGCAGAGACTTGATGCAGATGTATGGCATAGCTGTAGTTCCAACCATGCAGGGTATGGAAGCACAGCGACAAATGGATACTTTTGTAGTGCGACCGGAGGGTGAAACATATTATTGGTACAGCCAGGACTTAGTTACGACTGGTCCAGGGGTAGTAACCGAAGAACTGATGAACGTAGCCATCAGTAACTCCCCCTCCCTTGACACTGACAAACAGCATTTGTTGCATAGTACTCTATATTACTGTAATAGACCAGGACCTGATAAAGAATATGAGCAAGAGTTGTTTAAAAACCAGGCTAATAGGCTAGTAAGGAAACAGTGTAATAAGCTGTTCATTGCCCCAGGACTTTTTAGCACTCTACAAATCTAATCGATTGCCACATGTAAGCTTAACTAAAAATAAAAATTTGAAGTGGGCAGACTTAGGAGAAAAAGTCACAAGGTGGGAAAAATAGACAGAATTAGAACTCTCTGAACAGGGAGTACAGAAGCAAAAATTGAATTGGATAACACAGACACACCCAGCTGTGCACTCACAGGCAAGTGAGGATAGCTGAGTATTACTCTTACTGGAGGAAGAGGAAAAAGCCTTACGAGATATACCAGAGACTCTCTGGTCAACAGGGAAATCAGATGTAGGACTTATTCGTACAGCAGGACCAGTTACTATTACGCCAAAATCAGCATTTAGACCTCAGAAAAGACAGTATCCCTTAAGAAAGGATGCAGAGATAGGGATCAAACCTATAATAGCAGCCTTACTTAAGGAAGGAGTCTTAATAGAATCTCCTGATTCACCATGTAATACACCCTTATTTCCTGTTAGGAAAGCAAATGGGGAGTGGCGTATGGTCCAAGATCTACAAGCTGTGAATGACGCAGTTATACCCAGGGCACCAACGGTGCCGGATCCACACACCTTATTGAATGATTTGAAACCTCAACAGAAGTATTTTTCTGTGGTAGATATCAGCAATGCATTCTTCTTGATACCAATACACCCAGACAGCCGACATTGGTTTGCATTTACATTTCAGGGGAAATGGTAAACATATACGAGACTACCACAGGGATATTGTGAAAGTCCAATGATATTCGCACAGGAAATGGCAAGTAACCTGGCGGGATTTGTCCCACAAAAAGGTAGTCAGATCTTACTTTATGTAGATGACATTCTGCTGGCAGCACCCACCCAGCAAGAATGCAGAGAAGATACCATAGCATTATTACAATTTTTAGCTACTCAGGGACACAAGGTAAACAAAAACAAACTGCAGCTTTGGAGAAAACAGGTTAAATACCTGGGATATGTAATATCCAAAGAAGGCAGAATATTAGATGAAGACAGAAAAACAGCAATATTACAAGCACCTAGACCAACTACCAAGAAGGAAATGATGTCCTTCCTGGGAACTACTAATTTTTGTCGGAGTTGGATACCAAATTATGCTTTGGAATCTGCTCCACTGACTAATTTGATATTTAAAAAGCCGATGGCAGCACAGGATTTATTACAGTGGACACCAGAGGCAGAATCAGCTTTCTGCAAACTGAAACAACTGATAGCATCTTCCTTAGTTTTAGGATTACCAAACTATCATAAGCGATTTTTCCAAACTGTAGACTGTAAGCAAGGTTATATGACATCAGTGTTAACACAACAGCATGGGGACAAACAACGCCCCATAGCTTACTATTCATCACAGTCAGACCCAGTGGCACCATCCTTGCCCCACTGTGTACAAGCAGTAGTTGCAGCTGCAATGGCAGTGCAGGCTTCAGCCTCAGTAGTGTTGTTCCACCCTCTCACATTGAGAGTGCCTCATGCAGTTGCAATTATTTTACTGCAAGAAAAAGTGGCATATCTTTCTCCAGCTGGACATCTTTCCTGTATGACTATACTGTTGAGCCAACCTCATATGACAATTGAACGATGTACAACTTTGAACCCGTCAACCTTGCTCCCAACCCCTGCAGATGGCAAACCACACTGCTGCCTGCAGGAGATTGAGCAAAAGACACTACCTAGAAAAGACCTTACAGATGTTCCCTTGGATGATGCCGAGGTGACATACTATGTGGACGGCTCGTGCAGGAGGGGTCCTACAGGACAGAATCTAGTTGGGTATGCAGTAGTTTCTGATACCGAGATTTTAGAAGCAAAGTCTTTACCACACAACTTATCTGCACAAGCAGCAGAATTGATTGCCTTGACGAGGGCATGTACCTTAGCAAAAGGTAAGAAAGTGAATATTTTTACTGACAGTCAGTATGCTTTTTCTACTGTACATGTTTTTGCACAGCAGTGGAAAAATAGAGGAATGATAACATCTACTGGTAAACCAATTAACCATGCGCAATTTATTTTAGATTTGTTAGACTATTCAGTTACCTCAGAAAGTAGCTATTTGCAAATGCGTAGCTCATACCAAACAACAGGATAGCATTTCAGAAGGTAATGCGAAAGCTGATACAGCTGCAAAGCAGGCAGCTTCAGTTTCAGAAGTTTTTCTTTTGAGCGAGGAATTACAACCTTCTGAGATTCTAGATTTAGAAATGATAAAAACAATGCAGCCACTTACTACAAATGTAGAAAAACAAAAGTGGATAAAACGAGGAGCAATCCTTGAGAAGAGACTGTACATCTCCAAAGAGAAGAAACCAATCCTACAGTTAGTGAATCAAGTGTTTACGACGTATGGATTTACTAATTACACAAAAAATTTTTGTGCAGCATGCCATGTTTGTAACAAGCATCATGCACAAGGGGCATTGAAACCTAAGCAAGGGAGTTTCCCTACTCCACCGTATCCGTTCCATACTATTTGTATGGATTTTATAGAACTGAACAAATGCGAAAATAAGAAGTACTGCCTTGTCATTATAGATATGTTTTCCAAATGGGTGGAAGCATTTCCATCTAAAAATCCAGATGCAGCTACTGTTGCAAAGGTCCTTGTTAAAGAAATTATTCCTAGATTTGGCATACTGGAAAAGATTTATAGTGACAATGGCACACACTTTGTGAATCAAACAATACAACAACTTAGTCGCTATTTCGGGATATCATTAAAAAACCATTGTGCATACCACCCCCAATCTACAGGATTAGTAAAGAGGCATAATGGGGTGTTGAAGAGTAAACTTAGAAAATTGATTAGCGAGACACAAAAGAACTGGGTGCACTGTTTACCTCTGGCACTGTTGAGCATGAGAACTGTTCCAAATGCAAAAGGATTAACTCCTTTTGAAGTTTTGTTTGGGAGGGCATATTATACACTTCAATGGAAACCTCTCATGTCTGCAGAGCAGGAGGCCGACAGTTCACTTGTAGGGTATATGAGGCGATTTTTGAATTAAGAGAAAGGCTCATCCAGACTCTGCTACACTTTGCTGTGAAGGAAAGGTTAGTTTGCTTTTATTTTTTGTATTTTGTATATTTTAAATACTGTAGTTTGTTTTCTTTACCTTGTGTTTTTCCTGCATTCTGCTTTAACAGCATATTAAAACTTCAAAAGAGACCACAGCTCTCTCTTCTGAGTCAGGCAGAAATTAGAATTGATCAATTAATGACTCATTCATAAAATAGAAGAGGTCACTTAAGGTTAATCATTTGTTAACTGAGGGGTGGAGCTAGGAACTAAACCTTCTATTTAAGGGTAAAATAAAACATTTCTGAGCTTTACAAGAAAGGCTCATCCAGACTCTGCTACACTTTGCTGTGAAGGAAAGGTTAGTTTGCTTTTATTTTTGTATTTTGTATATTTTAAATACTGTAGTTTGTTTTCTTTACCTTGTGTTTTACCTGCATTCTGCTTTAACAGCATATTAAAACTTCAAAAGAGACCACAGCTCTCTCTCTTCTGAGTCAGGCAGAATTTTTTTCCCCGTCCTCCCACCCAGTCATAGTTGTCTTGTTAAATACCACTGTCTTTCTAGTTGCCTGCCTCTTATGCTAATCTGACCATATATCTCATTTCCTCTCTACTTTCAGTGGCTTGTGTGAGTAATCACTAAATCAAAACCCCTCCCCTTCAACTATTTAAATTTATTGGCCATCCTACTGTATTCCATAGTACCAGAATACAAAAGTGATCACCCCTTTCAACCCATCTTGCTGTTTTAAAAATAGTAACTCTCCACTAAACCTTAACTTTTTAAACAGGTAAAACTTAAGTTACCTACTTTCACGTCTACCTTCTCTAGTGCGCACTGCAGTGTGCATTTTTTTTTTCATCTTACTTTTAAGCATCCCTTTGACTAACACTTTCTCTAATACCTGCTGGAAAGCACTAGGAAGCCTTAAACTGATACAAGCACTCAACTCTCTTTGTTAATAAGGAGAAATTAATAGTAGGCACTAAACAGCCTATAATTGCAAAGTACCTTGCTAAGGTAAGGGAAAACAGCTCCTGTACTTTACAAAAAAAAAAGCATCAAACCAGGCATGTCCAAGGGTCAGCTTCCGGTGATTTCTCCTGTCCACCTGGTGAATCTGGGCATACTGGGGCAATGCAGCAATTGCCTCATGTACACAGACAACCCTCTCCTCCTACCACCCAACACTACAACCTGTGAGAGATGCACTTACATAGCCAAAATGGAAGCAAAGCTCTCTCCACCCAAGATTGTGCTAGACAGTCAAGAAGAGAAAGTTAACACCCACACTACACCTCAAGCAGCACATAGCCCTTCTAAACCCACACCACCAACACCCACATATAGCAACACTAAATCCACATATGCAGAGGCCCTTAACTGTAACTTGCCCAAGCAACAAGGACCTCTGAAGCTGAAACGCAAACAAACACCAATCACAACCAAAGTGTCACATAGTTTAAAACACCTGTGTGCCACCCAGCAACAGCCCCTAAGGCAAGACAATGTACCTAACACTTTAGTCATAGATGACTCTATAGTCCGGCACACTGATGTCCCTCTCACCAGGTTGAACAAGGAGAAAATTGCAGTCAGCTGCCTGTTGGGTGCCAGGATCTGCCACATAACACATGCACTCAAGTCACTCCACAACAAGTACAAATATGACTCTGACATTGTTCATGTTGGAGTGAATGACTTGAGACGTACCTCCCTGGACTACATGAAAAGAGACATGGAAGAGCTCTCGGATCATGTGGCCCAGGCAGGTATGACCCTAGCCCTGAGTAGCATCCTGCCTTCGCCCAGAATGATACCACAATATAAGGACAAAATGATTGACTTCAACAATTGGCTAAGCTTCTGGTGTCATTCAAAGGGGATCCAGTATCTGTCTGCCTGGGATGACATGATTGACAGACCACGATGCTTTGCCAGAGATGGTCTGCACCTGTCGCCTCTGGGATTCAGGTTACTGGCTAAGGCTCTTGCCACCCCTATAGTGCCTTTTTAGGCAAAGTTCAAAGAACAAAACCACCACCGCAACAGGTACAAGCATGCAAAATCTGAAGGTAATGCTACTCAATGCTAGAAGTCTAAACCTCAAAATGCACTCTCGAGGCACTCCTAAAAATGGAGAACATCGATATCTGTGCAGTAACTGAGACCTGGTTTAAGGCTCCAGAGAGCACCCCTGCAATACTAGGCTACAACTCTTACCACACTTTTCGGCCACCAAAGCAGGACCGAAACACTAAAGGTGGAGGAGTGTCAATATTCACCAAGGATATTCACACCACCAGGCTAGTTGCCCAACACAATGCGTCTGAAATTCTCCAGGTGCAACTAACACTAGGTAAGACTGCAATCCAAATTGTAGCTTGCTACAGATCCCCCACCATATCCCAAGATTCTCACTACACCTTTCTAAACATACTGGAAAATATTAAGATAGAACCAAACACCCTAATACTGGGTGATTTTAACTACTCTGCCATTAACTGGGAAAGCTACTCATGTACCAACACCTTTACCCAACGGTTCTTGGACTTCATAAATTCCAACGCCCTGGATCAACTAATCCATAGTCCCTCCACGGGCTCCAATATCCTAGACCTGGTCATTACCAACATGGGAAATCGATGCTCCACACCTATGGTCACCCCCTCATTAGTCACGTCTGACCATAAGCTAATCACCCTTAACATCCACATCCCACCCCCACCTCCCAGTAAGGAAACCTCCATAAAAAATGTCTCCAATGCCAACTTCATGCTACTCAAGTCAGAAGTGACAAACTTCATGACACCCATGCAGACGGGAGCTGAAAGTTCAACTGCTGAATCCTACACTAAGACACTGTACGAGCACATCTATTCATGCATAAATTGTGCCATCCCAAATAGAACCAAGATGCTCTCATCCAAAAAAAGAAGCCAATCTGGTGGTCCCCTGTCATAAACAAACTTTACAACAAAAGGAAGAAACTGTTGCAGAAAAGAGGAAAATCCCAGGATGCAAAAAACTTCCTTACCAGCCTCAGTAAGAAACTGAGATCCCTCATAAAATCCTCCAAAGCTAGTTACGAAAATAAAATTGCCAAAGATTCCAAAGACAACAACAAGGCATTCTATAACTATGTCAAGAATCTAAATGGCAATGCTCAGATCTGCTCTGAGCTAAAACAGAATGGCATTAAATATACTGATCCCAAGGATATTGCCAATATCCTGGCAGATCGATTCAGTGCCAACTTCACCCCCCTCTCACCCCCTAAATGGCCCATCTCAATACCAGAAGATTACCAAATTCCAGTAATAACGGCCAGACAGGTAAAAAAATCGCACTCTCCAAAGCTAAGAATACAGCATCCATGGGACCAGATGACATCCCGGGCTGTGTACTACATGAACTACAATATGAACTGGCACCTCACCTAAGTGTCATGTTTAATCATAGCCTCACCTCAGGTTTCGTGCCCACTGAGTGGCGCAAAGCTACAGTTATCTCACTCCACAAGGGGGGATCCACCTTGGATCCCAGAAACTACCGTCCCATCAGTCTGACAAGCCTTATCTGCAAGGCCATGGAGCGTATTATCATGGAATTTATAAACAAAGACATTGGCAACCTTCAAACACTGGACCCCACCCAGTTTGGGTTCGTGAAGGGCCAATCTTGTCTCCTGAACTTGATTGACTTCTTTGAATCAGTCTCCAGAGCCATGGACAAGGGTAAGGTGATCCACACAGCCTATCTAGACCTTGCCAAGGCCTTTGACACTATCCCCCCACTCTGGAATCATAGATAAACTTACTAAGCTGGGCATTAATCCCTACATCACCCAATGGGTTGCTAACTGGCTTACTGATAGAACCCACACTGTAAAAGTAGCCGACTCCAAATCCAGCTCCAGGCAAGTGACAAGTGGAGTACCTCAGGGTTCAGTCCTGGGACCGCTCTTGTTTGGCATCTACTTCTCTGAAGTACAGGCCAACACTAAGGGACTCTGGATAACAAAGTTTGCAGATGACTGCAAACTGGGAGCCATTACTGAATCCCCAAATGATGTGCATACTCTACAAAAGGGCCTTACAGAAACAGATGCTTGGTGCCAGAGCCATGGGCTCAAGCTCAATGCCAAGAAATGTATAGTTATCCCCTTTGGGATAAAACATGTATCCGTGAATTACCATATAGGTGGCAGTACACTAAACACTGAAAGTTTGATAAGAGACTTAGGGACACAGGTGGACAGTGGTCTCACCTTGGATAACCACATCACCACAACAGTCAGGAAATCCTTCTATGTGGCACACCTCATCACTAAGGGCTTTTCATCCAGAAAAAAGGAGGTCATTGTCCCACTGTACTCATCCCTCATTAGACCCATTATAGAATACAATGCCCCATTTGGTATGTACCTCTCAAGACATCTGCAACAACTGGAAAGGCCACAGAAATACCTCACTAAAAGAATCACATGCCTAAAGCAGATGCCCTACGCTGACCGCCTTAAAAAACTCCAGCTATACTCTGTCGCATATCGTCTACTCAGAGGCGATCTTTGCTTAATATACAAGGCCATGTCAAACCCAGAGCTGTTGGACATGCTACACTTAAAGAAATCCCACTCCCTCAGAGCCACATGCTCCAGGGATCTAAACCTTGTCATCACAATAAACAAAACATGCTGGAGGGATAGGTTCCTGACCCAGAGACTCCCCAGACTCTGGAATAGATTGCCCATACATGTCAAGCAGAGTGCCTCTTTGGTCGTCTTCAAAAGGAACTTTAACGATTGGATGGAAGAAAGGAAACTCACCCAGGGGATCACGTCAGTTGCCCTGCTAGACAGGGGTCCAGGGAAGTAAATAGTGTGGGAAGAAATAGCCAGGGAATTGTTATGGCTAGGCTTGTATAGGCACTAGGGCTGATAGCCTAGTACCAACCTATGAACCTATGAACCTATGAACAAACTTTTGCAGTTAAATTCTGTTTCAGATAAAGAGCTAACAAAATCAGAAGCAGCCGTAGCCCCAGGCACCTGGGTCTGGGTGAAGATAGTGAAGAGAAAGAATTGGAGTTCTCCGAAGTGGGAAGGGCTGTACCAGGTACTACTGTCGACACCCACTGCAGTCAAGATCATAGAGCGAGCATCCTGGATTCATCTGACACACTGTAAACTGGTTAAGAACTTTGAACTGGACAAAAACCTTGTTACTGTTGTACAACGAGAACAAAGTGACCAGGTATAGAGCAAATAGAGACACTGAACAACCTCAGAAAACTTGCATGATTATTCTGATAGCCATGCTAATAACATTGTTCTTTTTGTTGTGGCCTTTTCTTTTTCCTGCCACAAAAGTTGAACTGATTAAACGCGATGAACCAAACATAGACTGGCAACCGAACTTTAACACTTATCAGGCAATTACACGTGTGTATGCTGAGACTTTTAATGTTTCGAACTGCTGGATCTGCACAGCCATACCAACAGCAAATGGGGGGTTATTAATGACTGCAGTCCCCCTAGGGGTCAATGAGACCTGGAAAAAATCTGTTTTTTGACACAGTATCTATTAAAGCATATGATAAGGTAGCACTGTATTTGCCTGTGACACAAAAGGGAATTGTATGTTTCTACAAGAATGACACAATCCAAGTGGGTTGGAGTAAGTGTAATGTGACTGTACAATATAAATGTTATACCAAAGCAAACAATTTGGGTGGATCTTGTAGTTCAAATTATGACTCATTTCTTAAATCCATGCATAACACTCTTGATCAAGAGCAACGTAATCCTGTACTTTTTAAACAGTTATCTGTAATAGATAGGAAAATGTTTCATGCATGGCAATCATTTCGTAACAAAGTAACTACTAAAGTAGAGGATTGTTATTTTGTGTGTGGTAAAAAGGTATATAAATGATTACCTGAGAATTGGTCCGGCAGTTGTTTTTTGGGGGTACCTGGTCCCGGCCATACGACACACTGCAGTCTTGCCTCAGGGAAATATTTGAAATACCCAAGATGTGGCCAAGAAAGCTGTTAAAAAGCCTGAAAATCCAGTGGGACAGATCGAGGTGGGCTGGAAAGACCATCATACTGTGGGTACCAAATTGACGCACATGGACTTAAGTGATGCTGTTATATCATGGGCAGGCATATTACCTGCATATGGTGCAGTTAAATCGATTTGGGAGCTGCAAAAACTGTCTAAACTTCTCAAAGTAATGAGTAATGCAACTTTCTCTGCTCTTGAACTGATAACTGATGAACTGAATGCTATGAGAACTGTAGTGCTCCAGAACCGAATGGCTCTTGACTTCACCCTAGCGGCGAGGGGTGGTACGTGCACTTTAATCAAGGAAGAATGCAGTGCGTATATACCAGATAATCAGCACTAAATTAATGACCACCTTGAGGTGATACAGCAAGTGTCGGCCATGACCAAACCAGGCCCAAACCCTCTGACGGACTTTTTCCAGAGTTTGTTTGGGGGGGGTGGGGTTCCATCCTAATGAACATTTTGATTGCCATTTGTGTGGGATTACTCCTGATAGGAGCTTGTGTTTGTTGTGGAATCCCCTGCATGAAGAAATTAATCAAAGAATTTATAGATATATCAGTTTCTGAGACTATGTATCAAAGTACTGAATTTGAAGAGCTGCTAGAATGTGAAACACTTTCATAAAGTTTTAAACTGAATGACTTTCTTAACTGCAAATCCTGAATGGAAGAGGTTAGGAAAAAAATCAAACTGTTTATTCTTTTTGAAAAATAGAATTAAAAAGTATTAACAGGGGGGAAATGTCAGAAAAGTATGTATTAATGTGTGTACGCTTAATGCTAATTAGAAGCTAAATAAGTTAACACGTTTTTCATTCTATTTTATATGCACTGTTTTATATATATAAATTGAGTTTCATATGAGACTGAAAAAGATGCTTTTTGAAACTGCAGTGTACTTTCTGAAACTTGCAAGATGCCCTCTGACCTAGTAATTGCTAGCACAGCAATATTCATGTTTATGCCTTTTGGAAATGTACTTGAGAAGCAGGTGCTTATCTGCTAGGTCAGGAGAGAATAAATGAACAATGCTATATCCTGTAAATGTAATGATTTTAAACAATCAGCTCTGTTCGAAGTATGAGAACATGTGCAGCTGCAGAAGCTTAGAGATAATGTAGACAAAGGATTATTAGAGAAATGAACTGCTTGCCTTGTGCTTGAATTAACCATAGTACCTTGAAAGGTAACATTGCATGTATCTAACTGGTGGTAACCAAGGCCACGTTGTTTTCCTTAGGAAGTTTCTCACAAAAATTGATAAATCAGCAGAATTTCATGAGAGCAATTATTAGTAAATGATGATGAAAAGACTTGTGATTTGTAACGTCAGCTTGGTAGGCAATGTCTTATTAGAAAGTGTATAAAAATGAAAGTATTTCTGTTTCTAGTTAGACAAACTCTGTATTAGCACGTTTTTGTCTCCTTGCTGCAAGTTTAAAGTGCCTTAACCTGAACCTACCGTGTTTTGATCATTTTTAAAGTATATTTTCCTTTGACACTATGTTAATAAAAGTGACTTCCAATTACCTTCTGAATGATGCCAGCATATGGGGGATGGGCCTTCCAGTACTGTGTCAACTGCTTAATCCATCTTCTGAGAGCAGCACTGCTGTCTTCCAGCCTCACTCTTCTCCTCTGCACCCTGTCTTCACCTAGTCCATACTAGCTGGTGACCCGGGCCTGTAGGGAGGGGGTTTGTTAAATACTTGAATGATGCTGTATAACTGTGATATCACAAAGGGGAAGGTACAAGAGAGACACATCCTCAGAAGTCATCAGAACCCACAGAACCATCACAGATTCAGAAATAAGAGTTCTGCAGATGTATGATATAGGACATCTTACTAAAGTGGAGATGAGCAAAGTTATGGAAATGCTTGGACTTTTTAGGTATACCTTAAATAATTCAGATCAAGTACAGAACAGTATAGTCATGTTTAAGTATATTATATACAGCTGATACGGTGTAAGCCTTTTTGTAAGAGTACCATCTGACTGTCTCTTGTGAGAGAGTGTTATTTACTACATTTTAAGTGTCTTACTACCTCTGGATTGTTACAGAGTTCTTTGCTGGCTACTTTATTTACTTGCTATTTATTTTAGGTTCTTTCTGTCTGGACTAATTCTGAAACATAAAGCAAAACAACGTACCCAACACACTAATCATAGGTGACTCTATAGTCAGGCACACTGATGTCCCACTCGCCAGGCTAAACAAGGAGAAGGTTACTGTCAGCTGCCTGTCTGGTGCCAGGATCCACCACATAATCTACGCACTCATGTCACTCCACAACAAGTACAAATATGACTCCATCATTGTCCATGTTGGTGTGAATGACCGGAGATGTACCTCCCTGGACTACATGAAAAGAGACATGGAAGAGCTCTCCGATCTTGTAGCCCAGGCAGGTATGACCCTAGCCCTGAGTAGCATCCTGCCATCGCCCAGTACCACAGTACCACAGTACAAGGACAAAATAATTTACTTCAACAATTGGCTAAGCTTCTGGTGTCATTCTAAGGGGATCCAGTATCTGTCTGCCTAGATGACATGGTCGACAGACCATGATACTTTGCCAGAGATGGCCTGCACCTGTTACCCTTGGGATTTCGGATACTGGCTAAGGCTCTTGCTGCCCCTATAGTGCCTTTTTAGGCAAGGTTCAAATGATAAATTCACCACTGTAACAGGAACAGGCAAGCAAACACTGAGGGTAATGCTACTCAATGCTAGAAGTCTAAATCTCAAAATGCACTCCTTCAAGGCACTCCTTAAAATGGAGAACATCGATATCTGTGCAGTGACTGAGACCTGGTTCAAGGCTCCAGACAGCACCTCTGCATTACTAGGTTATAACTCATACCATTTCAGCCACCTAACCTGGACCGGAACTCCAAAGGCGGAGGTGTGTCCATATTCATTAAGAATATCCACACCTCCAGGCTAATTGCTCAGCATAATGCATCCGAGGTTATCCAAGTGCAACTAACTCTGGGCAAAATGACAATCCAAATTGTATCTTGCTACAGATCCCCCATCATGACCCAGAATTCTCACTCCTCTTTTCTTGATATACGGGAAAATATTAGGGTTCAACCAAACACCCTAATAATGGGTGATTTCAACTACCCCACCATTAACTGGGAAAACTACTCATGTGCCATCTCCTTCGCTCAATGCTTTCTGGAATTCATAAATTCCAATGTCCTGGATCAACTTATCCACACCCCCATCAGGGGCAACAATATCCTAGACCAAGTCACTAACAGCATGAGTGACCGGTGTTCTACACCTGAAGTCAACTCCTCGTTGGTCAGATATGACCATAAGCTAATCATCCTAGATATCCACATCCCACCCCCACCCTCCATTAAGGAAACCACAATAAAAAATTTCCCCAAAGCTAACTTCATGCTTCTTAAGACAGAAGTGGTGAACATCATGACACCCATGCAGATGGACAATACAGTTATGATTGCTGAATCCCACACAAGTGCACTTTATAAGCACTTACATGAGTGCATGGATCGTGCTATGCCAAACAGAACCAAGCCACTATCCTCCAAAAAAAGGAAGCCAATCTGGTGGTCCTATGCCATAAACAAACTCTACAACAGAAGGAAGAAACTGTTGCAAAAGAGAGTAAAATCCCATGAGTGGAATAGCTCCCTGGTCAGCCTCAGTAAGAAACTGAGATCCCTTATAAGATCCTCCAAAGCTAGCTACAAAAACAAAATCACCACTGATACTAGGGACAACCACAAAGCATTCTATAGCTATGTCACGAATCTCAATGACAGCACCCAGATCTGCTCTGAGTTACAGCACAACGGCACAAAAATTACAAGACCAGCTAATATTGCCAACATCCTGGCAGATAGGTTCATTGCTAACTTTACCCCCCTCTCACCCCCTAAAGGGCCTGTATCTATACAGGAAGAATGCAAAGCCCCTGTAATCATAATTATGCAGGTAAAAGCTGCACACTCTAAAGCCAAAAACACAGCATACATAGGACCGGACAACATCCCCGGCTGCATTTTACACGCACTTCAGAACAAACTGGCTCCCCACCTACACACCATGTTCAATCATAGCCCCACTTCAGGCTTTGTGCCCACTGAATGGTGCACAGCAACAGTTATTCCACTGCACAAAGGGGGAGCCACCACTGATCCCAGGAACTATCGCCCTATTAGCCTGACGAGCCTGGTCTGTAAGGCCATGGAACATATAATCATGGAACTCATAAACAAAGAGATCGGTAACCTCCAGACTTTGGACCCCACCCAGTTCGGGTTTGTGAAAGGCAGATCATGCTTCCTGAACCTGATCGACTTTTTTGAGGCATTCACCAAAGCCGCAGATGAGGGTAAGGTGGTTTACACAGCCTATCTTGACCTTGCCAAGGCTTTCAACACCATCCCCCATTTTGGAATTATAGTTAAACTCATTAAACTAGGTATAAATCCCTACATCATAAGATGGGTTGGCAACTGTCTCACTGACAGAACCCACAATGTAAAAGTTGCAGACTCCAAATCTGACTTCAAACCAGTGACAAGTGGAGTACAACAGGGTTCAGTCCTGGGACCTCTCCTGTTTGGTATCTACTTCTCTGAAGTACAGGCTAACACAGAAGGCCTTTGGCTAATGAAGTTCACAGATGACTGCAAACTTGGAGCCATAGTAGAGTCCCCAAATGATGTGGACATCCTACAGAAGGGCCTCACTGAAACAGATGCCTGATGTCAGAGCCATGGCTTCAAGCTCAATGCCAAAAAGTGCATTGTCAACCCCTTTGGTAAAAACTCTGTACCCATGAACTACCACATTGGCGGCAGTCTACTTAATGCCAAATGAGGGATAAGAGACCTTGGGACCCAGTTGGACAGCAGTCTCTCCTTTGATAATGACATTGAGTAGTCAGGAAATCCTTCTACATGGCACACCTCATCACAAAAAAAAGGGTTCTCATCCAGGAAAAAAGAGATCATTGTCCCCTCTACTCAACACTCATTAGACCCATTATAGAGTACAATGCTCCTTTTGGAATGTACCTCACAAGACATCTGCAGCAGCTGGAAAGGCCACAGAAGTACCTCACAAAGAGGAATACTGGCCTCAAACAGATGCCCTACACTGACTGTCTGAAAAAAGTCTAGCTTTACTCCGTAGCATATCGTCTACTCCAAGGTGATCTCTGCCTAACATATAAAGCTATATCAAACTCAGAGCTGTTGGACATGCTACACCTAAAGAAATCCCAATCCCTCTGAGCTACACGCTCTAGGGACCTAAACCTTGTCACCACAATAAACAGGACATGCTGGAGGGTTAGAGTCCTGTCCCAGAGACTTCCCATACCCTGGAACAAGCTACACATCTATGTCAAGCAAAATTCCTCATTAGCACTCTTCAAAAAAAATCTTGATGAGTGGATGGGAAATAGGAAATACACCCCAGGGATCACTTATGTGGCTCTGCTCAACAGGGGCACAGGAAAATAACTTTTTTGGGTGTTGTAAGCCAGGGAACTTTGCTTGCTAGGCTTACTTAGGCCCTTGGGCCAATAGCCTATTGCCTACCTATGAACCCATGAACCTATGAACTGCACCTCAGGGCATCACTTTGTATGCATGCCGAACTTAAAATGTTTTTTGTGAATACCTCTATGTCACAAAAGTAAAAAAAAATACCCTTGATTTTGTTCTAATATTTTAGAAACTGTGCTGCTGAAAATGTTTTCAAAACATTTTACAGTAACTGCATTATTTTGTTCTACGAATAACTGTAGATGAACATTTTCTCTAATCACACACCCATCCTGCTCTTGTTGTGTCTAAAGATGTTGTATTTATTATCTGCCTATTCTGTCAGTTTAACTGCAAAATCCTCTCTCTCACCTCTTTCATTGCTGATGTTAGTAAGCACAGACATTTTATTGTGAAGTCGCTCTCTTTAAATATTTAAATGCATTTACCCTCATTGTATTCAAACACCATTTATAAGGGATGTGGTCTGCAATCTTGTGGGAGGAGAGGCTGGATTCTGCCCTTCTGAGCTTGGAATTTCTGGTCACAGGCTTATTGTGCCTGCTTATTTGAACTGTTTCTTTCTGAAATTGGTGCGTCTTGTTGCTGTAGCTTAGACCAGATTCAGGCCTGTTGAATCTAGCTTTGTTCGTATAACTTGAGCACTGATCCAGGCCATCTTTTTTTTGGAAAAGGTTTCCCTGCACCCTAGTGGCAGGAGTGTGCAGTTAGAACTTGTCTGATTGAAGACTGCTGGAACAGGGCTCAGTTTTGAGCTTTTTTTTGGTTAATTGGGTAACTTGTTTAAATCAGTCTGTTCGTTTTCTATTGTTTTTATATATATATATATATATATATATATATATATATATATATATATATATATATATAAATTGCACTTTATTCATCTGCTTTTACTGTATTTGTGTTTCTTCCTACTTTATTACTAGGGGCATTGACTACAACTCTGATCTGAGATATATAACAATAAATATCCTTTTCTGTGCATTTAAAGTATTTTTTTGATTGTATCTGCTTTATTTTCTGAAAAAAATATATACTTGTTTCCTGCCTTTCTAAGCTAGTATAGTCCAGTTGTCAGGTTAGTGCTGAATTCAGGGCTGTGTTACAAATCTCTGTGTTTGCCCATACCTTACTTGGATAGAAGGAAGTTTCTCTGGTCACCTATGAGAGAGGGGAGCTTTGAGCAGCCTATCTGTCACTGGAGGAGTGGTTTCAGCCCGGAAATTAATAGTTTATTGGCCATTTTGGGCAAATTTCTATCTCTTTCATTTCCCTGCTATAAAAACCACATTTAGCTAGGGTACAACTATTCCCGGCTCCACAAAGTCTCCTCTTCAATTTTCCCTTGGAACTAGACAAACTTTCAAATTAAGCACGCAAGCCATTCATTTCTCAGCCTGGCACTTGCTCAAAACTCATAGCAAGCACTTATAAACCCTATACTTTACAGAAGGACAAGGCTGTCTATTCGACCTTACCAGCCAATCAGTAAAACAGTTCACTGTACATATCCAGGCATATCCAAGAGCAGTTTCAGGTGTGCTCTCCAGTCCAACTGGTGAATCTGGGAATTTTGAGGCAATGTTACAACTGCCTCATGTACACAGACAACCCTCTCCTACCACCAAACACTAATACATGCGAGAGATGGAATTATACAGCCAAATTGGAGGCTAAGCTCTCTCAATCCAAGAATGGATCAGACAGTCAAGAGGAGAAGGGAAATACTTGCATCACACCACCAGTCTCACATAGACCCATTAAACCAGCACTGGCAAAAAACACACATAAATACATGAAAACATACTTGGAGGCTCTAAATGCAAATCTGCAAAAGCAACAGAGACCTTCAAAGCAGACATCCAAGCAACCTCCAACCTCCAACACAAATCATGAAACCTACTTCACAAAATCAGTATGCCATGCAATCACAATCCTTAAGGCAAAATAACATACCCAACACACTAGTAATAGGTGACTCTGTAGTCAGGCACACTGACGTCCCACTCACTAGGCTGAATAAGGAGAAGGTTACTGTTAGCTGCCTGTCAGGTGCCAGGATCTGCCACATAACACAAGCACTCAAGTCACTCCAGAACAAGTACAAATACGACTCTGTCATTGTCCATGTTGGTGTGAATGACCTGAAACGTACCTCCCTGGACTACATGAAAAGAGACATGGAAGAGATCGCTGATCATGTAGCCCAGGCCAGTATGACCCTGACCCTGAGTAGCATCCTGCCCTCACCAAGAATGATACCATGGTATAAAGAAAAAAAATGATCAATTTCAACAATTGGCTAAGTTTCTGGTGTCATTCAAAGGGGATCCAGCGTCTGTCCATCTGGGATGACATGCTCGACAAGCCACGCTTCTTCCCTAGAGACGGCTTGCACCTGTCACCCTTAGGCTTTCAAATACTGGCATAGGCTCTTGCCACTCCCATAGTGCCTTTTTAGACAAGGCTCAAAAGACAAACCCACTGCCGTAAATAGCACACGTAACAAAAAACTGAGGGTAATGCTACTCAATGCCAGATGTCTAAACCTCAAAATGCACGCACTCAAGGCACTCCTCAGTATGGAGAAAATTGATATATATGCAGTAACATAAACCTGGTTTAAGGCTCCAGAGAGCACCCCAGCACTACCAGGCCACAGAACCCAGACCGAAATACAATTCATATTCATCAAGGATACCCAAACCTCCAGGTTAGTGGCACAGCACAATGCTTCAGAGATCATCCACGTACAACTAACAATGGGCAAAACTGCAGTTCAAATTGTAGCTTGCTGCAGATCACCCACCATGTCCCAGGACCCCCATTCCGTGTTTCTGGAAACACTGGGAAACATAAAGGCCCTACCAACATCCTAATATTGGATGCTTTCAATTACCCAAACATTAACTGGGAGAACTACTCAAGTACTAACTCCCTTGCCCAACATTTCCTAGAATTTATAAACTCAAACGCCTTGGATCAACTGGTCAACACTCCCACCAGAAGTGACAACATATTGGACCTGGTCATCACCAACATGGATGACCCGTGTTCCACACCGGAGGTCAACACCTCGCTGGCTAGATCTGACCATAAACAAATCACTCTGGATATTCACATTCCACCCCCACCCCCAGACATGGAAACCACCATGAAAAACATTTCAAAAGCAAACTTCATGTTACTTAAGACTGAGGTGGAAAGTTTCAAAGCCCCCATGCTAAAGGATAACGCTGTCCAAGCTGCAAAATCCTTTACTAATGCATTCTACGGGCACCTGCAAGAATGCATGAATTGTGCTTTCCCAAACAAAACCATGATTCACTCCTCCAAGAAAAGGAAACCAGTCTGGTGGATCCCTGCCATAAAAAAGCTATACAATAGAAGGAGGAAACTAGTGCAGAAATTAGTAAAACTCCAAGAAGGGAAGACATCCCTGATCAGTATCAGCAAGAAACTATGATCCTTCATAAAATCATCCAAGGTGAGTTTCAAAAGAAAAATTGCCAAGAACTCCAAAGATAACCACAAGGCATTCTTTAGTTGTGTCAAGAATCTAAGTGGCAATGCTCAGATCTGCTTGGAGTTAGTGCAGAATGCCACAAAATACACTGAACCGATCGATATTGCCAACATCCTGGCAGACAGGTTCAGTGCAAACTTTGCCCCCCCTCTCACCCCCAAAAGGGCGCATAACCATACCAGAAGAACGTAGAGCTCCTGAAATCACAGATATTCAGGTTAAAACAGCCCTCTCCAAAGCCAAAAACACAGCATCAATGGGACCAGGCGGTGCCCTACACGAGCTCAAAGACAAACTAATCCCTCACCTAAACACACTGTTGAAACTCAGCCTCTCCACAGGCTATGTACCCATAGAATGGCACACAGCAACTGTTATTCTGCTCCACAAAGGTGGAGCCACAACAGACCCTGAGAACTATTGCCCTATAAGCCTGACTAGCTTGGTCTGCAAGGCTATAGAGCGCATCATCATATAACTCATTAACAGAGACATTGGGAACCTCCAAACACTGGACCCTACCCAGTTCGGCTTTGTTAAGGGCAGACCATGCCTCCTAAACCTGGTGGACTTCTTTGAGACAGTTACCAAGGCTATAGACAAGGTAAAGATGGTACACACAGCCTACCTAGACCTTGCAAATGCCTTCAACACCATTCCCCATTCTGGTATTATAGACAATCTCAACAGCCTGAACATAAACCTCTATGACACAAGATGGGTTGCCAACTGGCTCATGGACAGAACCCACATGGTGAGAGGTGAGTGAGCTAGGTCTGTCTGTAAACCGGTTACAAGTAGTGTTCCACAGGGCTCAGTCCTAGGACCCCTGCTGTTTGGCATATACTTCTCAGAGGTACAGGCAAGCACAGGAGGACTATGGCTGATCAAGTTTGCAGATGACTGCAAACTAGGGGCTATAATTGACTCTCCGGCTGACACAGGCATCCTCCAAAAGGGTCTCACTGAGACAGATACCTGGTGTCAAAATCATGGCCTCAAGCTAAATGCCAAAAAGTGCATAGTCATCCCCTTTGGAAAAAACAAAGTACCCACAAACTACCACATAGGTGGAAGTCCCCTAAATACAGAAGATGTAATAAGGGATCTGGGGACCCAAGTAGATAGTAATCTCTCCTTTGATAATCACATTGCCAAAGTGGTTAGGAAATCCTTCTATGTGGCCCACCCAATCACAAAAGGGTTTGCATCCAGATCAAAAGAGGTCATTGTGCCCCTCTACTCATCACTCATCAGACCCATCACAGAGTACAATGCCCCATTTGGGATGCACCTTACAAGACACTGGCAACAGCGGGAAAGACCACAGAAGTACCTCACCAACAGGATCACTGGCCTCAAACAGATGCCCTATGCAGCTCGACTGAAGAAACTCCAGCTGTACTCAGTTACATACCGCCAACTCAGAGGTGATCTCTGCCTGACATACAAGGCCATGTCCAACCCAGAACTGATGGACATGCTCCACCTAAAGAAAACCATATCCCCTCAAGCCACACACTCTAGGGATCTAAACCTCATCACAACAATAAATAGGACATGCTGGAGGGATAGATTCCTGTCCTAGAAACTTCCCATGCTTCGGAACAAGATTCCAGTCTACATTAGGCAGAGCTCCTCACTAACACTCTTCAAGAGAAACCTTAACAAGTGGATGGGCAACAGAAATGTTTATCACAAGGATCACTTCAGTGGCTCTGCTGGACAGAGGCACAGGGAACTAATATAAGGGGCGGCGAAAGCCAACACATTCTGGCTAGGCTTATAAATGCTTTCCGGCAGATAGCCTAGTACCTCCCTATAAACCTAACCTATGAACCGATTGTCAGCTCAGCCAATCAATGTTGTTTGTTTGTACTGAGTGGCTCTTGGGTTGCCTGCCCTTAATATCAATTTCCCTTAGAAGCACCTCCTTGTACTAGTGAGCACTAGAAGATCAAACTGGGAAGTTCATCCCTTGAAGTCACCATCTCATTCATATCTTTCTACCTACTTTTATGCACAGTGCAATACCTAGAAGTAGTAACCTTATTTTTCCATTTTACTTTCTCTAGAGAGCCTTCTGTATGTTTATTGTATTCTACCTATAATTGCATATACCTTGTTGTGCTCATCCAAACATCTAATCATGGACAAGATGGAAGGTCAGCCTGATACTTTCACATCTGTTACCCTTTTAGTACTAGTGTACCAACTGCCTTATGATCACGGATAATGAATTTATTCTCAACTCTATTAATCCCATCTGTGAGAGGAATTAATATGGAGGCTTCTCTTCCTCCTAAAAACTTGCATTATGATCTTCATACACTGCCACCGTAATCCTTCACTATTTCCAAAACATATTATGTTCCACTTACAAGTAAGAATATTACTTCTAAGCAAACATCAGGCCACTCATCTACTTTGCGTATACAAACCATAATGATTCACCCTAAGTAAAACATTCTGAATCTACCACTCTAACACAGCACTCACAAAATTGTTTTAGTTTTAGGTGATTCTGTTGTCAAACATTCTCATTCATCACTCAGAAGGCTAGACAAGGAGAGGGTTACAGCAAATTTTCTAGGTGCCAGGATTTCTGACACTTTAAGGGCTCTAAGGACCCTCTATGCTGACAGATATGACTATGATAGTAATTTATGTGGGAATGAATGACTTGAAATGTAAAACTCTGTATGACATATAGACAGGGATGACAGAATTTTCCTTGCTCTTTGCAAATGCATGCAAGACACTGGACCTGAGTGGAATCCTTCCTTCACCTCAAATGATGCCTAGAATTAATGAAAATGTAATTGCTTTTAACAATTGGCTAAATAGCTGGTATAATTCTAGGCGGAGTTCAGTATGCGTCAGTATGAGACATGATGCCTGACAGACCATCTTGCTTTGTGAAAGATGGCGTACATCTCTCATTTCAAAGCTTCCACATACTGGCTAAAGACTGATGTCCACAGTGCATTTTTAGGCAGTATCCAGTTGATAACATGTCATTCCCAAAACTGGATCACATTAAAGTGGCTGTCCTCGACACCGTATGTCTAAACAATAAATTGTCTGATTTTGATACACTGCTACACTTGAACAATATCTGTGTCTTTACAGCTAGTGAGGCTTGGTGTAAATGTTAAGGCAGCCTATACATGTTTTTTTTTGTGGTAATTTTTCTATTTCCAGACCTGAAGGCAACTCTGGTAGAGTATCCATATTTGTCATGAAACACATGACCTCCAGGCAGATTTCTAGGGACTCACAAACTGAGCTCATTGAACTACAGATCACTTTAGATAGGATTAATTATCACTTGACTGCTTGCTGTTGAACACCGTTGTTTCCTGATGGCCGCATAAGATTCCTCAGTGTTTTAAATAATCTTCATACTATCATAAACTCCATTATTCTGGATGACTTTAACTATTCTTCAACAAACTGGGGCATCTATACCTCCAATGTAAGATATACCCCAACATCTGTAGACTTAATAATCAAAAACTCCATTGAGCTATTGGCAAACAAACCTTCTAGAGGACACAGCATTGTTGACCTTTGTAAAAACATGTCTGTCTCTTACACTGCTCCCTACTGAAATATGGCCAGACTTATGATCTTCTCCTTTATACTCTCAAAAGCCCCTGCAGCAAATCACACTAAATTTAAAGACTATAAATAACCCAGCCTCAACGTACTCTAAGATAAAATATCAAAATTCACTTTTGACTGCACCACCCTGACCTAGAAACATCAGCAAGCTTCACTGAGGAATTCTACGCCCATTTAGAACAATGTATAGAATAGCAGTCCATGCCAGAACCATGTACCAGGGGATATTCAAAAATAATCTACCCTGTGGTCCACTGCCACAAATCTCTACAACAAATGAAAGAAGCTCCTTAAATTATATAGAAATTCCAAAGTCTGTCTTTTCAAAGAAAATGACAAAAACATTGAAAAAAAAAAAGAAAACAACTGAAAAACAATAGGTCCACTGCAGGAGCACATGAATTTAAGATTGTCTTTGATGCCAAATATAATTATATAAATATAAATATAATCATTATAAATAAACTAAAAAATAAAATTTGTAAATATATTATAAATACAATCCTTTTAGCTATGTTTGAAAACTAAGAAACGATTTCTCACATTTCCCTGAATGCATTCAAAATTATGCCTCCTCTTCTGATCCAATAGACATTGCCAAAACGTTTGCAAATTCAGTGTCAACCTTAGCCCCAGGACGTCTATCCATAACCCTAAAATACCTGAATCCCTTACTCCCCCCAATTATCTCTAGATATTATTTATTGACAGTGGTACCCTAGACCAAAATCACACCCTATAGGAGACCAGACCACATACCCAGATAAATGACAGCATAAAACATGTCCTTGCAAGCCCACTCCTTAAAATGTTTAACCTAAATTTAATTACAGGTTTCATCCTAGATGAGTGGCACACTGCAGTTATGATGTCCCCAGTAAAGGTGGCCTTGCAACTGACCCAAATAATTATAGGTCTAAAGCCACAGAATGTGTTATATCTGGCCTCATAAACTAGGATATAAAGAATCTTATTCCCCCAACAGTCTGGCTTTGTAAAGGGTAGATCCTGTCTACTAAATAGGGTAAACTTTGAAAGGGTTACAGAGTCTGCAGATGGTAAGTGTGAGTAGCAGGGGCCTGATCAGAATCTATGAGTGTGACTGGTGCTATCCTTCAGGGCTCAGTGCTGGGACCTCTCCTTTTTGGCCTTATTTGTCACATCTTGAAGCAAAGAGCCAAGAACCCTGGTTAACAAAGTTTGCAGACAAATTCATTTTTTTAAGTTACTCTCTGACATCCAAACCCACCAGCATGAGCTCACTCTGGTAAAATCAGCTCATACTAAAAGCTAAGTCTAAAATGTGTATTATTATCACTTTTGGCAGACAACTCCTCATCCCATCATGCTGTAAAGAGTTAACCATTCCCTTATACTCAGTGTTAACCAGGCCAATTATTGATTGCAATGCCAACTTTGGGATGTATCTCACTAAACATAAGAAACAGAAAGACCCCAAAGGTTCCTAACCAAAATGATAACAAGCCTAACGTCCCTGAGCTAGCAAGAAAGGCTGGATGCTCTGTCCCTTTATTCAGTGTCTTACAGGCTTTTGAGGGGAGTTATCAGTCTTACTGCACCATAACAGACCAAGTTTTCTTCTACACCTTGTATCTCTGCAAGTTCAATGGCTCCACCAGTGCTAGAACCAGGGACCTAAATATTTACTAACAGATAAATACAAATTGGTGGACATACAGGTTTTGAACTCGGCACCTCTCAAACCTCTGAAGACAACCTTCCATGCAGGTTAAGCAGTGCAGCAGCTTTATATATTTCTTTAAATATAACCCTGATGACTGGATGGGTATTCTTTAACTCATTCCAGGATTGACTAGGATGGCCCTCATGGACAAAAGAGATGTGGCTTGAGGGAGGGGACTGGAAAGGAATAAATGGTCATAAGACTAAATGATCTTGGAATATAAATGAAATCTATCTCTGCTAATGTAGGGTAGCTTGTGCATTATGACCATATGTACAATGCTAAACAGTGTAATGAAATGTGTAAACATGTTGGTATTGGTTCACACATATTAGTAATGCAATTGCTGTGCAAACAAGTTCATTGTAATGATATGGTGACATGCCACTAGTAAGCAAATTGATAGCTGTATTGACCATCTCATACTGTTATAACTGGCTTTGTCATGTTGGTAAAACTGTAGTTATACAAGTAAGGAGCTGAACAGTAATGAATAATATATTGCCAATCTCACGTGTGTATTTGTTACATACATGTAAGGAACTGAACAGTAATGAGTAGTATATCTCCTGCGTGTATTTGTTACATACGTGTAAGGAGCTGAATAGTAATGAATAATATATTACCCAATCTCCCATGTGTATTTGTTACATACATGTAAGGAACTGAACAGCAAATAGTAGTACATTAACCAGTCTCCTGTGTGTATATGTTACATACATGTAAAGAGCTGAACAGTAATGAATAATATATTACCCAATCTCACGTTTGTATTTGTTACATACATGTAAGGAGATGAACAGTAATGAGTAGTATATTGTCCAGTCTCCTGTGTGTATATGTTACGTATGTGTAAGGAGCTGAACAGTAATGAGTATTATATTGCCCAATCTCCCATGTGTATATGTTACATACATGTAAGGAACTGAACAGTAATGAGTAGTACATTAACCAGTCTCCCGTGTGTATATGTTACATACGTGTAAGGAGCTGAACAGAAATGAGTAGTAATATTAACCAATCTCCTATGTGTATTTATTACATACTTGTAAGGAGCTGAACAGTAATGGGTAGTACATTAACCAATCTCCTGTGTGTATTTGTTGCATACATAGAGGATTATATGATTACATAACAGGAGGCATTTGATAGTCTGTGTACTCTGAGTTCTGGCATAGGTAATGTTAAATATATTCATCATGCATAATAATTAAGCATACAGTTTAGTAATCACACGTGTAGTGAATATTATGGACATAAAGTAATGAGTTCTAAATTTTTTACTTCTTCATGCCTTTAAATTCTAGTCCATCCTTGCTTGTTTGTAAAGTATATGTATTTACTAGAGCACTGTATCATACATTACCTATTCACTGTTCTTGTAGTATGGGTGTGTTGTTAGATATTTTTGATGTCAATACCATTTGAATGTGTGAGTGTATGCTGATAGCATGTTTGAAGGATGACGCTGCCTGATCTTTGCAATCATTGGTAGTGCATAAATGGTGGTGGTATTTAAAGCAGTTATGTTCCTCTGACTTTGCTGGATGTTGTAAGGTGGTTTATTGGAAGCAATACTATAATATGATATGCTACTGATGTGACCAAAATCAGGTGAGTAGGTATATAGAGGAGATGACATAACAGTGAGACTTTGAGATAATCAGTTTTTTATATTGGGTACACAGCTTAAGGATGTTGCCATTGTTAATTTGCATAGCTGTAATAATGTTCTTAAATATTCTTATCATTTGTCCAAGTTAGCATGACATGTTCCCAGTTTAGGGATATGCAACTGTGTTATGGAACATCTTCCATGTATTCAAAAAGTTACAGTGTATAGTCACCACATGTATTACATATTTTAAAACCCTATATTATTGCTGTGAAGCTATTCTGTTTAAAGTCTGGGGGATGGTTTGTGCTATCCTGCAGTGCATTGTAAATAGTTTTAATTTCCGTTTCAAGTATGAGATACAGCTCTATCTGTATGTGTCTCTAAGTATTCCAGGCAGCTCAGCTTTTTAGCAAGTGTAATTTGTAGTATCTATTTGGAGTTCAAGAAAACGCATACAAATGTACTTCTCTATGAGATATCACAGAGGTGGTCTGTGATCATCCATGGTAGACGACTATTTATTACCGTTATATCTGTGTCATTAACTGTATGTCAAGTGCTATACATTTTACTATGAGCCTTATTATGTTCCATTTTGCTTTTGTTACCTTTTATCTGAATATAAATGCAGTTAGGTTTTTATTGACTTGTTGTCTGCTTGCCTGATTGAGTGACTGATTAACTGCTCTGCATTCTGTGTCACTTTGTTGAAACTGGCTGCAGACAACAGAATACCTGCCTACCCACTACAAGCACTTTAGCCCCAGTAGGATATCATCAGAATGCAGAACCATAGCTCTCAGCCAGTCAGGGATACTTTCCAAATATTAGTTCTATTAAGTTGAGACATTGACAGAACAACATAATGTGGTTTGATAAACAGTTTTTGAAGTAAAAGAAGAATATAACACTAATTATCAGTGTGATGCCCGTGCCCCGGGCCAGCAATCAAGGAGCCTCAATCCTCACCACTAACACCAGAGAGGGCATCTCATATATGAGGAAAGGATAACAAATACACACAGTAAAGTGCAATTTCCCTTAAGAGCACACAGAGATCACAGTCAGCCCGGGGCTGGTCGCTCCCTTGCTCCCCAGGTCCCCAATAAGACTCCCCACTGGCACAGCTATAGGGTCCAGAGCTCAGCCTAGTGGGCAAGCTAAAATCTCCAGCACCCTCTCTGTCCAAACAGTGCTTCGTGTCCCTGCCCAAGTAGCTGAAACACACACACACACACACACACACACACACACACACACACACACACACACACACACACACACACACACACACACACACACACACACTAACTTTGAGATAAGGGTTTGCACAACCACACAGACACTTCTGGGGAAAGCTGGCACAGGTTCTCCAGCTGTGCCCCTTTTTACCCAGACTATATTGTAGTATCAGCTGTCACCACCCACTTATAATTATCAGCTACTCAAAGGCCCTTAAAAGGGTTTCCAGTTATTACTGTGCAATATTATTATCCCATTGGTAGATGTGACTAAAGAGTCTCAAGGCTTATTAGAGTGACCTGGTACAGGATCCTTATATACATGCAATGTACTGTTAGAGCTTAACTTATCTCTACACAAAACCAGCCACAGTTAAAATGTTTTAAAATATTTAATAATAAATAATTAAAACCACAAGACAATACTTTCTACTACACAGCCAATGCTAGTCAAGAGTTCAGAGATCACACGGAAATACTTAAAATAAATCACTAGTACAGTTCTGACATCACAGAAAAACACTTAGTCTAATCTTTATAGATTCTAGCTATCTACAAGAAAACATGTCTAAAATAACTTACATAAGACAACAGGCAGAGTGCTGAGTTGGATGTTCAGACAAAAATGCTTAATAATCTCTGATTCTCACTGTGTAAATTGAAATTGTAGTACTGATAAAACATTACATCATTTCACACTTTCCTGGTGTTCCCAGGCTGACAGAAACTACATTTACATTCTTTTACACTTAGAGCAATAAAGGACATTCCATATGTAAATTCTGGTCATTAACTTTAGCCTTAAAAAAGTAGGCAGGAAGCCTTCATCTAGCCTGGCCAGAGCCAACATTAGATCAAAGGGTCACAACATGCTTTTACTGGGTCAGTAGAGAACACTGTTGCCACATTTTTGTAATAGCATTTTTTTCATTTAAGGCAACAAGCCTGTGATTCACATTCATATTTACAAATGATAGAATTATGTATAAAATTCTATCTGGCTAGGCTGGCAGCCTTCATCCATCCCTACCAGTCTTCACAATTGTCACTATTTATTAAGTATGATTCGGCATATATTCTCCAAAAATCAGCAACTTTAGGAAGACTTGAGAGGGACAGAATTAAAATTTGAGTCAAAATCCGAGACGTCCCTGAAAATCAGGGACAGTTGAGAGGTATGACATGAGTTATGATCAGGAAATGCATGCAATGCTGCTCAGCATACAGGAAATGCAAACACAAATTTATTAAACTTAATAAATATAGTTGATATGAAGAAACTAAAGTAAAACCTACATATTTTAGAATCATAAAACCAACATTACATGAAAACAATTTAATTATTGCAAAAATTAAATTACACAAAAACACATTTATACATGATTTCAAGTATATTATGTATGTATATAAGATTTTCTGTTCTGTGATTTTTGCCTTACTTTGCATGTAATCACTTGCACTGCTGTTTAAGTATTGCAAATGTACATAAGCGCAGAGACTCCAAAATATCAAATTTCAAAAAAGTTATTGTTAAAAATAGCAAAAAAAAGACATGAAAGTAGTCAAACATGCATTCTGGGATTTGTTTAATACATTTTCTTTGGGTCTGGGTAAGTGCTCTAGTGTTGTGTGTGTAATCATGTTGTTGTTGGTGGCGGTTGGGGGCTTCTAGGTCCAGGGCTGAGGATGTTGTTCTAGGGCCTTATGTGTTACCATGTTGGGGATGAACTGCCAGATTCAGGGTGTGAGCATATTGTTCTGTTGCTTTCTGTGTCATTATACTGGGAAGGGAACTGCCTGGTTCAAGACTTTAGTGTATTGTTCGAGTACTTTGTGTGTCATCATGCAGAATGGTTAAGGTCTTTGCTTTGTAAGCACACGGTAGAGGGTTTGATCCTGACCTCTAAGCAGTAACTGTTTGGAGTTTGCGTGCTCTTCCTGGGAGGTTCTTCTCACCACTCCAAAACATAACTCAACTCCCCCCAAAAAATCAATTACAAAGCTAGCCACTCAATGGTGTGAAACTCATCTTTAGGAGATTTTGACATATTGACTAATGTTGTCAAAAATGGGTGAGGGTATTTGACAGTGATAAGTGGATTGAGGGCCCAGCCTATTCCCACTCCAAGGACTCTTATGGTGAGCAGGATCAATCTGTGTTTGCTGGCCAGTGCGTAATAACCATCAAGCCCAGCAGCCCCATATCAATAAGCTACTGGCTGGCTGGTATCCAGTTGCCTAGCTTGGGTTATCTGGGATAGCTCTGTTGAGGAAAAGCTGTACATAAAAATAATGAACCAGTCAAGCATGAAATAAGTAGGTTCACTGACCAGCTACAGATTGGAACTGGATGACATGATGGTAAGGAGGAGACATCCTGTGTATCCATAAGACAACGTGGAAGGACAATGCAGCAAAGCCACTTAGCTTGGTTAGAGTCTGTTACTCAGGAGAACAGACTACAAATGCTGTGGGAATTGTCGGGTGCAAAAGAGTTTTCAGAAGGCAGTGAGGGATGTCATCATAATTAGTGATAGGATCATGGCAGTTAGACCGTCACTGTAAAAATAACACAGCATTCATAATCTTAGCCTATGCCTCACAACAGGGATGTGATGGTGAAGAAAAGAGTGCATTCAGGAAGCAGTTGCAGGACCTTAGATTAAGCAGAACAACATGAGTTGGTGTTGATAATGGGGGACTTCAATGCTTATGTCATGACAGATAGAACAAGATATGAAGACTGCCTGGGCCCACATGGATGTGGCAACATGAATAAGGAAGGAGAGGCCATTCCAGACTTCTATATGGCAGATGGTTTGTTGTTGGCAAATGATTTGATGTTGGCCTATGCATGGTTCAACAAGGGATACATTCACAAAAATCACACAGAAGAGTGGTGAACATGCAACTCAGGCACACTTCTTCCTTATAAGGAAAGGACAATGGCATAAAATCAGTGCTTGCAAAGTCATCCTCAGTGAAACAGTCAACCCACAGCATAAACCACTGGTGGCCACAATCCCCTGTAAACAGCAGTCAGTGAAGGCTCTAAGGTCAATAGAGGCTAGACTGAAAACCTGGAAGTTGACTGGAGTGAAAATATAAGAGTTCAAGGGAATATACAGGGCTGTAACACCCTTGAGAAAAGAAGGAAATAGCTGGAGTCGAAGAAGAATGGCAGTGTCTCAAAAACAGCATGTCTGAAGACTATAGAACAGATATGTGGCTGAGCAAGCTATGGATGTGAGGTATATAAAGTAAGCTGGTGGTGGAATGCAGTAGTCTAGAAAATTATCACAAGAAAAAAAGGTATGAATGGAAACATTGGAGGGGAGGTTACCAAAAGAAAAAAGCAGTGCAGAAAAAAGTGGGAGATTGAAAACTAGACTAAGAAGGAATATTGGATAGCTAACAAAGAGGCTAAGACAGCCATTGTAATGACAAAGAACAAGGCACTACAGACATTCTACCAGCTTCTAGAAAGTGACTCATCAGATGGCAGAAACTAACTCTGTCAGATAATGAGGCAAAGACAGAAAGATAAAAAAGATAGTCATCCGGCACCATTCAAAATGGATTTCTGCAACAACCTGTTAACCGGCTCACACCCCCATTGAAGCTATATACTGCCCTATACATAGCTTACAGTGAAGGAGGAAAAACAGCCTGCCCTAGAAGAAATAAGAGCAGCACCAAGGAACATGAAATCAGAGAAAACAGTAGACTCAGACTAGGTCAAGACAGACAGGAACAAGATGTTGGGGGAGACAGGGGAGAACTGGCTCATGAGGATAATCATAGCAGTATGGAGAGAAAGGTGTACCCCAGATGACTGGAGAATAAGTATTCTAGTGCCAGTGTACAAGAACAAAGGAGACATTCACAAGTGTTGGCAGTGTAGCGGTATCAGACTTCTGTTATGGTGCATGAATGTGCTGAGGAGAGTGACTGATAAGTGAATATGCAGAGGAGTAGAAAGTAAAATGTGAGACAGATAGTGTAGAAGAAGTTAGAGATGAGGAAAGAGTCTGCTGGGCATTTCTGTGCTTGGAAGAAGCGTATGATAAGTCTAAATTTCAAGATGCACTCACTCGAAGCTCTCCTCAAAATGGAGAATGTTGACATCTGCGCTGTAACAGAGACCTGGTTTAAAGAGGCATAAAGCACCTCTGCACTCACAGGCTACAACTCATTCCATACCTTTCAGCCCCAGAATACGTCCGGAAGCTCCAAAGGTGGTGGTGTCTCCATATTCTTAAAGGATGCACACACCTCTAGACTGGTAGCCCGGCACAATGCATCCGAGATGCTTCAGGTACAACTGACAGTGGGTAAGATGGCGATACAAGTCATAGCCTGCTACAGAACCCCAAACATGTTTTTAGACTCTCACTCCAAGTTCCTAAACACCCTGGAATCTATTAAGGTCCATCCCAATACTCTCATACTGGGTGACTTCAACTACCCTTCCATCAACTGGGAAAATTATTCAAGTACCAATGTACAGGCCCAACACTTTCTGGAATTTATCAATTCGAATGCACTGGACTAGCTCATTCTGACCCTCACTAGAGGAAGCAACATCCTTGACCTGGTTATCACCAACATGGGAGACCATTGCTCACACCTATAGTCAATTCCTCCCTGGTTAAATATGACCACAAACTGATCACCATGGAAATCTCCATCTCACCTGCACCCCCCACTAAGGTGACCACCCGGAAAAACTTCCCTAAAGCCGACTGTGGGCTCCTAAAAACAGAGGTGGCCAAATTCTTGGCACCTATGCCAATGGAAAATAGCTGCATGACTACCAAATTATACACCAATGCACTGGACGAGCATGTACACAAATGCATGAACCTTGTCATACCAAACAGAACTAAGATGCTCTCCTCCAAAAAAAAGGAAGCCAATCTGGTGGCTCCCAGCCATCAATAAACTTTACAACAGAAGGAAGAAACTGTTGCAGAAAAAAATGAAGTCACAAGGCTGGAAAACCTCCCTTATTAGTCTCAACAAAAAGCTGAGATCCCTTATCAAATTCTTCAAAGCCAGCTATGAAGACAGAATTGTGGCTGACACCAAAAACAACCACAAAGCCTTCTACAGCTATAGCAAAAACCTCAAAGGCAATACCCAGATTTGCTCTGAGTTATTGCACAATGGCACCTCCTATACTGAGCCAACAGATATAGCCAACATACTGGCTGACAGATGCAGTGCCAACTTTACCCCTCTCCACTCAAGGGCCCTATCACAATACGAGAAGAAAGCCTGGTACCCACCATTTCTGTGGCACAGGTAAAAGCTGTATTGTCCAAAGCCAAGAATACAGCATCCATGGGACCTGATAATATCCCTGGCTGTGTCCTGCATGAGCTACAAAATGAAATGGCACCACATCTGTGTGCCCTGTTCAGTCACAGCCTTACCTCAGGCTATGTCCCTAATGAATGGCGCACTGCTACAGTCATCCCGCTCCATAAAGGAGGAGGAACTACAGACCCCGGGAACTAACGCCCCATTAGCCTGATGAGTTTGGCATGCAAAGCTATGGAGTGCATCATCATGGACCTGCTTAACAAAGATATAGACAATCTCCAAACTCTTGACCCCACACAGTTTGGCTTTGTCAAGGGGAGATCCTGCCTGCTGAATCTGGTTGACTTCTTCTTGGCAGTCACCAAGGCTGTGGATGCAGGTAAGGCAGTGCATACAGCCTACCTTGACCTGGCCAAGGCCTTTGATACCATTCCCTACTCAGGTATCATTGATAAACTCACCAAACTAGACATCAATCCTTACATCACTAAGTGGGTTGCAAATTGGCTCACAGACAGGACCCACAGAGTGAAAGTTGTGGATTCCAAGTCAGACTTCTGCTTCTTGAACTGTTTTAAACTGTTTAAAGTTGTTTTTGCACCTGCACTTTTAAAGTTTGTCCTGTTTGTTGCTTTTACCTGTTGAGGCTACACACTGAAGTGCGCTAGCCTGTGTCACATATTTATTGCATTTTCCTGCCATTTGCTGCAAAAAAAAAAAATTATCCTTGTTTCCCATCTTTCCTGACCTAGAGTAGTCCAAATACAGGCTTTGCTGTATTCTGGACTTTTGGAAAGTTCCTGTGTTGCCCATTTCCTTTCTTGGATAAAGGGAGGCTTCTTTGTTCACCAGTGGCAGTGGGGAGCTTGGAGCAGCCTATCTATCCCTGGAGGAGTGTTCCCAGCACAAGAATCTGGTAGTCTATTGGCCATTTTGGGCCAATTTCTAGCTCTTTCAAGTCCCCCCTGTATAAAATCCGCTTTAGCGCGGCTTTGCATGATTTTGCGCATAGCGCGGCATTGGGCAATGCTGCTTAATTGGGTTTAAACCATTGTCGGCTCCACAAAGTCTGCTCTTTACTTTTTCCCTTAGAACTGATCTAGTTCTCATAATAAACACCCTATTCCCACTCTAAAGCCTGGCACTTGCTCACTAAAGCAATTATATAAGACAGCACTAAAAAATTAGAAGCACTACACCCTCACAAACTCCCCTTGAGTACTTTGTTCCCCATTGGCCCTTTTTTTCAATTATAAAGGAATTCCCAATATTATTCTAGCATGTCCAAAGGTCAGTTGTCAATCTCCTCTCCGGTCCAGCTGGTGAATCTGGGAATCTTGAGGCAATGTTACAACTGCCTCATGTACACAGACAACCCTCTCCTCCTCCCAACAAACTCCAACACATGTGAGAGATGCAACCATATAGCCAAACTGGAGGCTAAGCTCTCTCAACTCAGTACTGGCGTAACCAGTCAGGAGGAGAAGGAAACCACACTCGCTACAATTCCAGTCTCACATAGACCTACCACGACAGCAAACCAAACACATAAACACACAAAAACATACTCAGAGGCTCTAAATAAAAATCTGCCTAAGCAGCAGAGATCTCCAAAGCAGACACCCAAGCAACCGCTACCCCAAAACAAAACATGTGCAATGCATAGCTCACAAAGCCAGTGTGCCGAACAGTCACAGCCCTTAAGGCTAAACAACACACCTGATACACTTGTAATAGGTGACTCTATCGTCAGGCACACTGACGTCCCGCTCACCAGGCTGAACAAGGAGAAGGTCATGGTGAGCTGCCTGTCGGGCGCTAGGATCCGACACATAACACAAGCACTCAGGTCACTCAAAGGCAAGTACAAATATGACTCAGTCATTGTCCATGCTGGTGTGAATGACCTGAGACGTACCTCCCTGGACTACATGAAAAGAGACTGAGAGGAGCTCTCTGAGCATGTAGCCCAGGCCAGTATGACCCTGACCTTGAGTAGCATCTTACCCTCACCAGGAATGATGCCACAATATGAAGACAAGATGGTCAATTTCAACAATTGGCTTAAGTATTGGTGTCATTCAAAGGGGATCCAATGCCTGTCTGCCTGGGATGACATGCTCGACAAGCCACGATGCTTCACTAGGGACAGCTTGCACCTGTCACCCCTGGGCTTTCGGATATTGGCAAAGGCTCTTGCCACCCCCATAGTGCCTTTTTTAGGCAAGGCTCAAAAGACAAACCCACCTCCATAGGTATCACAAGGGATAAGAAACCAAGAGTAATGCTACTCAATGCCAGAAGTCTAAACCTCAAGATGCACGCACTCGAAACTCTCCTTAGCATGGAGAACATCGATATCTGTGCAGTAACAGAAACCTGTTTTAAGGCTCCCAAGAGCACCCCAGCACTACCAGGTTATACCTCATACCATGTTTTTTGGCCCCAAAACTTGGACTGAACCACAAAAGGAGGGGGTGTATAAATATTCTTCAAAGATACCCCACACCTCCAGGTTGGTGGCACAGCACGAAGCATCATAGACTATCCATGTGCAACTAACAGTGGGTAAAACTGCCTTCCAGTTTATAGCCTGCTACAGACCACCCTCCCAAACCCAGGAACCCCACTCGGCCTTCCTGAGAACTCTGGAAAATATGAAGGTCTCTCCAAACACCATTATATTGGGTGACTTCAACTACTCTAACATAGACTGGGAGCATTACTTTAGCTCCAACACCCTAGCCCAAAGGTTCCTAGAATTTATAAACTCAAATGCTATGGAACAACTTGTTGCCACTCCCACAAGAGGGGAAAACATACTGGACCTGATCATCACCAACATGGGGACTCTATGCTCCAGACCAGAAGTGTATACCTCACTGGTAAGATCAGACCATAAACTAATCTCACAACCCGACCCCAGCCCCTGCCCGGAAAACCACAGTGAAAAACTTCTCTAAAGCAAATTTTACACTCCTCAAAACCGAGGTGGAATCCTTCAAAGCCCCCGGGCCTGTGGAAAATACGGTCCAGACCGCAGAATCCTTTATAAATGCATTCTATGAACACCTTCAGGAATGTATGGATCATGCAATCCCAAATAAAACCAAGACCCAATTCTCCAAAGTTAGGCATCCTGTCTGCTGGACCCCAGCCATAAACAAACTATACAATAGAAGGAGGAAGCTACTAAATGATAGAGCAAAATCCCAAAAAGGGAAGGCATCTCTGATCAGTATTAGCAAAAAACTACCGGCACTCATAAAAATCGTCTAAGGCCAGCTTTGAGAGAAAAATTGCACAGGACACTAAGGATAATCACAAGGCTTTCTTTAGTTATGTTAGGAACCTGGGTGGGAATTCCCAGATATGCTCAGAATTAGTCCAAAATGACAAAAAATACACCGAACCCACAGACATTGCTAACATCCTAGCTGACAGGTTCAGTGCAGATTTCTCCCCCCTTCCCCACCAAAAGGGAAATATCTATCCCAGCAGAGTGTTGCCCCCCTGACATCTCAGATGCTCATGTAAGAGCCGTCCTCTCCAAAGCAAAAAACACAGCATCAATGGGACCAGACGGTGTCCCGGGCTGCGTCCTACATGAATTTCAAGAAGAACTAAACCCAAACATAAAACTACTGTTCAATCTCAGCCTTACTACAGGATATGTACCCAAAGAGTGGCGTACAGCAACAGTGGTCCCTCTCCACAAAGGTGGTGCCTCAATGGATCCTGGAAACTATCACCCCATAAGCTTGACTAGCTTGGTCTGCAAAGCTATGGAAAGGATCATCATGGACCTCATAAATAAAGATATTGGGGACCTACAGACACTGGATCCTACCCAGTTTGGCTTTGTTAAGGGCAGATCCTGCCTCTTAAACCTGGTTGATATCTTTGAAACAGTCACCAAGGCCATTGACGAGGGGAAGGTGGTCCACACAGCCTACCTGGACCTTGCAAAAGCCTTCGATACAATACCCCACTCGGGCATTATAGATAAGCTCACCAGCTTAAATATAAACCCCTATGTCACTAGATGGGTTGCAAACTGGCTCAAGGATAGAACCCACATGGTTAGAATTGCTGGAGCCATGACAGACTCCAAACCAGTTACAAGTGGCATCCCACAAGGCTCAGTCCTGGGACCTCTCTTGTTCGGTATATATTTCTCGGAGGTACAGGCTAACATGGAAGGACTGTGGCTGACCAAGTTCGCAGATGACTGCAAACTGGGTGCCATAATGAACTCTCCAGCCGACACAAGCATCCTACAAAAGGGCCTCATAGAAACAGACAACTGATGCCAGAACCATGGCCTCAAGCTAAATGCCAAAAAGTGTATAGTCATCCCCTTTGCCAAAAACAAAGTGCCCACAAATTACCACATAGGTGGTAATCCATTAAGTATGGAAGAAGTAATTAGGGACCTGGGGACCCAAGTTGATAGCAATCTCTCATTTGACAACCACGTGGCCAAAGTGGTTAGAAAAACATTTTATATAGCCCACCTAATCATGAAGGGATTCACATCTAGATCGGGGGAGGTCATTGTGCCTCTTTACTCATCCCTCATCAGGCCCAAAATTGAGTACAATGCCCCTTTTGGGATGTACCTTACCAGACACCTGCAGCAACTGGAAAGACCCCAAAAGTACCTCACCAAGAGGATCAAAGGGCTCAAACAGATGCCATATGCTGCCCAGTTAAAGAAACCCAGCTCTACTCAGTGGCATACCGCCTGCTCAGAGGGAATCTGTGCCTGACATATAAATCCATGTCCAACCCGGAATTAATGGATATGCTGCACCTCAGAAAATCCAAATCCCATCGAGCTACGCACTCAAGAGACTTGAACCTCAGCACTAAAATGAATAGGACATGCTGGAGGGACAGATTCATAACCCAGAGGCTCCCTTCACTCTGGAATAAAATCCCAGTCCAGGTTAGGCAGAGTCCCTCATTGACTCTCTTCAAGAGGAATCTTGATGAGTGGATGGGAGATAGTAGGTTTACCCCGGGTATCGCTTCTGTGTCACTGTTAGACAGAGGCACAGTATACTAACCTCGAAAAAGGGCATAGCAAAATTCATTTAAAATGGGTGGAAAAACCAAACACACACTGGCTAGGCTTATAAATGCCCTAGGGCAGATAGCCTAGTATGAACCTATGAACCTATGAACCTATAAGACTGTTGTCCAGTCATGAGTGGAGTCGCACAGGGCTCAGTCCTGGGCCCTCTTCTGTTTGGCATCTACTTCTCAAAAGTCCAGGCCAACACAGAAGGACTTTGGCTGACCAAGTTCCCTGATGACTGCAAGCTAGGAGTCATTATCAATTCCCCAAGTGATGCAGACATCCTACAAAAGGGCCTCTCTGAGACCAATGACTGGTGTCGGAACCATGGCCTGAAGATTAATGCCAAAAAATGCATTATAATCCCCTTTGGAAAAAACTCATTTCTCATGAGATCTGGGCACCCAGGTCGACAGCCACCTCACATTCGACCACCATAATTGCCACTGTGGTCAGAAATTCCTTCTACGTGGCACATCTTATAACCAAAAGTTTTGCATCAAGGAAGAAAGCGGTCATTATCCCTCGCTACTCATCTCTCATTAGACCAATCATCGAGTATAACAACACCTCATTTAGCATGTATCTGACCAGACACCTACAACAACTGGAGAGGCCACAAAAGTACCTCACAAAAAGGATCCTAGGCCTTAAACACATGTCCTACAATTATAGACTCAAGAAACTTCAGCTGTTCTCAGTCTCTTATCATCTACTTAGAGGTGATCTGTGCTTGACATACAAAGCCATGTCCAACCCAGCCCTACTTGAAATGCTACACCTAAAGAAATCCCAATCCCCCCACACCACATGCTCCAGAGATCACAACCTCATTACCACAATTAACAAAACATTCTAGAGGGACAGGTTCATCTCCCAAAAGATTGCCTATACTCTGGAATAAGCTTCCCATTTATGTCAAGCAGAGCACCTTGCTGGCCCTCTTCAAGAGAAATCTTGATGAGTGGGTGGGTAACAGAAAGTTCACTCCAGGGATAATTCCAGTTACCCTATTGGATAGCGGCACTGTGAACTAACATCAGGTGGCATGGTGCCTTGGCAATTTCTTTGGGGTAGGCTTGTAAAGGCTCCAGCACCTAGGACACACCTATGAACCTATAAAGCCCCGGGAAACCTGATTTGGGCAGTTTGAAAGTGGTTCACAGTCCCAGAAACATTGATAGAATTAGTACAGGCTATATACAAGGACAAAATGACACAGGTACAAACAGTGTTCAAACTCACAGAGGTTCCCATTGGGAGTGGGGGATCATTTGGGTTCAGTTCTGAGCCCACTGCTGTTCATACTATTGATGGACCACAGTAGAAAATAGGTTGGAGGGGACAGATCAACAAAGCTGCTGTATGCAGATGATGTGGCATTGCGAGCAGATTCTGAGTACTGAATGTGAGTACAAATGAGACAGCTGTCTTTACAGCAAATGAGGAAACTGAAAATACAGGGTACAAAACTGAGTACAGACAGTTGTCATGTTAGCAAAAAGGGGGCATCAGAAGAAGTTGAAAACTGAGATAGAAAGAACAATAATGGAGCAAATTAACTGTTGCAAGTATCTACGAGGAGTGGTTGAGGAGATGAGAAGGCTGAATGTGGAGGTCAAAGCTAGAATCAGAGTTTCTACAGCCAACTGGCATTCAGTGTCAGGGGCAGTGTGTGACAGAAGAATGTCAAAGAAGCTGAAAAGAAAGGCTACAAAACCGTGGTGTGAGCAGATCTGAGCAGATGAGCTGAGCAGTTGAGCTGATGGAGATGAAGGGGTGGAAACTGATCTGGTGGTCAGATGCACACTATGGGACAGACATAGGAGTAATGACATTAGAGCAGAACTTAAAGTAGCTCTAGTTACAAAGAAGGCCAAAGTGACTAGATTACAGTGGTTCGAGCATACATTCAGGAAAACTGAAGACAATTTGGGAAAGACAGGAAGACGGCCAGAGGAAATGACAACATCTGCCAAAACAACTGTATGAAAAACATACCTCTCAGCTGTCCAGATTTTCTCAGAATGCCCAGATTTTGCCTCATATTTTTGGTCTGTTCTTCATAAAATTTGTGGGTTTTTTTCTGGCAAATCACAGAGGATCGAAATAAATAAATAAATAAATAATGATATACATTTGAGTTTCAGACTTCATATCCCTCAGAAAATTGCATGCTAATGCAAAAACTACTAGTATAGCATCTTTCCGGGTTTATAATTACAATATTTAAAATCTGACATTATTTTTGGGCTTTTGAACCTCCCCCCTTATTTTTGGATTTGTCCAGATTTCTTGCACAAGAGATTGAAAGGTATGATGAAAGAATATCTACAACATGCATAACTGTCAAAGGAAACAGATCATTAATGAATCAAGAGACAGAAAAAGTAACACAGCACACCAATCCTTTAGGAAAAGAAAGCTAAGAGGAAAAAAGTATAGGTGCTTACTAATCAAGCTTAAACCTGTGTTTTTGATTAAATGAAATATTTATTTCAGCTCTGGTATATAGTGGCACTCTAAATACATATTAGGATACAAGTATATTAATAGAACATTTATAGTATATGTAGATGGTAGGGACTCATGGGTAACATGGAAATAAAGCTGAAAGTTTTCACATTTAAGAGGCCCAAGTGAATATATGAACTGCAACATTTTTACTTTGAGTTGCCTGCCAAAACAACTTGAAAATTTAAAAGATAGAAAAAGACCACTGTAACTGCAAAACTTTTATAATAACTAACTTAACAGGGGCAGTACAATAAAGACTGCACAAAATGCTTTTACTCCCTACTTTGCCAAATGTATAATACCCATAACTAAACAAATTGCCCAAAAACCAATAAAAAGAAGGAAATAGTATTATGTAGAACTTTATGCTGGAATATGATTGCACATGAGGATGCTATACTAACTTTTACATATGATTCATGTTGAACATATTTTATATTACACATTTTTTTTATTTAATTATTTTTTGTTTCTGTTGACTGGGAAAGTCCAACTGGGTGGAAAACTCCTTTTCAGAGCTAGCCTAGGGAGAAAAGTTTTTGTGTGAACATACAATCATGAAAAAAAAGATTGTTTGAGCATTCAATAGAGAGAAAACAAAAACATTGCCATGATAAATATGAATAGTCAGCATATAAATATAGTATAATGATAGATGCAATGCAATGATATGAAAAATCATTAAAAGGTAGATTAAAATAAATGACTAGACAAACGAAATTTAGACCCATAATATTTTATAATAGTAGAATAGTGGCAAAGTGAACAATGTAAAGTTGAGGAGGGTATGTAATGGTATGTGTGACCAAGCATGCCTCTCAAATGTACAAATTTTTGCCTCAAATTTTTGGTTTATTTTTCATAAAATTGTGGTTTTCTGGCAAAGTATTGGCAAGTCACTGAAAATTAAAGTCAGAAAATAATGGCAGACGTGAGTTTCAGACTCTACACTCTTCAAAAAATTCCTGCTAACACAAATCCTGCAATGCTATCAACTTTCTAAGTTTGTAAGAGCAATATTTACAAATTTTCCCTATTTTGGGCCTTTGTCCCCCCCCCAATAATTAATGACTTTGTCCAGATGTCTTGCTCTAGGAGGTTTAGAGGTATGCAAACAACCTAACAGTACAGGATAAGATGGATGCTTATGGTCCAAGTAGTCATTTTAGAGCAGGGTAGGTTAAAGTGGGTAAAGATAGTTCAGGGGGATTAACCAGGTGTGGAGAATGAGCATACTTAGCACAGAAAGCTGCTTGCCTTCTGCAAGTGTCCATGACAGTATACCACAGACTATTCCCTATGCAAAAAGTTACGCATCTATATGGCTGTGTAGAAAACTGAATAACTAAGATGTTTTGGCAGAGTATGTTTTCTCACTCTCATGTATATGTATACATAAGTGTTTGTGTGTGTGTGTGTGTGTGTGTGTGCATGTGTTTCTGTGCATTTTCTACATATAACCATAATGCAAGCAAAGCTAACATACATTGACTCCGTCTTGACAATGTTACAATTCACATGCATATCAGATATGCAGAGATGAACACTGTTTGTTACATTGCTCCCTTAATTACTCCAATAGTGTAAGAAATTTTGGAATTCTGCCTCTCTCTCATGCGCACGTGTGTGTGTGTGTGTGTGTGTGTGTGTGTGTGTGTGTGTGTGTGTGTGTGTGTGGACATATAACCATTAAGTAACAAAGGCAGCATACACTGCATTAGTCCTTTGGATAAAATTTGACTTATTATTACTGTTGCTATGCTGTTTGCTATATTCTTCCTTTAATTACTCATAAACCTTTTGAGTAGGGTAGAGTTAAGAAATTTTGGAACTCTACCCTATATTCTAAAGCCCGAATTATTACAAAAATCTATGAGTAAAGAAAGAAAGGAGACAGTAGTGTGTCACACATGGCTGAAATGTAATGAGGATCACAGTAAAATGAGGAATCAGATTTGAAGGTAAGACAAGGCATCTGCACTATACTAAACCATTCTACATGCAGTATTACATTGATCATCCTATTAGCTTGCAGCAGATACAGAGTTGTGATATCAGATAAGCAGCACCACAGGCAGGGAGTGCATTTGTGTTTGTGCTAGTGGTGGTAGTACTCATATGGTGATAACCTGAGTAATGGCAAACCAAGCCATGTGGTAACAGCCAGTGACCCTGCAATCTGTGATAAGGTTAAAACCATTTACGGAGATTCCTGGAATCAAACACTTAGTATATAGAGATATTATATCAGAATAGTAGATTGAACTGTACTTAACAGGACACAAACAATGCTGCAGACTATGCTGGTAGTAGAAATATGTTACTATGTATTAGGTGCGCTGGCTGCACACAGTAGATATGCTAATGAGGCAAACAACTCTAGAATATCTGTAAATGTTATGTACAGCAGCCACCCTGTATACCATTTGGGCCAAACCATATAGGTATACTACCTGCCTCATATCTCCATCCTCAGCCAATGCAGCAATGATTCTCAATCTAAAAGTGTGTTTAACCCCTCTTTGTTGGGGTCACCCGGTGAGGCAACAGGAGAGACGAGAGTACAGATAGGTGGCCAGCGTACAGCAGACCTGGTGTGAAGAGTTGTGTTTGTTTGCCACAACTACATATATGTAGGTTTGTGCACTACCAAAGACATCTGGAAAGGTTTTTCAAAACAGCATTACAATTCTTGATCACCTTCCTATAGGCTTATTGGATAGTCAAGTGGTGATGTCTAACCATAGGTATACATTGGTGGCTCTGGTGTATAATTAAGCAATAATACCGACCAAAGCAGACCACGTTATGCCTGTTATGTGGCACCATACATCTTAACCTCTTAGTGTAACAAAACTGGCCAAAGCCAAAATAGTGGGAGGGCAAAAGCACAAATCCAGGGACATATTTTAAATATTGCTCTTATAAATTTAGAAAGTTGATAGAATATGTCTGTTATTTAGTGACTTCAGTCCACTATGGCTTGCCAGAAAACCATAATTTTTATTATAAACACACTACAAATATAAGGCAAAAATCTGAATAGTTGGGAGGTATGTGTGGCACCATTGTTGTCAAAAATATATCCTGATATGTACAAGTGACCCCACGCAATTTACACTGGCAGTTTACACCGGCATAGTGGCTGCCCAGTGCACTATACATATATATCAGTCTATCTATCTGTCTGTCTATCTGTCTAGTGACCCACTTGGTCTTACTGTCCCTCACTCGGAAGACGTAGCACCACAAACTATAGTACCTTCTACACAGTGCTATTTTACATAGCTTATCAACATACTCTGTATAAACAGGTTGTATTACCACATATTTAATATTGATAAAGGTTTCCTGATTTGTGATATAGATGCATTAATATATCTAGCTACATGCAGCAATGCCTAACAGTATGTTGCTGAAGCTCAACATTTTGGAATGTTTCTGATGCTGCTCACTTGGGGGCACTGTACCAGAATACTGTCTCTAGGGGTCAGCCTGGGGGCTGTACCAGAATACAGTATCTAGGGATCAGCTGGAACTGTGTGCTCAGAAACAAATGACAATAGCAGGGATAACTGTAGCAGACTGCTGATATCAGCAATGATGAATGAAAGAAGAAAAGACATAAATGCAGACCATGTATAGGAGTCTATAATGAACTTCTTGTAGGATAAAGAAGTCCCAAAATGTGTCATGCATACTGGCCCAATCGGCATTATTTTGTGTGCATATTATGATGAATTACTGCCTGACACAAAAAAGGAGCAAAATGGGCAACTTGGAACAGAAGGAATGTCATGCAGATTCAATATGACTCTTGATGAACTAATGTGATATGAAATGGTTACAGGTCATTGTTTTTCTTGTACTAACGTCCCTTGTTATTCCTACACTCCTGAAGCTCAAACAATACATACTGATACCTTGTCGTATGCTTTACTGGCAGCAGTCCCAATCACCTTGTCATGCCTAATATAACTCATTGCACAGTAAACATATATGGAACACTGAGCTACTACCCAAAGTGCCACTGATATCATTCAGTGATGCCTAGAATGCAGACTGACACAGGTATCCAAAGTGCCATCCATGTCATTGAGTGGTGCCCAAGTGTAGTATGATATAAGTACCCAGAGTGCCATCCATGTCATTCAGTAGTGCCCAGACTGCTGATGACTGACAGAGGTACCCATTGTCCCATCCATGTCATTCAGTGGTGCCCAGACTGCTGACTGACACAGGCATATACAGTGCCATCCATGTCATTCAGTGATGCTCACAGTGCAGAGTGACAAAGGTACCAGAGTGCAATCCATGTCATTCATTGGTGCCAAAACTACTGACTGACACAGGCATATAGAGTGCCATCCATGTCATTCTGTGGTGCTCCCAGTGCAGTTTGACACAGGTACCCAGAGTGCCATCCATGTCATTCAGTAGTACCCAGACTGCTGATGACTGATACAGGTCCCCAGAGTGACATCCATGTCATTCAGTAGTACCCAGACTGCTGATGACTGATACAGGTACCCAGAGTGCCATCCATGTCATTCAGTAGTGCCCAGACTGCTGATGACTGACACAGGTGCCCAGAGTGCCATCCATGTCATTCAGTAGTGCCCAGACTGCTGATGACTGACACAGGTACCCAGGGTGCCATCCATGTCATTCTGCGGTGTCTACAGTGTGGACCGACACAAGGTGGATTTGTGTTCCTGAATCAGTAATCAGTCCTGCAGATGAGACACTCCAAGCTACCTCAGGTATGCAATGCAGAGGAAATGTATGACTTCAACTCCCCTTCTTCAGCAAGATCATGAACATATGAGCTAAGGCCAATGGAAGCATCAGGTTAAAGGCTAATAGAGTTAAAAGAAAATGCATTTAACTAATTGCACACATGAGAAAAAATATTTGTAAAGTTTGGAGTTAGATATAAAGAATACAGTCTTGTAATCTGTTTCAGAAGGTCAGAGCTTATCTCTTTTAATGATAATTAAGAGCTCTGGAATTTAGAATAATGTTTGTTAAGTTTAACTGTAAATGCTCCCCAAAAGAGAAAAGATAAAGGTTCATCTGTCTGACATATATTTCTTTTCCATATGGCTCAGGGGGTCTGAAAGACTATACAGGAAATTCATCTACATGGCTATTTACTTCTAGAGTATGGTAGAAGGTGTTTACTTAGCTGTACATGAAATTAATTTGCAATAGCTTAGCTATGCACTTTCTTTATGAAATCTTCTACATGCTGTAAATCTGTATAGCACCAGAAGGTGGCAATACAACAACATACATGATGCTGCTATAAAGGCTTCAGTAAGCCACTGAAGCTAAAGATCATAGGAGCCAATCATTTTATTCACCCATTCATTCTGTTTAGTCTATGAGAAATTACAGAACCACTGAATCAAGCTCTTTTATAAGAAATTCTGTTTAGAACACATACAGAATGAAAGTGATTTAATCTGGAGACTTCATGTCTGCAGTTAGGAACAATGTGTCTCTTAGAAGCTATCCTCATGTCTGCCAGAAAAGTACACAAATGCCTAGGAACATAATATAAATTTCCAAAAACGTAGTAGTTCAGCACATTTAAAATACCTGACCTTTCCTGCCCACCACAGTAGAACTACTAGCTGAATAAACAGAGCATGTCAATGTCTGTGATGGTGGGTGGTGGCGACAGTTATTGATACTCCTGGAAGAAACATTATCCACCCCCCAGTCTTGTTCACAGGTTTACTGGCCTCTACAGTATTATAGCTGGCCTTCTAATATTCTGTTCAGAATGCAATCCACTTTAGTGCTGCATTTTCACAAAATTCAAAATCCATTTGATGATATGCACTAGTACTCACCTAAGTGGTCAGTGTGCCCTAGTTATACAAATAATGAGCACTAAATAACATATAGCCTGCATGTCTCAGTTTTACTTCGGACAATTCCAGTTTGCATACTTTGTGACTTCAAACACTTAGCAATCCTTGTCACCCTGAAAACAAATGTTTATTTGCTGAGGACCTTGTATGGTTATCAAACATTAACACTCTTCCTTGTGTTAAGTGATTTGTGTCGCTCATTTTTGCACAATACATTCTTTTATGTGAAATGAATATTAAGTAGGAAGCCTAGAGCATGTTTATGACAGTTAACACACTGAATACAGTTATTAAATTTATATACACCAGCAAGCAGTCAATGCTCAAAACATTGCATTTTATCTGTTGTAATAAAATCACTGTAAATAAGATAAAACACACAGCAATCTCAAGTTAAGTTCTCTACTTACTTCACCGATTACCCCTTCTCTAGTGGTCTGGATGTTAGAATTTCAGATGGCATATACTCCTTACCACACACTACCTGCAGATGTAGGACAAAATAATAATGTTTGCTAGCCAGACTGGCTGATATGCAATTAATAAGCCAATGCCATGACACAAAAGTTTTGGCTCTGACTGCACCCCAGATGACATGGATCTATTTAGGGGCTCAAGCGCTGGGCTGGAGTGAGCAGATGGTACCTGTTAGTTCATTACAGCTAGAGGTTGTTGACAGAATTCCATTGAAAGAGATTCACTGGGGAGAGGCCCAGCATTGCAGCTCTTGTACTAGGGATTTGAGCGCATGAACTTGCCAAGGAGTGCACATGCGCACTATACTGTAGGCGTGGCTGTGCAGATTGCACATTTTAAAAACATAGAATTATCATATTTACATCACGTTTTCTGGCCAGTGGGGGTAGGCCTGGGGTTAGATGCATTCAAAAAATGTCTTAGCCACTGCTAAGTAATGGCTGTACTGTACTCCTTGCCTCATGCTGCTCTGTCCTTGTGTTCTAGATGCTGGTAATTGTGGGAATAAATGGTATGATAGAAAACTGAGGCTTCGTAATCCAAGTGGAATGGAAACCAAAAAACAGTAATAAAAAACACGGATTTATTAGTTAGGTAGCCACTCAAAACTAAATATAACTATAACCTACGTAACATCTGCCTCTGCCATATTAGTATTAGAAAAGATAATCCTAGAATTGCAATTTTGGCGCACTAAAAATAGCTTGCTTCCTTTAGGTGACCTAAGCATCAAATGCAGGAGAATGCTGCCCACATTTGTTCTTTGTGAGATCTGAAATCAGTCATTCTCAAATAATTGCCATTCCAGTCAGATTCAAAGCAATAATAGGAAACAAGAGGAAACATCACCATCATAATAAGACAAGTCACAAATGAGTAAAAAGCTGCAAGTAGGCTATAACCCACCCAGGGGAGCCTGTCAGTTTATTGATAGCAGTTCTGTCAAATGATGGTAGAAGGGTAGAAAGCTGACAAAAGCAACTTTTGCTGAAAGTGGAGATTACCCTTTTCTCTACTGTTGTGTGACACTGGATAAGTGTGAGGAGTGTGGAGTCATCCCCCCATGTGGGGTGCAGGGGAGGGTCTTGCCCCTGCAAAGAAATATTCTTTCTGAGATAACCGAAAGTTCTTTTGGCAAGTTTTTTTTTTTGTTGTACCGGGATTTGGAAGATTTGCTGTCAATGGACTGACATGCTTCCCCACCCAGTGATAGTGAATGACCACACCTCCATATCCAGCATTTGGTCACGCAAATCCTCTTCCCAACTAAATTCGAGACAAATGTTTCTCATGTCTGGAAGATGTAGTTCTGTTAAATACACATCCATAAACTGTGTCCCATTTCTAAACAGCAAGGGCTTAACAGTTTACAAATACCCAAACAACAACTCAGAAAAACATAATTTCCACCTAATCACAAGATTCAAAGTCGTCTCTTGCAAACCGATGACTGATCAACTACAATTTAATTTGAAAACCTAAGACATAGCCAGGAAATGGAATGAAAAACAAAGCATTACCCTGTATTATACATTTAGTATAGCAAATAAAGGTGTAATTGCAGAATATGTGATTGAAGATAAGAACAGCTGCTAGGATCCCCATTCCAAAGTCTAGATAGAAATAAAAAAGGGATAGAAAAGCATACAGACAGAGAAAAACAATAGAAATACTCAAGGCCACTTTGCTCCACCTACTTGCTTCCTATATTCCATTCGAATAATAACCACACAGCTCTTCCCAGAATGTGGCAGTATCAGTCACATCCCAAAACTGGTATTTGCCCCAACATTCATTTTTTAATGTAGCATTAAAACAGTTAAATAGTAACTTAGTGCTGTCCTATACACGAGGTCAGCAGACATCAATGGATTTTTTTTACTGTTTATTCTAAATGGTTAACCAGGTAGTCCCACTAAACCATGTATCATTTTCCAGGACAGACCAGCGGAGTACATAAGCTCCACATGCTATAATAGTTAATTATTCTACATAGCGTCATGACAAATCTATATATTAGTACATAAACATTAGGCTCATTGGGGATTACATTCTATTTCCCTGAAACCCGCCTCCCCCTATATCAACAGGCCCTTAACATACCTGATAAATCTATCTGTAGCCTCATACATTTTACTGCTGCAATGGAAAATGTTTGTACCACTTCCTGCAAAGTTGCCTGCCACAAAATTGGGAACCTGGTAACCCATCATATTGATTCAGTTAGTGCTAGAGCTATAGAAGAAATGTTATGCATAACTGATAGAAAATACCTCCAAATATGAAAGTACTGCGATGTAGCCAGCATGGTTACAGTTCGGGTTATAGGTCACAAACCAAATCCATGCCCTTTCTAACCAAGAGGAGTTTACAGCATTTTCCCAGAACTCATAAAGGTCTTTGTTATGGTTAGCTGTAACATACTGGTAAACTACACTTTTAACACAACAATATCCCCTGTAAACTGCTCTTGGTGTAAAGGTTACCCCAAAATTCACCCTTTAATGTTACAGTCAAAAAACACTCTCCAGCCAAGGAATAATAAAAACAATGGGTATATCACTCTTTGGTCCACTGCTGTCCACCTTGTTCATAAACAACCTTACCACCATATGTTTCAGTTTACATGCAATACTGTTTACAGGCTAATTACTATTTAAAGGTGCCCACAAAACCAACACACACATTATTATTGGAAAATGATTTCTTACCAGCCTAACAAAGCTGCCTCATCAAACAGATTTCCATTAACACAAACAAAACAAAATATACACGTGCAAGTCACAGACACAAAGATGTGAAAAAAAATTATTAAAGACCCTTATCATTGATGCCTGTCATAAATAACCCACTAAAAACACATAGAGATTGAGTTAGATCCTACATTATCTTCCGCCACTCACACCACCAATTGCCATAGCCAAAGCAGACCTTTCAGCAGTCTCTACTTTGGAGGATTATTCTTATTTCCAGGACTGATATATTCCTGCACAGACGTCCCTATTTTGAAGGTATGCTCCTATTTTCAGGCTTAATTTACCACTTCACACAATTTTCTGAATCTCCCTCATTATATGTGATGTTTAAAGCTGTCTAGTACACAAACATATATACCAAATGACTAAAATAGTAGCACTACCAACAATTTAAAGAAAGAGGACATGCGTCTTAAATCTCCTTGTCTGGTAGAATTCTAAAATAGAGCTCATTAAGGTCTACAGATTTTACACTGTCTCTTTGATAACTGTGTTTATGTTTTCCATTATTTTTGCCACTCATTTATGTATGTTTCTGAGAAGTATCTAATATTCCTACTAGAATTGTTAAAAGTTATGTGCTACTTGGTATTCAAATGTTATGCTAATTAGATGTCCAGAGTTTTTTCTGAACATAATATATATCTAAACTATATGGGTCTAGGACTATTCACTGAAAGCACATTTCACTGAAACTCAGATGACTGTGCACAAATCACTGAAAGCTCAATTCACTGAAAGCTCAATTCACTGAAAACACAATTCACTGAAACACATTTCACTGAAAGTTATATATGGCCTTTACCTCACAGTAGTGAAACCCTGGAGTTAGTATATATATAGTAAGGGGGGGTGGGGGGCACCTCCCCCCATTGGGGGTGTTTGGGGGGCATAACCCCCCCACATAGTTTGGATATATATTATGTTCAGAAAAGAGTAATTTATTGGAATTCCAAGTATCCATGTATATAGTTCAAAATATTTAAAATAGGTGGGGGGCTATGCCCCCCACACCCCCAATGTGGGGGGCAGTGCTCCCAACACCCCCCCTTACTATATATACTAACTCCAGGGTCACACTACAGTGGGGAAAACGCCATATATAACTTTCAGTGAAGTGTGTTGCAGTGAATTGTGTTTTCAGTGAATTGAGTTTTTAGTGATTTGTGCACAGTCATTTGAGTTTCAGTGAAATGTGCTTTAAGTGAATAGTCCTAGACTCATATAGTATGGATATATATTATGTTCAGAAAAAACTCTGGACATCTAATTAGCATAACATTTGAATACCAAGTAGCACATAACTTTTAACAAGTAATATTTGACACCTAGAGGCGTCAGTAGGAGTTAACTACATATGCACCTGGAGGTGTCACTCGGATGTAACGAGTTATTAAAATAGTCCCTAGTGGCTTATATTAGTTTGAAAGCCTTTCTATATAATTAGAAACACAAACAAGCTCAAAAAATCATTTGCATGCACCTGCATTTAATAGAACTGTGGCTGATTTAAGCGCTGTTTAAAGTGTTCTCCTTGTTTGTATAATGTATTTTGTTTTTTTCTTACCATTGTCTTATAGGTTATTCATTGATGGAGCTCATGCTCTAGGTCTCTGCTGCAAAGTGATATTGCTTAGTCAGACTTTCCCAGTTCTTAAGCACAGTAAGAACACAAACAAATAAATAAAGACAACTGGTTATGCTTTTCAGTCCACAAGTACTTCCTCTCTTCATGAGTTAAAAATCTATCTGCATACACAGCAGTTCTGTCAGTTTTTTCTTGCATTTGACTTGGTAAGGCTCCTAACTCCACAAAGATATTCCATTATTTCAGGAATGGTTTCACATACAGGATCAAAGTAACACATCACTATCTCTGAGCTCAGACTTTTGTTCTAAAGCTACTTCTTGTTTCTCATTGTGTTTAAGAACAATGCATTTTTCATTAGTTAGTTTGTGTTGCTGTGCAGACATTTTGATAAAACATGGACTGTAATTTTGCCATAACAAATATAAACTTCAAATTTATTTTCCATTTGCTGGTTGTGTTATGTCATACAATGCTTTATCCATACTTGGGTCTGCAGATTTACTACTTTTCAAAAAGATGAAGTCATAAAATATGCTTTCATTTTAATACAGTAAATATCAGTAATACAACTTCCACTTGAATTTTATAAAATGAATAAATTTGAAGCAGTTTCTGAACTCATCTTTTTCATTGGGGTAACCCCCCCATGCCATGTAAGGGGATTTGTCTCTTGCACACCTTACTTAATATAATCAATCTTGCGTTTATTGTACCTTGGTATAAAGGGATGTTTTCCACACTTGGTCAAACATGAGTGGATTTTCACACTCAATGAAGTTCACACTAGGGATGGTTACAGTTGCAGTGTACTACTATATGACTATATGACTAAAGCACACTGATTTGTTAATCTCTCATTTGTTTCTGTCCAACTGATTTGTTAATCTCTCATTTGTTTCTGTCCAATGACAGCCCATTTCTTTTAAACTTTTTAGTACTTTTTAATGATATGTTCATCAGCAGATTTTCCATATACAATTATGCATCACTATAATTTCCCATATTTTGTTTCCCGTACAATTCTGTGTACTACTACTATATGACTATAGCACACTGATTTGTTAATCTCTCATTTGTTTCTGTCCAATGACAGCTCATTTCTTTTAAACGTTTTAGTACTTTTAATGTTATGTTCATCAGCAGCTTTTCCATATACAATTATGCATCACTATAATTTCCCATATTTTGTTTTCCGTACACTTCTGTGTACTACTACTATATAACTATAGCACACTGATTTGTTAAACTCTCATTTCTTTCTATCCAATGCCAGTCCATTTTCTTTTAGCCTTTCTAGTATATTTTAATGCCATGTTTATCAGCTGTTTTCTCGTATATAATTATGCCATCATCATAAATCCCTGTATTTTATTTTCCTTGCGTTGTACACTGTATGATATTTCAAAATAATTCTGCAGCAAAGCTTTCATCAAATATCAGTTGTTTATTTCCTAAGTCAAAGTATATTTAGAATGTGGTGATGTTTTAACTATGTGTAGCTCTAAATGATGGCACCCCGAATGAAGATCCCAATTATTGAAAACCTTTGCTCAATTTAATTCCATAATGATGTCATCAATTATTTGTATAATGTTCTGTTCCATTTGTATTTTCTGGTTAGCTTGTCTCTGTTAATGTAAATGTGTACTATTATTTGAGATTCTCCAACATTTTGTGGTGTGCTGTGTGCAATGCCTGAAGTATAGTACCTGCATTGTTTCCTGTTCTATCCCATTTCCCAGGTTATGTATCTGTTGCTCATCTTTTTGTCTTAGTGGTATGGAACTCTTTTGTGTGGCTATGCCACTAGTTTCACACTAGAGTCACCATAAAGTCTTAATTAATAATTATTTTGTTTATCTAGACCTATAAATCAGTCACTGTACTCCTGTAGTATATTTTTGTTATACATTTTTTTACTTCATTGTAATTTCTATATGATTTATTTATTTATTTATTTATTTGCATTTGTTTACCAGGAAGGTCCACTGGACCAAAAAGCACCCATTTTCAGTGGAGGCCTGGGGAGAAAAGCTCCACAATTATTTATACAATATATACATTTGATAACAACTCAGTTGGCTATAATAACAAGTTTCAAACAGTATACAAAGTTTGTAGCAAAGTAAGAAGGCAATGCAACTGTACATAAATCTGTCTGCTGACAGTACATGTATACATAGGTACAGAAATAAATTATCATCCAGGGATAAAGGTGAGGTTTTTGAAGGTAATATAGGATGGAGGTAGGAAAGGTGGGAGTAGTTGTAGGAGAGAGATAAAGTCAGGTTATAGGTTGTGAGGAACTAGCACATGAGCATAACCACTGAGAAGAAAGATGTTGTCTCAAAGACTTTTTTGAAGAAAGAAGCATTACTAGTGGATCTAACCAAGGGTGGGAGAGAGTTCCAATGTCTAGCAGTGGAAAAGGAGTGCAGCATTTGACTAGCGCGGAGGTTAGGTTTTGCTACTTGCAAGAGCATTTGATTTTCATAGTGGAGAGGTCCATTAGGGTGGTATAGTGGCAAAGGGTAGTTTTGAGGAGTAATTGAGGAATGTTTTGTGATGGTATAGCATGCCTGATTTCTGCTGTGCTTTTTTAATGTTGTTGAGAATATGCATATCGAAAGTTAGGTGTTCATCTATAATGACACCTAGAAGTTTAGTATGTGTGACTACCTCGATGATAGTGTTATCTTGGGAGAGAATAGAGAAAGAGTCTTTGTTTATAGTAATGGTCTTCTTAGGGGTGAATAGCACAAGTTTAATTTTCTTAGGGTTTAAGGCAAGGTGGTGGTTAGCCATCCATATCTTGGTGGAGCTGAGAGCTGGCTAAGTTTCAGAATTTCAGGTGGAGAATTGGCAGTGCAGATGATAGTGGAATCAGCAGAACATTGGATGACTGTGCCTTGAGTGAGAGCAGAGTGGAAGTCATTGATGAAAATGCTGAATAGCATAGGCCCTAAGATGGATCCTTGGGGAGCACCAGTAGTGGTGTTGAGGAAAGAAGAGAAAGAGTATAGCCACTTAGTAGTTTGTTGCCTGTCTGTGAGGTAGTTAGAGAACCAGTGTAGAGTAGAGAGAGAAATTCCAAAGTTGGATAGTTTTCTAAGAAGAAGAGGGTTGGAGATAGTATCAAAGGCTTGGAAAGGTCTAGAAACAGAGAAGAGAAAAGTTTCCCGGCATCTCAAGCCAGATTGACAGAGTCACAGAAGGCTATAAGAGCTGTAGTGGTGCTATGTTTGGGTCTAAAACCATGCTGGGTTGCTGACAGCAGGTTATTAAGTAGATAGTTAAGGAGTTGGCTGTGAATACATTTCCCAAGGATCTTTGAGATAGGAGAGAGAAGTTGGAGATGATTGTGTTGCTTCCACCTTTGTGCAGTGGGAAGATGAATACTTTTTCCAAATGGTGGGAACTTAAGACTCTTGAATGGACCTATTAAGAAGCAAGCTGACAAGGTAGGCAATGGAATTTGCTGCTTTTTGAAGGAATTCTGGGGGCAGGTGGTCAGGGGAATTATTGCATGGTTTCAGTTTCGGAAGTAGTTTCTTTACTGCGGCAGTAGGGCTAGGTGCTAGAGAGAAGTTATATGAGTGGGGAGAGGAGGTATTTTGTAGTTGGAGGGTATCATGGGTTAGGATGATTTTAAAGGAAGTCGGTGGTGAGATTAGCTAACACATTTATAAAATATGTGTTGAAGAGTGTGGCTGTTTCAATGTTTTTTTTTTCTGAATTTGGACAGGAATTATTGTTTGATCCTGGGGATAGTAGGTTATTGACTGAGCTCCAGAAGTGTTTTGGATTTTGTTTGTGTTGGTTTTATAAAGTATGATAATAGTCTTTTTTTATCCTTAATAACTAGATACTTTACTTGATTGCGTAGGTGTCTGTAGGTTATAAGGTCAGAGGGTTTTTTGTGCTTATGCCAAAGCTTTCAGGCTTTGTCTCTACTGGCCATGTTCTGTTTGGTTAATGTAGTGAGCCATAGGGCATGACTAGCTTTTACACATTTTAGCTGGGGAGGTGCGAGGCTATTTAATATGTTAAGGAATGTAGAGTTTAAAAATTCTACTGTGTTGTCTAGAGGAAGTATTTTTAAGTGCTCCCAGTTAATGCTGTTTAACGAATTGTTAAAGGTTGTAGGGCAAAAATGTGATGTCTCTAGTGTTTCTGTAGTGATGTATGTTTAATGCTGATATGGTTTTATGTATTATAAATGTAGGTAAGTGGTCACTGATACTGTTTGGTAGAGTTCCAGCGGTGGAGATTTTACTGAGGCCAGAGACCATGATCCAATCTAAGATTGTCCCACAGCTGTTGTTTTTGTTGAGATTGGTAATATCAGTGATTAGCTGGCTGTAGTTATATAGGCTGATGTTTGTGGAAGAGTGTTGCTGTGAGACATCTAACCAATTAATATAGTTATATAAGACACAAACACTCTCCTTCACTCCTCAAATATAAAACAACTCTGACCCAACAGAACCTGTATAACCACCGACTGTGGTCACGACACATACAACAATGTGAAGCAATCTGAAGCAAATATTTTTCTTTATTCTGTAGCGCCTCTGTGTTTCCACCTTCAAGGAATATCAAAACCATACAAAATACATGCATTTTTATATCACAATCAATTATCTACACACACCCATTATTTAAACAATGTTCCCCTCTTAAAGCAAACACTTCCATTTCAGTTCGTTATTCAAGCCATTAGGCACCAAAGTTTTGTATTTTAAAATATAAATACTCTCCTTGTATAATAATTTTTGTTTTAATATATTCACATCATTGCCTATATTTTCCACAATCTCTAAAATTGTACCTTCTAACAAAGTAATGTCACTATTATGCAACAGGTTAAAATGTGAAGCAACTATTTTATCTTCCCTTTTATTTTTAATATCCCTAATATGTTCCATGAATCTGATGCAAAATTCTCATTTAGTTTCCCCTATATAATAAAGTGAACATGGACATCTTAATGCATATATTACTCCTTTACTTCTACAGGAATAAATGTCTCTAGGTTCAAACTTAACCCCATTCATACTGTTGAAGGGGGTTCTAACATTTGCACATACACTACACCTTTTACAACAAATTGTTCCCCTATTTGAAAATACTCTTGGTACATTTACTTTTGGCATACAAAACCTACCACGTACCACTATGTCTTATAAATTTCTTCCCCTTTTATATGAAAATAAAGGTTTTCTAGTTAAAACACTGGCCAAAAGCCTATCTTCCAGTAAATATTTCCAATAATATTCTATCAAGCCTCGCATTTCCTTGCTTTTAATGTTGCATACAGACACATAATAAATTGCATTATCTTCCTTTCTATCCTGTATATTGAAACCTTGTCTCCAAGGTATACTCCTTTTATTATATCTTAAGACTTCCCTATCTTTATCCATCTCACCCCAAATTCTATTAAGGGCTTGTCTCAAAATCTTCGGGTCATAGCCTCTTTGTAAAAACATGTGGTTGGTTTGTTCCATTTCCTCCACAACAAACTTCTATCACTACACAATCTAGAAACACGTAGTAACTCCCCATAGGGTAAAGCTTTCAAAACATGAGGGGGATGACAACTTGTGGCATGTAAATATTGATTACCATCAACAAATTTTCTATGGATATTAGAAGAAATAATTCCACTTTCCTTCCCTTCCAGGATAAGATCTAAATAACCACCTTATTACCCCTTTGAAATCCATCAAAAGATAGACCAAAGGGATTTTTATGCATGTCCGATATAAATCCATCCACTTCATCTTTCCCCCCTTCACACACAAATATCAAATCGTCAATAAAACGAAAATAAAAATCAACATATTTCTTCATAAAATTTATATCAAATAAAAACTTTTTTCAAAAAAAGACATGAAAAGGTTTGCATACATGGAGGCAAATGCCACCCCCATTGTAGTACCTTGTTTCTGTCTATACATTATGTCATTAAAATAAAAATAATTATTTTTAAACAAAAATCTATCATATTAATCACAAAACAAGAAAAGGGACTATTTCCCATATGAAATAAAATTGCCGCTAATCCATCTTCATGTCTAATGGAAGTATACAGACTTTTAACATCAACCACCAACCAGTATTTGTTCTTGTTCCAAACTATATGGGAAATTCTCCGTAGAAAATCAAAACTATCCTGTATATAAACCGGGGATTTTAATACAAATGGTAATAATATTTCATGTAGCACTAAACCAATGTTGTGTAAAAAATATTTGCAAGCAGAAATAATAGGTCTACCAGGTGGTTTAACCATGCTCTTGTGTATCTTAGGTAGACAGAAGAAAACAGCTACCTCACTGTTTCGGTTAAACAACCTATCCCTAACTTCCTTCTCAGTGAAATAACCTAACCTTATACTTCTGTCCAACATTTTTTCAAATTCAATTACTGCTTGTTCATATTTATTTCTATTACATTTTTCATATACATCAATGTATAGAATGTAAGCTAGCAAGTTCGGCAGGTGCACGGCAAGTGTGCTCAGTAGACCCAAAGAAGAAAATAGCCAGCACCAAGGAAGATCAATATTGTTTTATTAAAGACAGTAACTAGACCGGTTTCAGCCGCAAGGCTTTCTTCAGTAGTGCAGTAGTCAAAAGCAATTAAGCATCATCTTATATAATATTCAAAAGTAGATTAGAATGACATCACTTCCTGTTAAATCAGTGCAAAAAAGTTTCAGTACAAAGAGAGTATACAAATATATATGTGTGTACTGAGAAATAATGGCACATAATCCTCAAAATATAAATAATACAATAGCTTAATAAAGCTGTATATACCACATCACAAATGTATAAAAAATACATGAGGAATGAAGTTGGCTTTTATGCCCATAATTGTAAATAATAAAATAAAATAAAATACAATTCTGTATCAAGGTATCCAATAAGAGTATGGAAATATATATGTACTGAAAAATATAGGAACATAATGCTCAAAAAATAATAAATATAATAGTATAGCTAAATAGAGCTGTATACACCACATCACCAATGTATAAGAAATACATGAGGAATATAGTTGGCTATTATGTCCATAATTGTAAGTGAATAAAATAAAACACAATTCTATATCTAAGTATCAATGATTGAATAGCAAAGACGAAAAACACTGAGCTGGGATGCAAAATAGTTAGTTCATAACATGATACCATGAAAAACCTACATAAACACGGTGAGCAAATAGAAGTTATAATTTATCATTCAATCCAGGCGGAAATAACCCCCCAAGTTTAATTATCCACCTCTTTTCTTTGGCATTTAGAATGTCATGCCAGCCTGTTTTAAAACATTGGTTACCAATAATGTGATCAATAATAGTAAATGTATATTTGGCCGTGGGATGTTTAATGGAGTGTCTGTATAGTGCATTGGTTAATTTTTTGTTTCTAATGTCTCCTAGATGTTCAGAAATTCTGATGTGAAACTGTTTGGAAGTTTGGCCAATATAAAATGCTTGACATGTACAAGTGGCCAGATAAATGATCCAATCTGAACTGCAATTCCCAAAGAATTGTATATTATATATTTGTCCAGTATTCCTGCTCGTGAAACTAGTAGTTTTAAAGATGTATTTACAAAAGCTGCAATGTCCACATGGGTAAATACCTATAAGTTTATCCCCAGTGAGTGTTCTCTGACTGAGATTGTCATCAGTTACCCTTGTTTTCTTGTAATGAGAAAAAAGTGACCCTAATGTTTTACCTTTCCTGTAAGAAAAATAACATCTATCACCTAGATAATCTCCCAACAGGGAATGTGAATTAAGTATATTCCAATGTGTATTTATTATGTTGACTAAATTGGCACTATTCCTACCAAAAGTGGTAATAAATCTACATACATCAGATTCCTGATTATTACTCCTGGTGTTATATTGGAGAAGAGATTCCCTGGTTTTATCATGACTTTGTTGGACTGCTGACTCAATTGTGCATGTAGAATAACCTCTAGATAAGAATCTCCTGGTCAAATCAGTATGGTGGTTTCTTAAGTCATCCACTGAAGAACAAATCCTTTTCATCCTCAAAAATTGAGATTTCGGTATATTTCTGATAATATGTTTTGGATGAAAGCTTTCTGCATGCAAAAGAGTGTTGTAATGTGGAAATTTTCTATGGACAGATGTTCTGAGAGTGTTATCTCTCTGTCGTGTTAATTGTACGTCCAAATAATTGATTTCACTTAGGCTGTATTCAACAGTGAATTCGATACCCCAGATGTTCCCATTCAAGTGTTGAATAAATTCCTTGAGGTATTCAACACCTCCTTTCCATATGAGCCAACAGTCGTCCAGGTATCTCTTCCATATATCTATTTCTGGTATGTAGATATTATGCATGGGATCATATATGATCATGTCCTCAATATAACCCATAAATAAATCAGCATATATGGGTGCAAAGGACGCACCCATAGCCGTGCCTTGTAGTTGCCAATAGCAGTTTTGCTGAAAATAAAAGACATTCTTCGTAAGTACATGTTCCACCATACACAATAGAAGTGTATTCATCCCTGGGGGGTATAAATTAGTTTTATTGAGCCAATAATCCAAGGCTTGAAGACCCGCCCAATGAGGGATGCTGGTGTAGAGTGAGGATACATCAAGAGTGCACATAAGCCATTCTGGGTCTAGTTGTGATTCGGAGACAATCTGCAAAAATTCTGTTGTATCCTTTATTCTTGCTCTTATACATGTTAATAATGGTTTAAGTTTTTCAGTTAAGAATACCGATAAGGGTTCCATTAGTGACCCGATGCCGGATACAATTGGTCTGCTTGGTGGCTGGTCTATGGATTTGTGGATCTTAGGAAGTAAATACAGTTGTTGTTTCGCAGGATCTTTAACAGTTAGATGAATTCTGGTTTTATCAGAAATTATTCCAGACTCAACCGCTTCCTCAAGAAATTCATTAATCTCAGAAGCAAAACCAGGTGTGGGATCGATCTCCATTTTCATATAGTGATGATGGTTTGATAGTTGTCTAAGACCCTCATTCACATAATACTCAGTATCCATAACCACCACCGCTCCCCCTTTGTCAGCAGAAGTAATAACAATATCTGTGTTGTTTCTAAGTTGTGTAAGTGCAATTTGTTCCTTCCTAGACATATTGTGCCTCATAGTGGCCTCAGAACCCAAATTGAAGTGTATATCCTTAATAACAGACTGCTGAAAAACCGCTACATGTTTATCCATGGGTGGGTTAAATGTAGATTTATGGAATCTGAAATCAGATGATCTTTGAGAATTATCAGTTTGATCCTGTTGTCCATTTCAGTTCGTTATTCAAGCCATTAGGCACCAAAGTTTTGTATTTTAAAATATAAATACTCTCCTTGTATAATAATTTTTGTTTTAATATATTCACATCATTGCCTATATTTTCCACAATCTCAAAAATTGTACCTTCTAACAAAGTAATGTCACTATTATGCAACATGTTAAAATGTGAAGCAACTATTTTATCTTCCCTTTTATTTTTAATATCCCTAATATGTTCCATGAATCTGATGCAAAATTCTCATTTAGTTTCCCCTATATAATAAAGTGAACATGGACATCTTAATGCATATATTACTCCTTTACTTCTACAGGAATAAATGTCTCTAGGTTCAAACTTAACCCCATTCATACTGTTGAAGGTGGTTCTAACATTTGCACATACACTACACCTTTTACAACAAATTGTTCCCCTATTTGAAAATACTCTTGGTACATTTACTTTTGGCATACAAAACCTACCACGTACCACTATGTCTTTTAAATTTCTTCCCCTTTTATATGAAAATAAAGGTTTTCTAGTTAAAACACTGGCCAAAAGCCTATCTTCCAGTAAATATTTCCAATAATATTCTATCAAGCCTCGCATTTCCTTGCTTTTAATGTTGCATACAGACACATAATAAATTGCATTATCTTCCTTTCTATCCTGTATATTGAAACCTTGTCTCCAAGGTATACTCCTTTTATTATATCTTAAGACTTCCCTATCTTTATCCATCTCACCCCAAATTCTATTAAGGGCTTGTCTCAAAATCTTGGTCATAGCCTCTTTGTAAAAACATGTGGTTGGTTTGTTCCATTTCCTCCACAACAAACTTCTATCACTACACAATCTAGAAACACGTAGTAACTCCCCATAGGGTAAAGCTTTCAAAACATGAGGGGGATGACAACTTGTGGCATGTAAATATTGATTACCATCAACAAATTTTCTATGGATATTAGAAGAAATAATTCCACTTTCCTTCCCTTCCAGGATAAGATCTAAATAACCACCTTATTACCCCTTTGAAATCAATCAAAAGATAGACCAAAGGGATTTTTATGCATGTCCAATATAAATCCATCCACTTCATCTTTCCCCCTTCACACACAAATATCAAATCGTCAATAAAACGAAAATAAAAATCAACATATTTCTTCATAAAATTTATATCAAATAAAAACTTTTTTTCAAAAAAAGACATGAAAAGGTTTGCATACATAGAGGCAAATACCGCCCCCATTGTAGTACCTTGTTTCTGTCTATACATTATGTCATTAAAATAAAAATAATTATTTTTAAACAAAAATCTATCATATTAATCACAAAACAAGAAAAGGGACTATTTCCCATATGAAATGAAATTGCAGCTAATCCATCTTCATGTCTAATGGAAGTATACAGACTTTTAACATCAACCACCAACCAGTATTTGTTCTTGTTCCAAACTATATGGGAAATTCTCCGTAGAAAATCAAAACTATCCTGTATATAAACCGGGGATTTTAATACAAATGGTAATAATATTTCATGTAGCACTAAACCAATGTTGTGTAAAAAATATTTGCAAGCAGAAATGATAGGTCTACCAGGTGGTTTAACCATGCTCTTGTGTATCTTAGGTAGACAGAAGAAAACAGCTACCTCACTATTTCGGTTAAACAACCTATCCCTAACTTCCTTCTCAGTGAAATAGCCTAACCTTATACTTCTGTCCAACATTTTTTCAAATTCAGTTACTGCTTCTTCATATTTATTTCTATTACATTTTTCATATACATCAACATTATTTAAATGCTCCATGCACATTTCATAATATTGTAGTATATTCACGACAACTATTTTATTCCCTTTTTCTGAGGGTTTTATTATTATGCCATTCCTATTTCCCAATGCTTTTAATGCTTGCCATTCTTTCAAAGTCAAATTGTAAGATATCGTATGCTTATTTGTTAATACAGTTTCACAAATATCCTCTCCCCCAAACCCTATCATAGAACCAAACTATGCAATACGTTGGTTAACAAAAGGAGGCATACATTTGTTAAATGATGGTATGTTTGATACATTAATGCCACAGTAAGCATTAGGAAACATACTTTCATCATTATCATTCATACATACTTCTCAGATTCATTGGATACAGAACAAGATATATATATATATATATATATATATATATATATATACAAAATATACCAAGAGTATTTTCAAATAGGGGAACAATTTGTTGTAAAAGGTGTAGTGTATGTGCAAATGTTAGAACCACCTTCAACAGTATGAATGAGGTTAAGTTTGAACCTAGAGACATTTATTCCTGTAGAAGTAAAGGAGTAATATATGCATTAAGATGTCCATGTTCACTTTATTATATAGGGGAAACTAAATGAGAATTTCGCATCAGATTCATGGAACATATTAGGGACATTAAAAATAAAAGGGAAGATAAAATAGTCGCTTCACATTTTAACATGTTGCATAATAGTGACATTACTTTGTTAGAAGTTACAGTTTTAGAGATTGTGGAAAATATAGGCAATGATGTGAATTTATTAAAACAAAAATTATTATACAAGGAGAGTATTTATATTTTAAAATACAAACCTTTGGTGCCTAATGGCTTGAATAACGAACTGAATTGGAAGTGTTTGCTTTAAGAGGGGAATATTGTTTAATTAATGGGTGTGTGTAGATAATTGATTGTGATATAAAAATGTATGTATTTTGTATGGTTTTGATATTCCTTGAAGGTGGAAACACCGAGGCGCTAGAGAATAAAGAAAAATATTTGATTCAGATTGCTTCACTTTGTTGTCTGTGTAGTGACCATGGTCGGTGGTTATACAGGTTCCGTTGGGTCAGAGTTGTTTTATATAATAGTTATATAGGCTGATGTTTGTGGAAGAGTGTTGCTGTGAGACATCTAACCAATTAATACTGACATCAGCAAGAACTATTGTTTGTGTAGTTATGTTGTTTCATGTCTAAGCTAAGATTTCCTCTAGAATGGGATTGTTATTGCCAGGGGGAATGTATAGGACAACGATAAAGAGCATTTTGCTTTCATTACTTTTTTGGAAGGCTATTAAGATTTCTGCTGTAGAAAAGTTAGGTATGGATGAGTTGCATGAGACCATGTTGAAGGTGTTGGTGTATTTCAGTGCTACCCTTCCACCTTTTTTATGCAGCCTATCTGAGCACAGGCATGCAAAGCCAAGGGGAAGGAATTCTGAGCTTTTAATGTACAGTTTTAGCCATGTTTCTGTAGTGGCAATAATGTCAGGTCTGTTATGTGTTACCCAGGCATGAAAGTCAGGGATTTTGTTCTGAATACTTTGCAGGTTAATTGTAGTTAGATTTAAAGATTTGTAGGAGCTATGTAGGTTGGGAGATGAGGAAAGGGGACCTGGACTGGGATGGATATCTCTGTTTAAGGTTAGTTTGGAGTATTTAAGTAGGAGAGTAGTGAGTTCTTGTTTCTTTTTTATGTTATAATGAAGGTAAGTGGTATAGTTTATGCTAACTTTATCATTCAGGGGAAGGATTTTTAGTTTAAAGCAGGGAATGTTGTCTTTTGTTTATAGGTTAGATGATATGTTGGAAAAGGTACTGAGAAGTAAACTTTGAGTGGAGGTTGTGGATGTGGGTTTGTGGTAGACATTGTTAATTTGTAGTGGGTTAAGTTGTAGTAGGAGGGTTAAGGGTAATAGGAGACTGAAGGGCATCAGTTTATATATAAGTGGATTGTAGAGAGGTAGAGGTATAGGTTAGCAGATGTGAAGTTACTAAAAGATGTTTACCAAGTAGTGAGGGTGGAAAAGAAGAGTATGTGCTATGTGTAATTGTTAGTAGTAGGATAAACAAGTGGGTGTTACAGGTCGAAGTGAATGTGTGTGGAAAGGACAGTGATTGGATGGGAGCTAATGAAGGGTGGAGTTAAGATGAGAATAAATGCAATTGAAGTGGGGGTGTGGGAATGGGGATGGGGAGCAGAGTGAGCACGAGTGTAGTGAGGGTGAACGGAGTAGGCTGAACTGCAGAAAAGCAGAGAGCTTTGAAGAAAAACTATCTGGAGACTAATGAGTCAGATTACAGAGTGAGCACAGGAACAGTGGGTGGAAAGAGTGTAAAATAAGGTATGTACAATGTAGAGCATCTAAGTGTGGGGCCAAACTAAAGTAAGAGGTACTTGCAGAGGGGCCATATACCCACTGGAAGGCCAGTTATAATCATAAGTCTCAAAATGAAAATATACTTAAAGTAACAAAGGGAAAAGTGGCTATAGGACAGTGGACAGGAAATGAATTCACAAGACTGGGGAGGGGTAGTGAGTGGGACTGAGAAAATAGTATGTGCACCACAACCAGTACATTAAATTGTAAGCTGGAACCAGTATGTTTAATTGTAGGCTAGAACAGCACTTTTAACAGAAAGTTAGAGGAGAACTTGCAACAGAACAGTTAACTTTAATCAGAATGACGTACTATATACTTGTAGAAGAGCAAAAAGGCAAGTTTCCTTGCTATTAAATAGCCTAGAAAACCTGATCCCTTACCTTCTAAAACACACAACTTTGTACCCAATCACTCTTCCTTATACACTTATTTCTGCTTCATAATATTTTGTTGTTGTAATAGTTTGTCAGTGTTTGTATGTAAACACTGTCCTTTTTGCTTTCAACCATGCTTATGTTTTAATTATCCAAAAATATGGTCTAATACTCATTGGCACTCCTGTGTCTATTAACATTGTTACTTTTTACATTAGTGTTATAATGACGTCTGTTTTTTTTTTCTTTTGTTTTTTTTACATTTGTTATATAAAAATACATATCATTTTGATTGTGACTTTCACTATTAGACCTTCCATCATATTCTGTTTCATCTGTTACAGTTTGTACAGTTAGATTTTTGAACTTTTTGTTTTCAATTATGTTTGGTTGTTGCAATTTCATAATTTATGATTTTGGCAATATTTCCTGCAATGTTGCACACATTTACAAAGTTGATCAATTTTTTTTTTAAATATCTTGTATATTTTGTCTCAGATGGACTGATTCCTTTGAGTATATTTATTTATTGACATTTGTTAACTGGGTTTGTCCAACTGGGCTTGTGGCCCATTTTCAGTGGAGATCCGAGGAGAAAAGCTCCAGTAGTACATTTTAAACAAGTACAATTTTAAACAATATTGATATAATAGCAGTTATAGCAAAAAGGTTCACCTATGCTGGGTTACATGCATAAAGTTAAAGTTGAATTAAAAAGAAACTAATTAACAATTTTACATTGATATAGTTCAATAGGTCAACAATACAAATTTTTTGTTTGTATAAAATTATGCAAATGCATAGTAGACACATTGGAGAGAGAGGTTTAATGAGGTACTAAGTATAGTCCTTTTGAGGGTACATAAAGGCAAAGAAGACTAGGTAGGGTCATGGCAAGGGCAGGTTCTGGAATTGAGAAAATAAGCTTTTAGTTAATTTTTAAAGTGTGAGGTGTGGGAGATTGAATGTAAGTCAAGGGGAAGTTTGTTCCAAGCATGGGCAAGGGAGTGTTTGTAGAGTAGTTTGCCTACTGACCTTTTTGGGTGGTAGATATCAAGTAATTGTTGGTTAGAAGTATGGAAGGTCTGGGATGGGATGTAGATGGAGACTAAGGAAGATAGAGATGGACAGAAGGAAGGTTTATAAAGAATAGAGTGTAGCATATGAAATTGATAAGATAGCAGAAATTGGGGAAGTTCAAGCCATTGAAGAGAGTTTAAAGAAATGCAGTGGTGTGAGTTGTATGGGGAGTTAATAATGAATCTGGCTATTTTATGGTAAGTCTGTTGGAGTTTGTTTAGAGTGGAGGCCTGGATATTGGTAAGAACTGGGGTGGCGTATAAGAGGGAGGGGAGGAGGAGTGCCTGGCCCAGGGTAAGTCTAGATTCAGGGGTTAGGAATTTTTTGTTCCGATACAGCAGACCTAGTTTCTGTTTTTTTTTTTTATACATTGGAGTATGTGTAGGTTGAACTTTAGTTTGTCATCGATAATGACCCCTAGGAGTTTTGTGTGGGTGTCAGGTTGGATAGTTGTATTGTTAGAAAATGTAATAACAAAGGAGGTTTTGTGATGAGAAAGAGAACGGGGAAGGAAAAGTAGGAGTTTGGTCTTTTTGGGATTTAGAATCAATAGGTTGTGAGAGAGCCATTGTTCAGTGGATAGTAGGGCCTGTTGGGTCAGGGAGTGTAGTTCAGGAATGTTATTTGAGATGAATATAAGTGCGGAGTCATCGGCGTACTGAATAAGGGAGGATTCTTTGCATGAGGTGTAAAGATCATTGGTGAAGACAATAAACAAAAGGGGTCCCAAGATGGAGCCTTGGGGAACACCAGTGGAGATGGGAAGGAAAGTTGAGGAGGATGAGAGCCATTTGACAGATTGTTCCCTGCCAGATAGGTAACTATTAAACCAGGCAAGTGCGGAGGGGGATAGGTGGAGATTTGTGAGTTTGGATAGTAGTAGAGGATGAGAGACAGTATTGAAGGCTTTGGAGAGATCTAGAAAGAGACAGGAAATTAGTTTATTGTTGTCTAGGGACTCTACAATGATATGAGTGAAGGAGAGGAGGGCAGTGGTGGTGGTGTTGTGGTGAGGACAAAATCCATGTTGGGTAGGGGTAAGTAAGTGGTGTGTGAGGAGGTAATTGAGAAGCTGTGAGTGAATACATTTTTCTAATATCTTGGAGAGGGGGACAGAATGGCAATGGGTCAGTAGTTTGAGGGGTCAGTGGAGTTTCCACCTTTATGAAGAGGGATAGTAAAGAAAGATTTCCAAAGGGTGAGGACAGTTGATTCCAGAATAGATCAATTGATTAGTATAGATATAGGATAGGCAATTGAGTCAGCAGCAAGTTTGAGGAATGTAGGAGATAGATTGTCAGTGGAAGGAAAGCAAGGTTTTAGCTTGAGTAGTAGATATTTGATGTAAGTAATGGGAACTGGCTCAAAAGAAAACAAAGTTGTGTTAGTGGGACTTAGAGGGGTGGGTGTCGAAGTACAGTTTGGCTTAGAGGTTACCAGATTTTGGATGGAAGAGATGAAGTGTTTATTCAGGAGGGTAGCTGTTTCCTGAGAGGAAGAGTTAGAGTATGGGGAGGGATTAGATGGCTTTCCAGGATAGAGGATGTTGTTGAGAGTTGACCAAAATTTTCGAGGATTGGATTTGTTGTTAAGCTGAGCAGAGCTATAGTATAACTTTTTGTTATTAGTTGTATGTTTTTTGCAAGGTTCCTCAGTTGCCTGTATTTTTGAAGAAAATGTGGTTGTTTAGTTTTAGTCCAGGTTTTCCAAGCATGTTTCATAAGGGAACTAGTCTCTTTGGAGAGCCAGGGAGCATGGTTTGATTCTACTCTGATCTTCCTAGAGGGAGCTAAGGAGTTTAGAGTATTCATGAAGATGCTATTGAAAGTGCTTACAGCATCATTTAGGGGGAGGTGTTTTAGGATGGACCAATCTATGTTGTGGAGAACGGAGTTAAATTGGGATGAATTGAAAGTCGATAGTTTTCGACAGTCTTTGATAAGGTGGGGTTTAGGAATATGGGAGTAGTGTCTTAAGATGGTGGTAGGGAGATGATCACTGAGGGAGTCAGGTAAGGTGGTGGGATTGTGGTATTGGTGGGGGGAATTGGTAAGGATCCAGTCTACGATGGAGCTGGAAGTGGAATTTTTATAGAAGCGAGTGGGAGATGTTATAAGTTGGTAGAAGCTGTGTAGGTGGATACTGAGTTGGGGGGAGTCAGTTGTGAGTTTGGACCAATCAATGCTGACATTACCAAGGATAAGTGTCTCATATGGTATGTTGTGGGAGAACCAGGATAGGATGTTTTCAAGAATGGGCAGATTGTTACCAGGAGGAAGGTAGATAGAGGCAATTGCAAGTTTTTTTGTGGGGATTCAGATGGCAGTTAAGGATGATGATTTCAGCTGGGAGGAAGTCAGGAATTGGGGAAGGGTATGGTGAGAGGTTAAGGTTGTTTGAGTAGATGATGGCCAAGCCACCACCTTTTTTTACAGGTCAATCAGATCGGAAGATATTATAACCTGGTGGGAGTATTTTACTATTTGAGATTTGTGGCTTGAACCAGGTTTCAGAGAGGCAGAGGATGTGAGAGGTATTGAGAGCTATCCATGAGTGCAGCTCAGTGACTTTATTTGCTAGACTCTGAATAGTCAATGAGTAAATAGTTAAGTATTTGGATGGAGATGATTGCTGTGACTGAGGTTGGTGACTGTTAGAGGAGTAAGATGGGGGCAGTGTAGAGGTAGATCTGGGGAGAGAAGAGGGGCCAGGGTTGGGATGGATATCTCCAGAACAAAGTAAGTTTTTAGTGAGGAGAGAGTATGTAGTAGATGCTAGATGGAGTTTGTATAGTTTTGACTTAGCTTTGTGGGAAGGTTTAAAAACCTGTATTATGGATAGTTTATATAGACTTGAGGTAAAGGTAGTAAAGAGATTAGGGGAGATAGTAAAAGATAAAGTAGTTAGATATATGTTGTATGAGTGAGAAGTTGATGAACATAGGAGTGGGTCAGAGAGATTGGAGTGGTAAGAGGTGGAGATAGAGAGAATAAGGAGTAGTGTAGAAGATATTAGAAAATAATACATGTTGGAATAAAATATGGTTAGATAGAGTAGGTATAGAGACAGTGGTATAGAGGAAGTGGTGTTGACAAGATTGACAGATTAGTAAGGTGGTTGTGGCAATAAGCAGGAAATGGAATTGTAGTGGCTAGTGGGACAGGAAGGGGAGGGATAGTTAGGTATAAAGGTAATTGTAATGGGGTGGAAGGGAATGGGGATATGGGAGTGAAGAGAGCCCGAGTGTAGCGAGGGTGAACGGAGCGGGGCTAGCACCCCGGTCAAGATGAAGTCATAGAAACAATCAAAAAAGATAGTGAAAAACAAGCTTGAGAGACAAGGATATAAAGTTTCTAAAGGTATAGTCACCAGAAATAAAATAAAAATAAATAAAATATGAGCAGAAGTAAGCTTACAAAAGGACACTGGCCTCAAGCTACACAAATAGATTTACTTGAAGCAATCCCAGTGCTGTATGGTTAAAATAAGCTGCAATAGACAGGGGCTTTGGCAGGGGAGAGAGAGGTATTACTAGCAGCTAAAAGCAGGGCAAAAAAATAAAAAAACATTAATATGTAAGAGTCTAAAGACAGTAAAATAGGGTAGGTGCACTAGGAAAGGCAGTTATGAGTGAGGCTAGAAATGAATTCAGGGAAGGGTAAAGTACAGAACAGGAGAATATACACAGAAACAGTATGAAGATAGTGGGTAACCAAAGAGAAAGGATAGGAGCTGCTGGCATCTGCTTTTCATGGTGACTAGCAAAAAAACACTGTAAATTCTTGTTGTGCTTATAAAGTCTAGCATTAATTAAAAGATTAGCTTATGTAGTAGTGCATAACTATTTCCACATTATCTGCACAATGTCTTTGTTTTGTACCGTATGTTATTTATTTAATTATTTACCTTTTGACATATCTTGTGTTCTAGTGCTATATGTTTTGTTTTGCTACTAAACTCTCAGTTGTAACTGTATTTAAGTTCACTTGTATCTTTGACAATTTAAGTGATTTACCATAATCCAATACATCAAGGAAGTGTCATGTCTTGATCAGACTGTGCTTTTCTATGCACCCACCCTAATGTATGCTTTTCTGTAATATGTATTTAGATCTCTTGATTTATATCAGTATCTGCTAGGTTGGAGTTCCTTAGTAGGTTCATTAATCTTCTTCAATACGTCCATTTACATACTGTTGTCCTACTTTTCTGAATTTATGCATTTCAGATTTTGGATGTCTTTTTAGTTCAATGGCTCAAACATCTGATTGCCCATCTCACTACTGATGGAACACTAAAATTTAATCTAGCTGTTTTATAGATTGCCCCACCATCATCAATCAATTGAATAAAAAAAATACCTGGAATTATTTACGCAAATAACTTATGGCAATTATCCTCATGGTCTAAGCATAAAGGGGCAAAGCAACTCTAAAACTCAAGTGCACAGACTTTTAGCTCTAAAACATTTCAGAAAAATTGTTGCCAGACCCTCTAGATCATGCTTACCGTCTACTAGCTCATTATTAGTCGTTATTATTATCATCACTTGCTCAGAGAAAAATCAACACATGAACATCTTCCCAAATGTGCTGGGAGACCACTACCCATTAATGTCAGCCTGCTCATTCAAGACACATATGACCCCTCCCATACTAGAACACATTAGGTCCATCCCTAGTGTTGTACAAACCACCACCTTAATAGAACTAGATATCATTGACTAGTGTCCTGTATTCCTCAACAACAACAATTTCAACACTATTTCTTTCTATACGTGGTTAAAAAAATCATCAAACTAGGTATATTATACAGAGTAAAACCTACCTCACTGACATAGCCAAAAGGCATATAGCCTTTAGTTTCTTACTGCCATCTGTCCTTATACTGCCCCAGTCTTCACTAATCTTCAAGTCTCACAACTGTCCAAACTTGACCAATGTTATAATAACATAGCTAAATTTGCAGTAAACTCCAACAGTAGAAAATACCATTGCTTAGGCCACAGGGAATTAAAATATCAAATCACCTGTCATAGCACCTTTTTCAGCTATCTAAAATACACAAACTTTCCACTGACAATGTTTTTCTTTGTTTTACTAAACTCAGTCGAATAAACTTGGCAAACAAAAGTAAAATAAATGAACTAAAATAAATACAATCTGCTGGAGTCCATCCAAGGTCCATCCAAGGTAGATTACTCCTCCAAAAATGAACGAGAAGGGAGACGAACAAATCGTCCTTGGATCACCCCAACATTAGGGATCTTTTCAAGAAAACAACTCAAGCATGGCACTTTTGTAAATCAGACGTGGATAATTTTAAGAAGAAAGATACCTTCTAAGGACTCATATCAACTACTGGAGGAGCCACTAACAAAGTCTCACAAATAAAGGTCAAAAAAGTGCTCAACTGAGTCAACCTAAACTTTTTTCAAAACCACTTAAATCAGTTACCAGTAACCAAGGGGAGCACCTGTCGCTCTAAAAAGATCCCAGACAATAACTTTAAATAGCATTAAAAGTCTTAGCTCCTCAATTACTGCTAAATTTCAGATTAATACAACACCATCTCCACCTAATAATGAGCAGGATCTTCCTTACACATCACCTTTCTCGTTTTGCAGCTTCTTAACATAATCAAAATTCTGAAAGAAGAAAATACCTCTGAAAGTTGAGATCCCAATATAATGTACACCACATTCCTTAAACTGTCAATTTCCTGCAGAATAAAACTACTCATCTACATTTACCACATTAGGCAGACAACAGGTATCACCCCATACAGCAGGAAGCATGCCTCCATTATTCCACTGACAACATTCAGCTTACCAAAAATCATTTTGTAAGTTCAGACCTATAGCTATCTTTCATTCCCTAGCAAAAATATTGGAATTTTTTTGTAAGCAAATAGTTGGAACACATCAGAAAATATGATCTACTAGCTAAAACAATTCTGGCATTATGCCCTTTTACAACACTCTCATAACAATTTGCATAACAGAGAGCCAAATATATGAGGCAATGGAAAAAGGACAGACCTCTTGCAGGTGCTTTATTTACTGAATGCAAATAAAATTTGAAAGGACTACTTATTCATTCTTACCAAACACCCTAACTAGAATGGGCTTTAGCTATCCCACACTAAAACTCTCTTCTTAACTTACAATGGTGACACTCAACATCATCAATGGCAGCTCATGTCTGAATAATACCACATTCTAAGCAAGAATCCCACAGGGCTTAATCCTGGGATTCCTTACTGCTTTCTTGCTTTCTTTATACATTATCTATTCACTAGTTTTCCCCCAATCAGTATTCACTGAGTGGATGACAGTGTACTCCTTAGATCAAATTCCTCCATAAAAAGGCTACAGGCTCACCTACAGAGAGTCTTCCGCCTCCCGTTGAACTGGTTGCTAGGCAATAAGTTAATTACCACTTGCAACATATCTGATGTGAGGCTCTTTGGCACCCATCATAAACTGTTATCAAAGCTGTCTTGAGGATCAAAGAGCCACAAGAAAGAGCTTGACTCTATGGCTTAAGGGACTAAATCCCTGATTATGACCCTGATAACTCAACTTCACATGGTGGCTCAGGACCTGGAAAAGCTGGGTAGGGGAGGGTAGGAGTTAACAGCTTAGGCCAGATCACCCATCCTGAGGAAAGGTGTTGATGGTCCCCATCAGCCATCCTGCTCCTCTGCAAATAGAAGCTTGCATGCAACCAGTGACTGAAGGAACAGGGGGCATGGGCTTAGTGATCCAAGCCAGTGATGGTAGTCTTTATGGGTGATGTATGTGTGCGTGTGTGTGTGTGTGTGTGTGTGTGTGTGTGTGTGTGTGTGTGTGTGTGTGTGTGTCTAAGCATGGACACATTAGATGGATGGCAAAGGATCTGTCCATGGTAATGCTGTTGCCACAACGGTCACCTGGGATGGGGTTAAGGCCAAATAGAAATGCTCCACAAGGCTGTCTTTGTGATGTCTGCGCCATGGATCAGAGGATAGCTGGCTCGATCAGTGTCCTGTGCTGATATCATGAATCAGTGCTCCACCACCTCAGCTCTTCTTGTGAAGAGCAAAAAAAAGGTGGGTGTTCCTTCTACTGGCACATCAACCAGGTGGTCAAATGCACAACACACCCCACCACCCATTCAAGTCTCATTTCTGTGCCCTGCAGTGACCCACCTTGAACACATTTAATTAAAAATAATACTAATTTCTTCTTTTAAACAGCATTCAGGTTTTAGTAAAAAATAAAAGATATTTTTAACTTATAAACTTATCAAACTGATTGCTACAAATGTAGCAATACCCTACCTGCACAGAGTGCCACAGTGCCCAGGTTTTAGTTAGAAATAAGGATAATTTTTTTTACTTTTAAACTGTAGCAAACAATGTACAATGTAGCAAGCAGCTGCAACAGTTTAGATATAATACACACACACACACACACACACACACACACACACACACACACACACACACACACACACACACACACACACACACACACACACACAGAGCAAATCATAAATCTAACCTGGCAAATATATCACTTCCATGGGTAAAACCCCTACATGGCTGCTTGGGTTGGGTATGATGAAGTCCCACCATCTGAGTCACAGCTTTGCAGTTACATTCTTCACTTTGGTTCTGCACTTCTAAAAGGCAATACCTGTGAATTCTTGAGGCCAAATTCCAAGCTGGTCTGATAATTACACTAAGATTATGGTCTGCCTCTTGCAGTAATCATGCCTACAGAAAATTGAAAATGCAGTGGCCAGCACTAAGTGGAAAAAGGTTGACAAGTGGCAAGAGTTGGGTGAGCAATTGTCATCCGGTGTCAACACTGGTATGATAACCTGCAGAGGTGCAGGTCTGACCAGCTGGCTGAGTGCACTGACCAGGTTATGGAACAAAGGCCTGTGTTGTACATTAAGTATTTTAACATTTTATTTTTTCATATTATCAAAGGTTATAAAATATACTAGAACAAATTATAATGGTATGTTACATAAATGCAGCTAACTACAAGAAGAATTGTATATGTGAATGCAAAGATGTATGTATATGCAAGCAAAAAGGATAAACAAACATAAATATATCTGTAAATAGAAATTCATCTATACCAATATGGCATTTGTATGTAGACAGAGAAAAATGTGGGTATAACTATATATGTATATGACTGAATAAACATATGTATGTATAAAAGTATACGTGTGGAAATATACACATATATATATATATATATATATATATATATATATATATATATATCTGTATTTATACGTGTGGGGGGAAAATATATACATATATATATATATATATATATATATAGTTACACTTCAGAATCTCGAATTACTGAAATCTCGAATCTCATTAATTCGAGACCATGAAGCCTAACACCAGAATGCTGAAAGTGCATGAGTGAATTTGAATATCTGAAATCCGCGCTTATGCATTTCCGGTGCATCGCTTGTAGTGTTATGTTGCCTGAAATTGCAGCTGAGTGAGTGTTTGTGTGTGTTTTTGTACACTGTATGTATGGGTATGGGTAGGGAGGTGTAAGTGTGAGTGTGAGTGTTGGATTTGTTTGTGTTTGTGTGATGTGTATTTGTGTGCGAGCGAGTGGAGGATGGAGTGGTGTGAGGGTTTTTTTTTTATGTTATGTGTGACCTCGGAGTTGGTATTTATAAGTAGAGGAGTGTGGGGGGTTGCCCCCCTGCTTATCTGTAGTGTAGGGTTGTGTGGTTTGTGTGCTGTGGGTGGAATGGTGTGTGTGTTATGTGGTGTATGGTGTATGTATGTTCGTGATTGTGTGATTCGGGATTGTGGTTTTCGGTTTTGTGAATGGTTCGATTTTATAGTCTCGGGTTACTGAAATTCGGGATTTCAGTAATTCATGATTATGAAGTGAAACTATATATATATATATATATATATATATATATATATATATATATATATATATATATATATACATTTATACACAAACAGTACTGTAATTACTAGCTAAGGAATTATTTTAATTACAGGCAGACAGCTTTAAAAATATATCGCTCTGTGAAGGCCGCAGATGATTTATTAATATGATAATTTTATAAGATAGTCATTCTTTCAAAAATATTAACTGCACATGCAAGATGGCTGACCAGAATTAGCCACAACATGCTAGCTAGACAGAGTGAGAGTGTGGGAGAAAACAGAAAATGAATGACCTGCACAGAGGTTAGTGAAGAATACCTTGTTCAATTTCTTATTTTCAGGATATAAAAATGTCTTCCTTACAGTAACTTTACATGATATTACTTAAAAACATTCAGGTGAAATATGCAAGGCATAATGCAAAGCAGACATATACGTTGGAATGAAAAAATCTACAAAGGAAGAAGGATGTACCAATACCCCATGCTTGGACAAGCCATAACCAGACAAAAATGTTGCAGATTGAAGGGAGTAATTTATTTATTTTTTTATTTAACATTTGTTTACCAGGAAAGTCCAACTTGGAACAAGCCAATTTTTAGCAGAGGCCTTGGGAGAAATGCTCCAGACACATGTCTTTGTAACGTGGGATGAAACTGGAGCATCTCGAAGAAACCCATACAAATGTAGGGAGGACATGCAGCCTCTGCACAGAAGGCATCCTAGTGAAGAACTGAACCGGAAAACCTCTTGCTGTGAGGCAACAATACAAACCACTGCAGCACTGCACCATCCAAGTCATGATATCCTTCTGCGTTAACTTGCAGTAAACAAAGCTAAGAATAACTATAGATATGCAGAAGTATTTCCTAATACTGATGGAGTCACCACAAGTACATAAAGAAAGTCTGTAGCTTTCTAATTAATAAATGTAAGTATATGAAATAGATATCCATACAACTATATGATAGGTAAGTCACCATATGTACTTTTTTCTTATGTTTAATAGTTCCCAGGAACATAGAAGTCTGTCTAGGCTCACAGACATTGCTCATAAGTATGCAAACAGTAAACATGTTTCTGAAATAAAGTATCATTCACCAAAGCAATCATTTGAACAAGAACTGATTTTTTCCCTCATTTTTAACTACAGATCCTCAGATAAGTAATACACAAATGAAATAGTAATACTAATGTGCTTTCAGTATACAACTGCAGCACAATCTGTTTCAGTAAAATATTGATGAATACCTTATCAATGTGAAATGTGTTACCATTTCATGTTATACCCACGTATTTTATTGTTATCAATGGACTGCAACTGTAAATAGATCATCATTTCAGTAACCACTTACTTAAAGCGTAACTTCAATATAAAATGGAGAGATACTTCATACTTCCATTTTCAGCATCATATGGTGAGACAGCAGATACAAAATGAATGGAAGTAGGAATTAGACACAAAAATCTTTGCATCAAGAATTAAATTTATAATAGATCAATGCAGGCTAATTCAGTGTATGACTGAACTTCATTATTTTTCTCACATTAGAATGGAAATGGGAAATTTACAATTTCAGTACATAGACTCATAGAAACTGCTATGTAGAAACTACCTTTTCACATTAGAAGGACACAGCAAGGAGGTACTAACCAAGTTTATTGAAATTTGTAAATATATTAACATCTACCCGACAATGACGAAATAGCAGAAAAGACTGGGTGCAATGTTTACTTCTACTAGACCAGGACAGGAAAGAGTGCACCCTCCTACACCTTTTTCTAATTGGTACATAGCATCCTGGTTCTTAGTCTGAATCCTAGTTGGAGCTTGTACTTCTTGAGGGCTGTACTCTTGAACTTGAATCAGACCTTGTCTGCAAAAGTTGTACTTGATATAGCAACATGCTTGAACTCTAGCTCAAAAAAAGAAAGAAAGAAGGCAGGTAGATGTGCTCCCCCCCTTTACCCTCTCTGTCTGGTTGCTTGAAGAATATTGTTAGTGGGAGAATGTTCTTCTCCACTCAGATTAATATGATATATGTTAATTAACTTTCTCTGTTTTTATTTCTGTGTGTATCCTTCAGTGCTTAAATCGACAAGCAAGGCTTGCTGTTGGCTTTGGAGATTCATTTTTCCTCCACAGATTACTACCTGAAGCCTCTGACTGGCTAGAAACACAAGCATTAAATAGCTTTTGTTCTGTGATCAGATCAGGCTGCATAGCCTGGAAGAAAACCTCATGTATAAATTCATGAAGTTAATTATATCAGCATAAACCAGTTACACCTATGTCTGTAAACATGCCCATATGTTCATAGGTAAGTACGAGACAATCAGTCTGCAAAGCATTTCAAGCCTAGCAAAATAACCCTATTCAAAATATCCTTCCAACCTCAAGACGGGCAAGACAAGATAAACCAGGAGAGAATCTGATGGTGCCCACCCAATTATCTAAGTTTACCTTGAAGGTGGTAAGGGTGCTACTCTGCTTGACATGTAGTAGAAGTTGGTTCCATAGATAAGGGATACATTGGGATACAAATCTATCATACCAACATGTCTTATTTATTTGATGATGAATGTTTAGTTCCTTTCACCAAGTATTTCATGTACCATTAGTTTTGCGAAGGAATAAGAAGTGAAATAGGGTCAGATGCTTTGTAGCACAAAATGCTAGAGATAGATCTCCACAGAGGAGTATGCAAGAGACTGAGTACAGAAAAAAATGCTGCCACTCTGTCCTGATAACCAAGATTTTTGAAGACACTGATCTTTTTAGTTATAAATCATTGATGTTTCTCAATTTGTATGCTATGTTTAAATAAATACATGCCAAAAAGTAAATTATATCCAATAATGGGTCTGATAAGATAAGAGCAAAGGAGAATTAAGACTTATTTAGATCTAGCAGAGATGCCTTTGGAAATTAGAGTGGAGAGATAAAAGGCTTTCCAAACAACTGTGGAGATATGATTGTCAAGTGGTAAAGAATTATCAACTACAGTACCCAGATCCCTTACAACAGTGTCTGATTACAGGGTTGCATCTGCTATACAGTAAGTGAAACTATTTTGTTTACCAAAATGAACTATGCCACATTTTTTACATTTAATTTTAGACTGTTGTTCTTTCACCAATTGTTAACTTGGTTCAGCAATTTTGAGTCAGATGAAGATCAAATAACACCCAATTTACAGTCATCTGCTAGTCTGAAGGTCTGAGAAATATATGTCAAATAGGAGAGGCCCCAAAACTGAGCCCTGTGGTAACTGTTTTGCTTTCAGAAGTGGCACCTACTACTCTAACCTCAATGGTTCTGTCAGAAAACCAGTTAGCTATCCATCTCACAATATAAGGATTTATATTCAGATGTACAAGTCTATCAATAATTTGATGGGCTTAAAGTGGGTAAAGTTGTTTCATTTTTGGATGTGGTGTTAGATGGGTCTAAGGAAAATAAATTAAGGACAACTGTACATAAGAAATTCGAGGATGGAACTCAGTACTTACAGGGCCAAAGTTGTCATCCTCCCAATACTCTACAGGCTTTACCTTATGGGAAGTTTTAATAGAAGTGGAAAAACAGTTGGGATGTTTGTTAGAAGAAGTTATAAGAAGGAGGTTTTGTATCAGTATTGGGATATGCTTAAACAAGAAAATATGACTATCATAAGAATAATAATGTACCAGTAGGTGGAGTAAAAGTCACACATAGGGAGACAAAAAGGTGTATTCTGTTACTACGTACGATAGTTTTAGTCTAAAATTGATTAAGTTAGTTAAATTTTATTGGGGTATTTAATGACCTTGAAAGATTTTTTTGAAATGGTGAAATGGAACCCCTGGGATTTCCTATAGGAGAGGAAGAAATAGTAAAGATATTTTGGTTCATGTTCAGTTTGTTGTCCCATCTGTTAGAGTCCCATTGAAAATAGCACACATGGGAACCACACCGTATGGGAGTTGTACTGGGTATAAATATGTGGTAAGAAGTTCTGCAAAAAGTTAATGGGAAAAGATTTTAGCACAAGGAAGGTATGGATATGACATTAAGGGTATTGTATGTGCCTTAAGGTGTCCTTGTAACAAGTTTTATGTGGGAGAAAGCAAGAGACCATTTAAGGTTAGACTTTTAGAACATGTAAGGGACATTATTAATGGTAAAAAAGGAAACCCTACAGCTGAACATTTTGAGATTTTTCAGAATAGGAAATTGGGAGGTTTACAAGGAACTATTTTAGAAAAAAGTAATATAGGTCTCTGACAGTGTCCTCATTAAAAATAGGTTACTGTACAAAGAGTCTGTGTATATATTGAAATTCAGTATGTTGGGTCCCAATGGGTTAAATCTTGAATGTAACTGGAGATTTTTTATTTAATTATATGTAATTAATTATGTGTTAATTATGTGATGGGGGAGAGTATTTAAGGCAAAAACTCCTTGAAGGCTTTCTGAGTCGAAGCGCCAGAGAATAAGCAGTTATTTTATGGATTCCTAGCGTGTTGTTGTTTTGTTTTCATTGTGTTGCTGTGTTGTCGATTAAGTCTGTCAATAATGCCTGCATGGGGAATAGTGTCAATGGCCTTGGCCACATCTAGATATGCTATATGCACTGTATAACCACTATCCACCTTTCCAGCTAGTTTTTCAAATAAATTAATGAGGTTAAAGATGTAGGACTTTCCTTTGATAAAGGCACATTGTTGAACGTACAAGGTTAAGAGATTTTCAATGTCCATATTAATGAAGTCTGAGATAATGTGCTCCATAGCTTTACATATGAGGCTAGTGAGACTAATGGGTCTACAGTTACCAGTTTCCATGGTAGGGTCACCCTTGTATAATGGTATTACATTAGCTGTTTTCCAGGCTTCAGAATGTAACCAGTGGAGAGGCTTAGATTAAAGAGTTTAAGTAGGGGTTCAGAAAGGCCATATTTCGCACTGATAATCAGGCAACCTGATATGCTATTAGGGCCCATGGATGAAGTATTAGTTTTTGAAAAGGCTGAGAGAACTTGTTTCATAAGTAATTAAAGGGGGTGACTAGAACTGTCGAACTTGTGGGATAACTACAACTGTGAGCATAGTAAAATTTGCACTAAATTTGTTAGCTAGGATACTATTTCCTTTGGGTCAGAAGGTGTAGTATTATTGTGGGCTAGCTCTGAATGCTGTTTGGTGTAAGTTCTACACCTCCTGACATAATTAAAGAAAATTTGTAGTTAGTTTTAGTTTTACCTTTTATTTTAAATTCATACTCAACTTTGAGCTTCCTAATGGCTCCCTTAAGCTCTTTGTTTGTTTGTTTAAGTGTGCTCTTAAGGTAGGTAGAATGAGACCTCTTATAAGCATTAAACAGTTAAGTGTAATACAAATGTCACTGGAGATGCATCGTACAAATCATATTGCCAGACAAGGGTATTACTATAATTATCTACACAAACTAATCAGATCCAAAGCCAGGAGATTTGCAAAGCAGATTTCATCAATAAAGCAGTATTGTTAGCAACACTGAATAGCTGATACCAAAAGACTAGCCAGACTGTCTTCATAAGCACAGGGTATTACCAGTTTCCTAAGAAAAGGCAATTATGCCACCTTATCTGTTAATAGGGCAACACAATGTTTGAATGTCAATTTAATAAAACAGTTTAACAGCAGATATTTTAACAGCAAAAAGTGAAAGGGACACTGCATTGTATTGTATTGGTTATATTAGGTGTTCTGAGAATGTTTCTAGCATGAGAAAGTAAATGTATTACTAATGGTTATTGGTACAAGATATTGCCAAATTTCAGTTGCTTAGAAGACATGGTGATGTTTGGTATTCCATAATATCTCCTGGTTGTTACAGACTATTTTAAATAGGGAAAACAGCATGTTTTCTGAAAATTAGAGTGGAACAACATCAATAATTACATTACAAGAAATTAAATTAATAATATCTTTAATTCAAGTCACATAAGGACTGCTGTCTTTGAGGTTTTAAGTATTCCAAATATGAATAACAATCCATATTTCCACACTGGATTATACAGGCAAATTCTTAGAGAAGATATAAGCATGATCAGGACTGGCTTTAGGCAAGTCGAACCTATCTGGCCAAATAGGGCCTCACTCCCACAGGGAGTCCTCACATTGAGCTGTGGCAGGGTCATTATGTCTTATGTGGCCCACGAGATTTGTCTAAGAGACACTATATGCAAGTCATTTCCTTACCTGTAGTATTGCTTCTTTAGTTGCTAAAAGTCTTGTTAGTGGAGTGGAATATATCTCCTGTCATTTGTTGCACTAATGACTAGTACAGTATCATGAATACTGCAGTTTCATGACACTTGTATAACTCACAGTATTAATTGTCCATCCTCCTAGTAGTTATTTTTGCTGAGTACTCAACAGGGTTTTCAACCAAAACTGAGGCTGGATTAACAGTCCAGTTATTGTTGCAGCAACTAGTTAGAGCATGTTTTATATGAAGGCTGAGGATGGTATTGTGTTTTATTTTGCTTATTTTGCTCTTTTGGGGTATAGAATTGGTTCTTAATGACAGTTATAAAAAAATAATAAAAAATAACTGTGGAATACTCTGCCCCAGGCAGTATGAAAACAAACACTAACAAGCACACACATAAAAATTAAATGGATACTGTGATGAGAGACAACTTCTAATCACCAAGACTTGTGATTGAATGTTTCAACAATATGGCAGAGAAACACTTGCTGTAGTTATGGATAGGTATAAAATAGTCTCAGACAAGTGAAGCACAAGGTGTGTATGTTGATTGGAGGGAGGTAGCAGTGAATGGAAAATGACTCCATTGGCTAAAACAGGGAAGCAGTAACAGGATCAGTTTGATATACAAAGGTTCTGCAAGGACTCCATGTACTAGTGTCATGAAGGTCCACTGCCATTAACTCATTCAATCATAATCCAGTAAGGAATTTAAAACATTGAGAAAAATAGGCATAGAAAACATTTCAATTCCACAAGTCATAGAAAACATTAAAATTCCACAATTCTCATCCTGATGCATGATGGATAGAGTGCATCATTACATTGTGTCTATGACCTTTTGTACATCTAGAGGTGACTCAGCCTTGTTTGTTTGTCAAGATGGGTTGTGCACTACAGAATATCAAAACGCACACATATCAAGCAACTCACACACACACACACACACACACACACACACACACACACACACACACACACACACACACACACACACACGCACACTCTGACACCCCCCCTCCCAGTCTCAAAGTAATATACTGCCCTTGGTCCATCACATCTAGCATACCAAACGTTTCAATAACTAAATACTCTTAAAGTGAGCCAACTATATCACATTAGGTGATGGCAGTTGTAGCAACATAGTCATTCTCAGAAAGGAAAATCCCAATAATTAATTAATTCACCAGGTTTGGTAATAACCTTATACACATTAACAGGCAGACAGCCACTAGCTGTTGAAAAGGAACAGTAAAATCCTTTACTTGAAATAACTTAAATTAGGCAATGTACTCTGAAAATTAAGTATGCAAAAAATGACACACTTGCACAAGAAGTGCCAAGCAGATAGCATTAAGAAATACGCTAACAGCTATGCCGTCCTACTACTACTAAGGCTAGCTGAAGATTCCCTGTGTCACAAGGTGTAAATGCGATGATCATTTACTATAGACTGTCTCTCACAAACTTTTCGTAATAATTTAACAACTGTAGACCACTTATAGGTAGATTTTAGGCCATGAACTCTGTGCCTGTGGACAACAAACTTTTTCTTTCTAGTGAATGAAGTTCACAGGGCTTTCCTAGATTCAAGCAAAGAGTGAATGAATTGTATAACAGGTGATAACTTGTGCCCTCTAAATATGAAAGAATAAAATAATTTGGAGAATGTTGAGAGGAATACCTTGGCACAAATCATCACTAGCAGTTGTTTAACAAGGGCTGTTTCATATGGCAAGCTTCATCTCTGTGGCCTGATAAAGCATTTTAGATTCTCTTATTTTCTTCAGGTTTTTGATTTTTAACATAAACATATTATTTGTAATTTCACTCAGCTCTGTAGAAATTTCTTGTCCATTTATGACAACACAACTTTTAGCTTGAGGTGGTAGACGTGTGATGCGAGAAAAAAACTTCTGCTAATGTAAATGTTTTTTTTTAATCAGTTTCACTTTCAAAAATCTTACACATTTTACAGAAAACAACTGCATGACTTTTGTATAGTTTTAAGAATTTTTTACAACTCTGCAGAAGTTTTACTGAAAACAGCAATTACAAGTTTCATACAATTTTTTTAATTTTTCTTCTGAAAAAATTGCATTTAATTTTTAGTATTACTTTTGTATAGTCTGTGTTAATTGGAGAGGGAGTAAAGTCTTGGTGAGTAACGGGACACACTGAGTACAAGTAACAGAAGAAGAAGAAGAAAGATGACAGAAATGTAAGGAAAACAAAAAGACATTTTCAGGAAAGAAAAAACTCAATAGAAATTTAACACGTTTAAGCTGAGAAGACTGTAAGTCAGTTGTATAACAGCTAGTTGTGTAATAATGTACAAATGGCCAAAGAACACTTTGAACAATATCAGTGCAGGAGAAAATCTTTTCCCCATAGTACAGTGATGTTGGAGTTGTTTTAAGTAAGGGTACAGGGGAAGCAGACCTTTGTATTAGAGTGTATGGGCAGCTTTGTCAAACATAAAAAGCACTAATTCTGTGAACTATGTTACTATGTTAATGTTAATGTTGTTTTGTGGTTGCTGCCACTGTTTCCACCAGATACTGCTCTGGGAAGTCACTGTAGCAGAAGAAGAGATACTTGTGCTTTCATGTGTCAGATTATTCTTCCTCAGTTTGATTCAGTTGTGTCTGTTCATATACCCTTTTTCTGTTATTAATTTCTATGAAAGTGTCTGCACTGTTTTCTGTTCTCAGAGGCCCAGGCAGACTTCATAGTCAGGACTCAAGAAATAAAGCAATGAGGGATGCTTATGAGGATGAAATATTGCATCAGTTCCTTGGCTGCTGTAAAGGGCAATGGTCGTTAACCTAGTAAACACCTATGAACCTATGAACAGTTAATGAGGAACTGTTGACCAATATTCTGTCACTTCTACCCTGGTGCTAATTACCTTTCATACTGCAACCATACTATGTACCACACCAAACTAAAAAGATAATTTCTGAGCTTCCAAGAGTTAAATCTTCATTTGTGTTTAATTTATATATCTAAGCAGACACCAAATTTTAGCACTGATAGTTGTCTCAGAGTTTGTCACAAATAGTGTTGTTCTTTACTGCATAGCAGAAAAATCTTCAAGTTTATGAATAAAAGTGCCTTTGTTAAATTAGCTTCCTTGCTTCAGGTCCTACAGTCTGCTGAAAAAAGTTTATTCTGTAACAGTACTTTATCTTTTACTTTGCTTATAGGGTAATTTGCTAAAACCGCACTCTTGAGAAGATTTATGTGCTGTGAATTGTGTTTCTAGGCTGATTCAGGGTAATACATAAGCCTTTGTCTGACAACATTACCTTGATCTTACCAGTTAGAGGTCAGGCATACAAGGCACACCGTACATATATTGCTGTATGCACCCTAGGGTTATTTCACTGAATAGCTAAATAAACAATCCAATCTAACCAGACATGAAATTAAAGAACAACTTTGCTTTGCAGCACGCTTGAGGTAAATTTGTTGGCATCTATTTTTTGAACCTACAACAACTTTGTTATGATCAGTGACCAGAGATCACCATCATCTACATGGTGTGCGCATTACAGAAAAGACATTGAGCAGTATGAATGAGAGCATCTACTTATTCTACACATGCACTAAAATAAGTTTCCAGACTTTTAGTAAGAATTTGGTTTGCTTTTTCTTATTCACTTTAAATTTAAAAATAAAGAAACAGTCATTGTGCGTTCATCTGAAATTCCATTATAACTAGAGAAATCTCTTTGTTTCTACAGCTAAATGCTAGGAGCAACTGAGGTAAATGCTACAGAAGAAACATTTGCTTGTGATTGTGGTGGCTTTGATTGCACTCTTGAGGAAGTTAGTCACATCCACTCAGCTGTACTCTTCTGGGACCTGTTCAAAAACAAAATATTTCTTGAATTACAAGTCCTCTTCCAAAATGAACAGAAAAAGTAAGCAACACATACAAGTGATTTCTCTGCCTATTTTAATGCATTACATATGCTGAAATGTGATAAAAAACACACTGAGCATCTAAGATTAGTAACATTACTCATCTCAGTGCTTCTGATAGCTATGCGTTGACTTTGTCAAACAAAACAGACTGTATATGTTTAGAATGTTTAGTAATTTGCTCTTTCCCATGAGCTTTGATTTATCTCTTTTGTACATTTCAGAACACAGTGTTCTTTCATTTTCAGCTTGAAATAAATACCCTGTAAACAGTAAACACAAAGCAGTGCCGTATAAAGGTTTTTCATTTTACTTGAAGGTCACAGCTGTGCAATATCTTGCCAGCAAACAAAGGAAATCTGACAAAAGATTATAAGAAATCTCTGTACACTGCTTAGTTTCAAATGTGCTTTTCATTCTTATCTCCACCTTTAAGACGTGTTGGCCAACGCCCAAATAATGCAAAATTTGCTTTATCTCTATAGCAGCGGGAACCTTTCCATTGCTACATCAATCTGCTTGTTCAATTATTTATTCTTTGGTATATCTGCTTTTGTTTACTTAATCTGTTACTTCGCTTAATTGAATACTATAATTAACCTCTGCTCTTCTGTTGATCTCATGTTCTAAGCTTTTGCATGTCACAATAAACCTGGGTCAACATCACAAATAGTAATGTATGTGTTAAATTCAGTACTGTCCACACACCGTCTTATTCAGTTGGGGTAGTAAAACAAGAAAGGAGGAAATATGTGGAGCAGGGGAGCAGAATGCTCAAACTGCTGACTTTGGAAACAGGTACCAAGGCCCTTGAAAAGCAGAGACATCCAGCCAAAAATCTGGACATCTTATTAGTATAAAACTTTAATACCAAATAGTACACAATTCTTCCTGCTTCCAGTAGGAATGTGGGATACTGCTCAGAAATGTGTTTAACAGAAGGTGGCAAAAAATGAAGGAAAAATATAAGCACATTATCAAAGAGAATATAACATCTATAGACTTTAATGAATTGTATTGTAAAATCCTACCACACAAGGCCGTTTATTTTTGCTTCAGAAAAAGGGCACTGCAAGATGTGTGTCCCCTTTCTTTAAATTATTGGTGCCACTGGTATGTTGGTCATGTAGTGTGGTTTTCTGTGTAGTCCACATCTTCAAAAATCACTTGCGGTGAGAGGATTAAGAAAATTGTGTGACAGGGTAGATCATTCCTGAATGAAGGTCTATAACCTCCACAAATAGTTACATAATGTACAGGGTAAATCAGGCATGAAAACAGAAATGTTCCTCCAAAATAGGGACAGTTAAGAAATATGTAGAGAACGCATACCACTCATTTGTCATGATTTTCACAGAATGTCCAGATTTTTGCCTCATATTTTTGGTTTGTTCTTCATAATATCTGTGGTTTTCTGGCAAATTATTGAACACTGACGTCAGTAAATAATGACAGACATTTGCGTTTCAGATGTTATAGCCTTCAAAAATGCATGTAAGTAATTAGAGCAATAATTAAAATCTGTCCCTGATTTTTGATCTCTGTTCCCCCATTATTTTGGATTTGTCCAGATTTCTTGCACTAAGGGGTTGGTTTAAAGACCAGAAAGTAACCTGGCAGTGCAAAGTTATAATGCCTTTTATTCCTTTAGACCAGCTACTGCACAGAAGGGAAATAAAGGAGGAGGAGTCTCAGTCTAGATTAAAACCAACCTCGCTTCCAGGCTAGTTAGTGTATGACCCACTTGAACTCATACATGTGCAACTCACCATAAACAGGGTGTCATACCATAGCCTTACAACCTATAGTGCCCCTTCATGTCCCAGAAAATCCATGCTACCTATCTCAATGTACTAAAGTACCTCAACGTTCAACCCAATACGATCTTCATGGCAGATCTGAACTTTATAGATTGGGAATACTACACCACTTCCAATTTACAAGCCCAGTGATCCTTAAACTTTGTTAATTCCACCATCCTAGAACAGATGGTCCGTTTTCCTACCAGGGGTACAAGCATCCTTTACCTTGTACTCACAAACATGGGGAAATGATGTTCCTCATAGGTTCATAGGTTCATACTAGGCTATCTGCCCAAGGGCATTTATAAGCCTAGCCCAGAGTTTTGTGGCTTTCGCCACCTCTTTAGTTTGGAGGATACTATGCCCATTATTTTGCTGTGCCTCTGTCAAGCAGTGACACTGAGATAATCCCTGGGGTATATCTGCGATCTCCCATCCATTGGTCAAGATTTCTCTTGAACAAAGCCAGCGAGGTGCTCTGCCTCACATGTACCGGGATTTTGTTCCACAGCATAGGGGGTCTCTGGGTGATGAATCTGTCCCTCCAGCACATCCTATTAATAACCGTGTCAAGGTTTAAGTCTCCCGCCCTTGTAGTTCGGAGGGATCTAGATTTTTTGAGGTGAAGCATGTTCATCAATTCTGGGTTGGACATGGCCTTGTATGTCAGGCACCTGTCACCTCTGAGCAGACGGTAAGCGACTGAATAGAGCTGAAGTTCCTTCAGTCGGGCAGCATAGGTCATATTTTTGAGACCCTTTATCCTTTTGGTGAGGAACTTTTGGGGCCTTTCCAGTTGCTGCAGGTGTCGTGTCAGATACATTCCGAATGGGGCATTGTACTCAATCATTGGTCTGATGAGTGAGTGATGAGTACAGGGGGACGATGACTTCCCTTGATTTAGATGTGAATCCCTTCATGATCAGGTGGGCAATGTAGAAGGTCTTCCTAACTACTTTGGCAACGTGAGTGTCAAATGAAAGGTTACTGTCAACCTGGGTACCCAGATCCCTGATAACCTCTTCTGTGCTTAGTGGGTTGCCGCCTATATGGTAGCTAGGGGTAACCTTGTTTTTTCCGAAGGGTATGACTATGCATTTTTTGGCGTTTAACTTTAGGCCATGGCTCTGGCACCAGTTTTCTGTTTCTATAAGACCCTTCTGAAGGATATCTATGTCAGATGTGTTCTCAACTATGGCGCCCAGTTTGCAGTCATCTGCAAATTTTGTCAGCCATAATCCTCCTGTGTTTGCTTGTACTTCAGAAAAGTAGATGCCGAACAGGAGAGGGCCCAGGACTGAGCCCTGTGGGACACCACTTGTGACAGGCTTTGAGTCTGACATGGCACCAGCAACTCTGACCCTGTGGGTTCTGTCACTTAGCCAATTTGCAACCCATCTTCTGACGTATGGGTTTACATTTAAGCTGATGAGTTTTTCAATGATACCTGAGTGGGGTATTGTGTCGAAAGCCTTTGCCAGGTCGAGGTAGGCTGTGTGGACTGCCTTTCCCTCATCAATGGCCTTGGTGACTGTTTCGAAAAAGTCAACTAGGTTTAAAAGGCATGATCTGCCCTTGACAAAGCCAAACTGGGTCGGATCCAAAGTCTGCAAGTCTCCTATGTCTTTATTTATGAGTTCCATTATGATCCTCTCCATAGCTTTGCAGATCAAGCTTGTCAAGCTGATGGGACGGTAATTTCCCGGGTCGGTGGAGGCACCGCCTTTGTGAAGTGGGACCACAGTTGCCGTACGCCACTCCTTAGGCAAGTATCCTGAGGTGAGGCTAAGATTGAACAGCTGCCCTAACTGCGGGTTTAATTCCTCATTGAGTTTGTGGAGCACACATCCGGGGACACCATCTGGTCCCATGGATGCTGTGATTTTGCCTTGGAGAGAGCAGTTCTCACCTGAGCGTTAGAGATGTTTGGGGGGGCTATAATTCTCTGGTATAGATATCTCACCTTTTGGGGGGGGGGAGTTTGCACTGAACCTGTCAGCCAGTATGTTGGCAATGTCTGTAGGTTCAGTAATTTTTACATCATTTTGAACTAATTCTGAGCATATCTGGGAGTTTCCTCCCAGGTTTCTAACATAGCTAAAGAAGGCCTTATGATTGTCCTTTGAGTCCTTAGCGACTTTTCTCTCAAAATTTGCCTTGGATGATTTTATGAGAGATCTTAGTTTTTTACTTATAATGATCAAGGGTGTTTTCCCTTTTAAGGATTTTGCTCTATCTTGTAGTAGCTTCCTCCTTTTGTTGTAGAGCTTGTTTATGGCTGGGGTCCACCAAACTGGACGCTTGCCTTTGGTACAAAGAGTCTTTGTTTTGTTTGGGATTGCCTGATCCATGCAGTCCTGTAGGTGCTGGTAGAAGGCATTTGTAAGTGATTCAGTGGCTTGAGTAATGGTTTCCACAGTCTCAGGGGCCTTAAAAGAGACCACACTAGCCTTTAGAAGTGTGAAGTCGGCTTTTGAGAAGTTCTTCACTGTGGTCTTTTTTATCTCAGGTGGGGGCGGGATGTGGACTTCCAGTGAGATTAGTTTATGGTCTGATCTCACCAGTGAAGGGTATACCTCTGGTGTTGAACATTGTGACCCCATCTTTGTGATGATGAGATCTAGTATGTTATCTCCTCTTGTGGGGATGGTGACTAGTTGTTCCATGGCATTTGAGTTTATGAACTCTAGGAACCTTTGGGCTAGAGTGTTGGGGCTTGAGTAGTGATCCCAGTCTATATTCGGGTAGTTGAAATCACCTAGTATGATGGTGTTTGAAGATACATTTATCCCCTCCAGTGTTTTCAGGAAAGCTATGTGAGGTTCCTGAGATTGAGAGGGTGGCCTGTAACATGCTACAAATTGCAGAGCAGTCTTGCCTATGGTTAATTGCACCTGAATGGTCTCCGATGCATCGTGCGTTGCCACCAACCTTGAGGTGTGGGTGTTCTTGATGAATATAGACACCCCCCCTCCTTTCTTGGTGTTGTCCGGATTTTGGGGCCGGAACGCATGATATGAGGTAAAGCCTGATAGTGCCGGGGTGCTCTCGGGAGCCTTGAACCAGGTTTCAGTCACAGCACAGACATCGATGTTCTCCATACTGAGAAGGGCCTCGAGTGCGTGCATCTTGAGGTTGAGATTTCTGGCATTGAGCAGCATTACCCTTAGTTTTTTTCCTTTTTTGTGTTCTAGGGTGGTAGGTTTAGAATTTGAGCCTTGCCTAAAAAAGGCACTATGGGGGTGGCAAGAGCCTTTGCCAATATCCGGAAGCCCAGGGGTGACAGGTGCAAGCCGTCCCTTGCGGAGCAGCATGGCTTGTCCAGCTTGTCATCCCAGGCAGACAGACATTGGATCCCCTTTGAATGACACCAGAGCTTAAGCCAATTATTAAAGCTGATCATCTTGTCTCTGTATTGTGGCATCATTCTTGGTGAAGGTAGGATACTGCTCAAGGTCAGGGTCATACCTGCCTGGGCTACATAATCAGAGAGCTCCTCTATGTCTCTTTTCATGTAGTCCAAGGAGGTACGTCTCAGGTCGTTCACACCTGCGTGGACAATGACAGAGTCGTACTTGTACCTGTTGTTGAGAGACCTGAGTGCTTGCGTTATGTGGTGGATTCTAGTGCCCGACAGGCAGCTTACTGTGACCTTTTCCTTGTTCAATCTGGTGAGCGGGACATCAGTGTGTCTGACTATGGAGTCACCAATGACGAGTGTGTCTGGCATTGTGTTTGGCCTTAAGGGCTGTGACTGTTTGGCACACTGACTATGTGGTCTATGTGTTGCATGTGTTGTGTCCTGAGGTGGCAGTTGTTTGGGTGTCTGCTTTGGTGGCCTCTGCTGTTTTGGTAGATTTTTGATCAGAGCCTCCGAATATGTCTTTGTGTATTTATGTGTATGATTTGAAGTTGTGATAGTACTATGTGAGACTGGGTTTGTGGTGTGTGTGGTTACCTTCTCCTCCTGTCTGGTCTTACCAGTCCTATGTTGAGAGAGCTCAGCCTCCAGTTTAGCTATATAGTTGCATCTCTCGCATGTATTTGTGTTTTGTGGGAGAAGGAGAGGGTTGTCTGTGTACATGAGACAATTGTAACATTGCCTCAGTATTCCCAGATTCACCAGCTGAGCAGGAGAGGACACTAGCAACTGATCCCTCAACATGCTAGAAGGAATATACAAGGACTTTAAAAGACTCCAGGGGATGTGGGTGATCGAAAGGGGTTTTTGGCTGGTGGGGTACTATGTATAATAAAGTGCTATATCAAGTAAAATAGTACTTTAGGAGCAAGTGCTAGGCTTTACAGATAGAGAATATTCTACTTAGGAATCAAGTAGAGCTGAGCTTTTTAGATATAGAATACGCTGGTTAGATCAGCAGTACAGTTCAAGGAAGGCTGTTTTAAGGGAAAATTTGAAGAGAGGACTTTAGGTAGCCCGAATAGTTTAACCTTGATTAACCGCCGCTGCTCTTGTGTGCTCCTGTGGCAACTCCGGGCTAAAGCGTGCTTTATAGCAGGGGGCTGGAAATGACCCAAAATGGCCAATGAATTACCAGTTACTGTCTCTAACCACTCCTCTGAGGACAAACAGGCAGCTCAGTACTCCCCACTCTCACTGGTGAGTAAAGAAACTTCCCTCTGGCCACACAAGAAAATGGAGGAACACAGGAATCAAATACAAAGCCCAGGGATCAGCAAAATCTGATCACTGGAACAACTAGCTAGGAAAGTTAGGAAAGCAGAAGTATTTTTTTGTTTTTTTTTTAGTTTTTTTACACACACAGACAGAAAATACAGTAAATGCTTGGTTTTTCGACTAAATGCTATCAAAGGCTAGTACACTTGAGTGTATTAGCCTGTAGGTTAACTTATAAGCAAAACTTAAGCTAAGAAGTGCAGTCAACAAATTAAGCTCAGAAAAACAGAGAAAACAGGTAATATCACAATAATATATGCAGAAACAGTGGTCGAAATGCACAAAAGGTCGAAAAAAGCAATAAAAATGCTTAAAAATACTTAGAATCAGGAAAGTCGCTTTTTCTGCTCTCTGCTGCCTTAGGAACTCTGCAGGGGACCACGAGGATCTATGCCAAGTTCTCTAATGCCAGAAAAGCCCGCCAAAGCGTGCTTTATAGCAGGGGGCTGGAAAAAACAGGAAATGACCCAAAATGGCCAATGAATTACCAGTTACTGTCTCTAACCACTCCTCTGAGGACAAACAGGCAGCTCAGTACGCCCACTCTCACTGGTGAGTAAAGAAACTTCCCTCTGGCCACACAAGAAAATGGAGGAACACAGGAACCAAATACAAAGCCCAGGGATCAGCAAAATCTGATCACTGGAACAACTAGCTAGGAAAGTTAGGAAAGCAGAAGTATTTTTTTTTTTTTTTTTTAGTTTTTTTACACACACAGACAGAAAATACAGTAAATGCTTGGTTTTTCGACTAAATGCTATCAAAGGCTAGTACACTTGAGTGTATTAGCCTGTAGGTTAACTTATAAGCAAAACTTAAGCTAAGAAGTGCAGTCAACAAATTAAGCTCAGAAAAACAGAGAAAACAGGTAATATCACAATAATATATGCAGAAACAGTGGTCGAAATGCACAAAAGGTCGAAAAAAGCAATAAAAATGCTTAAAAAATACTTAGAATCAGGAAAGTCGCTTTTTCTGCTCTCTGCTGCCTTAGGAACATCTAATGTAATATCCTAGTTCATCAGATCTGACCATAAGGCAGTATTGCTTGAAATAAAAATTAAATCTGGGGACCCAGTGAAACTAAAAACATTTTTAGGAACTATTCCAAAGCTAAACTCTCTACTAAGTGACACCTTGGCTAAATTCCAAGCACCTCCAAGCCAAGTAAGTACCATAGCATATGCTGAGGTATTCACAAAATTCCTGTACAGCCATATTGATAGCCGCATAGAGCAAAATGTGTCCACTTGTATTAAGAACAAGACAAACTGAAAAGACAAGCCACATTAGTGGAATCACAATACCAATCAGTTATGCAACAAAAGAAAAAAAAAATCTTAGTCAAGCACAGGAGGAAGAAAGCCCAACATATTAAAAACCTCTTGATCAATATAAACAGGCAGCTAAGATGTGTAATTAATACTTCAAAGGCTAAAATATCTTCTCAAAGGACAACTACAAAGCTTTCTACAGCTATGTCTGTATCATCAAAGGAACTACACAACAATGTCAGAACTTATTGTAAATGTCATCACCCACATTGAACCGGAGGGCATTGCCAACCTTTTGGCTGACAGATTCAGCTCAAATTTCTCTCTCCATACCTCTCAACTATTCAGATTTTTGCAGAATGTCCAGATTTTGGCTTCAAATTTTTGGTCTGTTCCTCATAAAATGTGTGGTTTTCTGGCAAATCACTGAGGACTGAAGTCAATAAATAATGACATACCTTTGAGTTTCATTGTTTTTACCCATCAGAAAATGCACAGTAATGCAAAGTCTGTTATTCTATTGACTTTCTAAGAACGATTTATAAAAGTTGTCCCTATTTTTCAGCCTTTGCCCCCCCCCCTATTATTTTGGGCTTTGTCCAGATTTCTTGTGTTAATAGGTTGAGAGGTATGCTCCCCCAACTCTTCCACTGATAGTCAAAATGAAATACCACATACCACAATCCTCCCATCCATTAGTAGGGAAAGTCATTAGTGCACTTTTCAAGGCCAAAAGCACTGCATCAGTGGACCCTGATAACTTCCTGGGATGCTTACTAAATAGCATGAAACATGACCTGTCTGGTCCATCTGAATCCCTTTTCAGCTGGAGCCTGCAGCCAGGTTTTGTGCCCAAGGAATGGGAGATGGCTACAGTAATTACCCTGCACAAAGGAGGTCCAACCACCGATCCAGGTAACTACAGGCCTGTAAGTCTGACCAGCCTCATATGCAAGCCCATGGAAAGAATCATCATGGACATGATAAATAAGGACATTGGTAACATGCAAACACTGGAGCCATCACAGTTTGGTTTTGTTAAAGGAAGGTCATGCCTATTAAATCTGGTGGACTTCTTTTAGAGGGTTACCAAAGCAATGGATGAAGACAAGACTGTCTACACAGCTTACCTCAAACTGGCCAAGGCTTTTGATACAATACCCCACTCATGTTCTGGCATGTAGGTCGTGAGACATTTCCCCATGAGCTACAATGTTGAAACTAGAAGTCCACAGTACTACTTCGCCATAGAGTGGTATGACTGAAAAGCAAAATCTCTTCAGTGTTAAATGCCAACCAGACACAATGGACATTGCAATAGTCCCTAAGGAGAATACAGCCAGGTAGCCATCCTTAGGGATCATTGTGATGTGCTGTGTGTCTGATTAGTGCTTAACACCACAGCAATTTTCCTTTTCAACCATACTGCTCTACAGCAAAGTGGTGCTGTGAGCTTCTGATTCCGGCATTGTAGCTCGTGGGGAAATGTCCCATGACCTACACACCAGAACCCACCTTACTGAGGTAATATAGACAAGCTTGTTAAATTAGGTATAAACCCTTTTATCACCTGCTGAATAGCCATCTGACTCACTGATAGTACCCTAGAGGTCAAAATAGGTGAGACCACCTCCACCAAGAGGCCAGTCACTAGTGGGGTGCACTAGGGCTTGGTACTGGGACTGCTTCCTTTTGGCATCTATTTCTCAGAAGTGGAAGGTTTATGACTAAGTTTGCAGATGATTGCAAGTTGGGGATTATCATTGACTCCACTGCAGACACTAACATTCTTCAAGAAGGCCTATCTCTGACCATACCTCTCAACCTCTTACAGCAAGAAATGTGGACAAAGCCATAAATAAAAGTGGGACAAAGGGCCAAAACTAGGGACAATTTTTAAATATTGCGCTTACAAACTTAGATAGAATAGCAGGTTTTGCATTAGCATGAATTTTCTGAAGGGTATGACGTTTGAAACTCAAATGTCTGTCATTATTTTCTAACTTCATTCTTTAATGATTTGCAACTAGTTTGCCAGAAAACCACAATTTTATGAAAAATGGACCAAAAATATGAGGCAAACACCTGGACATTCTGCGAAAATCTGCACAGTTGAGAGGTATGTCTCTGACTAACAAATTGTACCAAAGCCCTGGTCTTAAACTCAATGCTAAGAAATGGATAATTGTACTCTTTGAGAAGTCAACCATCCCAACTAATTACTGTGTTGATAATACATCCCTAAGAGTGGACCTGGTTGTCAGGGATCTGCGTATGCCTGTAGATAGTAGTCTTATCTTCAACCACCATGTGGTCACAATGGTGAGGAAATCCTTTTATGTTGGGCAACTTATACGTAAGAGCATGGCATCTAGTTCCAAAGAGGTCATTATCCCACTGTACTCAGCCCTTACGAGACCAATTATAGACTACAATGCTCCCTTCTGTATGTGCCTCACCAGACATATGCAGCAACTAGAGTGACTTCAGAGGTTCCTTACAAAAAGAATACAAGGAGTAACAAGCCTGCCTTACTCAGAGCGCCGTAAAACCCTTTCCCCTACTCATTCTCCTATAGATCATTGAGGGGTGATGTATGTTTGACTTACAAGCTATCCACAAACCTACATTTATGAATCTCCTGCATACTCGTAAGTTAAACAGTACCAGAAATACAAGGTCTAGGGACCTGAATCTTTTCTGTGACTTAAACAGAACATGCCAAAGAGACAGATATGTGTCCTAGAGACTGCCCCTCCTATGGAACAGGCATTCCAATCCATGTGAAGCTGAGTTCGTCTATTACCAAATTTAAGCACAACCTAGACCAGTATTGAGTCTAGATAAACAACAAAATTGCCCTTTCAATATATTCCTATAGATATAATTTGGATGCATACTTTTACAATGAAGATAGATGTTCTTTTTTACTTCCTTGTTATAACTCTTAGTCACCAATAATCCATAAGCATCTTTATAAATGTTAATATTTAGAAAATTTATTTCATTTCTAGAAAAAATAACTTCAAATTTAAGAAAAGATGTCCTATTATTGAAATAAGTTATGAAGATTCCAAGATCAATCTCATTAGATCTCCATATCAAAAAAATATCATCAGCAAAATGAGCATAAAGTAGTGTGTTCTTACTATATGTACCATTAGTAAAAATCACCTTATTTTCCCAGTAATATATATCAAGATTAGCGTACATGTTAGCTACATGAGTACCCATAGCAACATCAGTTTTCTGAGGATATATTTCATTATTAAAACAAAATAAATTATTTTCCAGCACTAATTCCAGTAATGTACATGTAGTGTTAATAAATTAATTTGTTTTTGCTGATGACCTCCCTAAGAAATGCCTAATAGAATCAGCCTGTCATCATTTGGCATATATTCAAAAAGTGATTTCACATCAAGGGTAACCAACAAAAAGGATGAATAATTATCATTCCAGTCATTCCATCTACTAAATTTCTTTGTAAAGTCACCCGTGTCAATCACAGTACATTCCATATCAGCTAAATATGATTTTAATACATCCTCTAAATACACTGACATATGTTCAGTTAACTGTCCTGAAACTATAGGATGCACGATTGGCCTCAAAACATTCTTTTTTAGGTAAACCGTATATCATAGGTAATTTGGTAAAGTTGGTTTTATGACAGAAAAATATTCAAATAAATCAGGGATGAGATACGAATTTAAAAACAAATCATAAACTGTCATCTTAACTCTAGAAATAATTTCATCTACATCATTTTCATTTGGGAGTATATAAGCTGAAACACCATTCAACATCTGATACATAGTATTGTTATAATCTATACTATCCATTACTACAGCTGAAACACCATTCAACATCTGATACATAGTATTGCTATAATCAATATTATCCATTATTACAGCTGAAACGCCATTCAACATCTGATACATTGTATCTTTATAATCAATACTATCCATTACTATAGCTGAAACACCATTCAACATCTGATACATAGTATTGTTATAATCAATGCTATCCATTACTACAGCTGAAACACTATTCAACATCTGATACATAGTATCGTTATAATCAATACTATCCATTACTACAGCTGAAACACCATTCAACATCTGATACATAGTATTGTTATAATCAATACTATCCATTACTACAGCTGAAACAGTATTCAACATCTGCTACATAGTATCGTTATAATCAATACTATCCATTACTACAGCTGAAACACTATTCAACATCTGATACATAATCAATACTATCCATTACTACAGCTGAAACACTAGTCAACATCTGATACATAGTATTGTTATAATCAGTACTATCCATTACTACAATAGCACTACCTTTATCAGTAGGGCATATTGCGGTATTATGGTTAATCTTAAGTGCATTCAGAGTTAAATAGTCATCTTTAGATAAATTAAAAAAACATTTTTTTTTTGCATATTTTATGTAAAAAGAAGTTAAAAAAAATCATCCTCACTTAAAAAAAGCCAGAGCAAGTGCTGGATATAGAGGCATAAAAGTACTAGGTTTCTTAAATAACATATTACCTCCAGTCACGTTATTGTTCAGAAATAACATCTTTAAATGCATATTATGAATAAATAATCTCAGTTTTGTTAAAACGTCCACAATATCACATTTCTTTGCGGAGATGAAAGAAAGACCTTTATTTAAAACAGTTATTTCATGTATGTTGAGATTATGAGAAGAGATGCTAAATACCAAGTTTCAGTGTTGCCATTCTGCATCATGCTCCTCATCTTCATTTTCAGCTGTTTTATTCCTTTCCTGTTTCTTCCATGCAATTTCTGCTGCAGTTGTTGAAAAGGATGTGCAGACACCAGTTCTGAAATTTGTGGAAATCCAATTATGTTATTCATATCAGTAATAGATGGTGTAGGGAATTCAGACACTTCTACTGCAGGAGAAGGGGAAGGACACTGACATGATACATTGCAACATTGTGTCTTATGTTTCTGACTATTTAAAACTTTCCCTTCTTTTAGCCAATTAAATATCTGCCCTTTATAAAAATCTGATTGATCGCTTGCAAGCTTACACTTTTAAGTGACAACCAGCCTATGTTCAAACACCTGTAGGTTGTCAAAGGTTTCACGGACCTTGGTATTAAACAATTGATATTGATTATCAGAGACAATACATTGACAGGTCCCTTCATTTTACTTAAGTAACTTGGCTTTAGTTTGTTTAAAGAAATTGTTCATCCAAGTCATATAGTCAAAACTCAATTGCAAATTTAGTTTCTTTGACAATTCTAAGTAGCAGTACTGTATGTAGGCATCCTAAGTATTCACAAACCTTGAGGTACTATATGCTTCTTTAAATAGACCTTGAAACATAATCTCTTACACTGCAAGCATTTAGAGTATGTTGATGCAGTTTATGCTCAAAGGCAGAAATTAAAGAAGGGCCACTTACTGTAGAGGAGGCAGATATTGAAGTTTCAGTAGAGTTTGTTAGTCACCCTTGATCTGAAATGACTATTTACATCTATTCCAAATGAAGATGGGCTGATTTGATTAGAAATTTTTTAGGGAGGTCTTTAGTGAATACAAATTAATTTATTAATACTACATGTACATTACTAGAATTAGTGTTAGAAAATAATATATTTTGTTTCAATAATGAAGTATATCTTCAGAAAATTGGTTTCGCTATGGGTACTCCTGTAGCTAACAAATATGCTAATCTTGTAATGTATGACTGGGAAAATAAGATGATACATATAGTAAGAACATATTTTTTTATGCTCATTTTGTTGATGATATTTTTGATATGGGGATCTATTGAGATTGCTCTTGGAAGTTTCATAACTCTTTTTAAATTTGAAGTTATTTCTTCTAGAAATTAAATTCATTTTCTAGATATTAACATTTATAAAAATGCTTGTGGATGATTGGCAACTAAGATGTATCAGGAGGAGGTAAAAAAGAGCATCGTAAAATTATGCATCCGAATTACATTTAGACATTACATTAAAAGGGCAATTTTTGTCATTTATCTAGATTCAATATGAATGATGAAGTATTTAAAATGGAAGTGTTTGTGATGTGTGATGACTTCATAGTATGAGGCTATAAGCCTGATGAAACAGAGTTAGCCCTCAACAGCATTAAAATGTATGCAGTACTAGCATGTGCCCTTATTTTAAGAATTGTGATGTGTTTGATGATGTTAATAAAGATACCATGATGAATGATACCTATTTACCCCAGGTCATGACATTTAGTAGCACTAATACTGTTAACTATTAATATATTGAAAAAGAATGGGTTGATCCTACTGGCATCACAAAAAATTAAGAAAACAGTTGGACCAGCTTCGGGGATAGTTTTTAAATATAAACAGAATCTTAGAAGACAGTTATGTTATAGAACATAGTTAAATAGAGAAACAACTCATAAATTAAGAGAAACATATATACATACTGGGACTTTTCCATGTATGAGTTGTAATGACTATCAATATATTGATAATATTAGTTAATTTAAACATCCAGTAACTCAAAAAGTCAATGCACCTAGTTTATATTGCAATATGTGTACAATGTAATACTTCCTATGTTGGGAAGATAGACAATTTAAAGACAGAATCTCACAATATGTATATGATATCAAGAAAGACATTTTGACAAATGTCTTGGCTAAATATGTCTCTGAGGAAGGGGCAATTCATATGGTTGAGTTCAGTGTATTGAAAACTGTTGTTAATAATATTGGAAGAAGGGATATTGTTAATATGACTGAATACTGTGCATATAAATGGATACCTAGATTGAATGCATTAACTGAACCATGTTTAAATGAGTCTTTCTCTTTAAACTCTGTATTGAAATTATGAGTATTACATCTTTGAACACGTGACTGATTAATTTATGTAAATGTTTCTGTGTTTAGGATTTATTCAATACTTGAGGAAGTGTTTGATATGTGAAATATTGTCTTTTATTTTTATGAAAATTTATAACTGTGCACTTTCTGTTTTATTGTTTCTTGATGTTTGTAGGTTAACAGTATTTTCCTGTAAGCACTTTAACTCATACTGTATCTTAATAGTCCATGTATTATAGATGGTAGAATTGCAATTTATTTCATAAACAATCAAGTCTGCTCTGCTCTTAATATTTATTTTGAGTAACCTGCTGTAAATTGATAGGTTGTACAAAATGAAGAAATGAGAAAAAACGTGAAATCTGATTGTAACTAAATATGGATATTATGAAATACAAATAGTTCCTGCATTGTGGGTTCTGTGAAATTTTGAACTGTGACATGAGCAATGAGAGGGAAATTGGCTAGGAACAAATGTGTCCTTGTGATGTAAAAGGGACAGATGATTGATTGTGTATGAAAATCGACACAGGGAGAGACAAATATGCGTAAAAACTGGAAATGGTTTGGCAATATGGAAATCACATATTAGTTAAATTCAGAGAGTGGCAGCAAGGAAAGATAAAATAAATCTGTGACTTATAGATTTAGAAGTGATGATATATGAAGTCTGTCAGTTACAATGCACCAGCTAAGAAGGGAAAAATATCTAGTCCCACAGTGTGAAGACTAGCAAAATCAAAAGTGGGCCCATCCAAATGAAAGTGGAGTCAGGTCTAGTGTTGCTATTAATTAATCAATCTTCTCAAGTTTAAAATGACTCCCATTTTCTTAGACACCATATTGGAAAGGAAAGTACAAGACTATAGAATGGTCATCTCACATGGTAACGGAATAGGTAACAAAGTGTAAGTACACCCCAGAGTTGTGTAAGATCTCCTTTTGTCCAGTAGGTGATGGACGCAAGACTCGTTTAGCATCAGTGCCTTCATCTTGTGGAGACCAGATCTTTTCAAACAGATAAACGTATACATATTATTTACTTATTTTGCTACCCTAAACAGCCCACAGTTGTGTAACTACACAAGCTATTATGTGATTGTGGAGGGTATGGCGGTAGTAATGTCATGCAACAACAAGATTGTTTTTTAACATGGTATTTCCTTAGTAAACAAGTCCCAGACTCCATATGTCAGGTGGAAACACAGGAGTATCCTATTACATCACCAACTATGTTATTTGCCATTCTTGTCATATTAAAGATTAGTTATATCCAAAGTACTTCACCAGAGAGGAAGATGCTAATTGTAAAGTATTCTAAGGGGTTTGGAAGGCACCTGTCATGTCTCCAGGATAAAATCATCCTCACATCATGTGCAGAGAAGGGGTCCGTGCCATACTGTTGTTGTGTCAAACTACATTCCTGCACCTGATACCAAATACAATGGATCAGATGCAAGTGACATCCCATGTGTTTAGCATTAGAAAATCTGCTGTATAAAGCAGTGGTGACCATTATTAAATGTATCAGTGACAAGCACACACCCTCCCTTTCTGTCATGCAAAAAACTTGTTTAAACAGGTTTTCATATACTGCCAGCAATTTTCTAGTCAAGAAGACAACAAAGAGCAAAGGATATGCCTATGTTCCCACAGCCAGCTAACCCATGCATCAGGTGCAGTTGTCTGCAAACATGGCTGGGTGTGGGAAAGGTGCCATGCATAACATTCAGGTCAAATTTTCTTATAGGTTCATAGGTTCATAGGAGGTTACTAGGCTAATGGCCCTAAAGCCTTTACAGGTATAGCCATGTTTTACCTGTGTTCCCTAATTGATGTTGGTTAGAAGGTCTTTATTTGCAGGGTGATTCTATGATCAGCACCAACTGCCCCTGTCCATGAGAGACATAGGTGCCACCCCTGGAGTGAATTTATGGTCTCTCATCTAATTCTCTAGGTTTTTCTTGAATAGGTTAATTGAGGAGCTTTGCTTCATGTGAATTAGGAGTTTACTCCAGATGAGCATCAGTCTCTGGGAGACATATTTGTCTCTCTAGCATGTTCTGTTCCAAGGTGAGGAGTTCTTCCAGGGAATGCAGTTTCCTGTTTGGGCTCATACCATTAAGCAGCATCATCCTGAGTTTGTCTTGAGTGGATTTTTGTATGTTAGGAATTATGTTGTTTTGACATTGCCTAAAAAGGCACTATTGGGGAGGCAAGTGTTTTTGCCAGTATACGAAAGCCTAGAGGAAACAGGTGAAGACCATCTCTAGCAAAGCAGCATGGCCTGTAGACCATGTCTTCCCAGGCTGACAGATACTGGATCCCCCTGGACTGACACCAGAAGCTAAGCCAGTTGTTGAAGTCAATAATTTTTTGTTTATACTGTGGCATCATCCTGGGTGAAGGCAGAATGCTTTTTAGGGCCTGCATGTTGCCAGTCATCATCAAGATCAGTTCTATGATGTCGTCCTCTCTAGACTGAATAGCACTGTGCTGGAATAGACCCTCACACAGGAGAATGAGCTCTGGCTATGATATCTACCTTGGTCAGTGTAGCTTGGCACTGCACCTTTGCCACCATCGGTGCTACTGACTTGCATGTTAGTAGTGTCTGTTCCACAGCATATTAGACATCCTGAAATGTGCCTTTTATGACCTTGCATGGTATGTTAACTATCGCATGCTCACTCTACTTCAGACTGTGTAGCATCTCTGCTGCAGTGGACATATGAAGCCATGATGCATGGCAGTGGGCGGATGATCTGAGTAGTCCCTCCCACCCTGGATCACCCTGTCCTTAGAGTGGTCCATATTCATCAATGTACAACACCAGTGTGACTTGCCATTCTTTTCTGTAATGCAAGAGATGCCCTATCTGTAGCCTGTGTGTTCCTTTTTATGAAAAATGATATCTGTAGATGATAATACATCTTCCTGTCGCTGTGATATGCCACTTAATTGGTGGTCTGATGTAATATCAAATAACTGGAAGGAAAGCAGGAATCAAAAGCAATATGGATCTAAAATATGCAATGTTTTGATTACAGATGATAGAAATTTATGAAGTGATGTTTAGAAACTGTTGTATGGATTATTAATAAGAAGACTTAGCAAAGCAATTTTCAATAATCATAGTAGTTTTCTAAAACAATTGCATAAAAGCATACAGTCTTATCTTTCAAAGGACTGTAGAAGGAAAAACAGAAATAGATGTACTATGAAATGCTGTAATCTCAGACTGTGTCATTCTTCAAAAAGCAACTTGGTAAGATGTGGTAGTAATATGAAATCATCCCATTTAATAATGTAAGGACTTCGTTAGAGATGGACTGCCAAAAAAAGGAACAACACTAGAGATTTTAAGACACAGACTGGAGACTTTACTTCCCTGTATAGATTACAAGGGTCTATATTAGATCAGCAAAACAGCATTACAGCGAGTACCATTTCATCGACATATATAGACCGAAATCCAAAAATAGCGAAGGCTCAAATCAGCTATTTTTTTTTCCTAGGGAAAAAAATTGCTTGGCCTGAGATGTGACATTGCCCTTTACCCCACTGTAGTGCGATCTTGGTGTGGGTATATTTAGTTAGGGGTTGTGTGGGGGGCATAGCCCCTCACATTGTATGTGTTTTTAGTGCAAGTGATTTCTTTCCCAGGGAAAGAAATCGCTGTTTTGAAAGTGGTTTAGTGAGGTCGGTTATTATGTGTCGATGAAGAGGCATTCGATGGAAGGTCTCTTCGAGCATTTAATATAGACCCAATTATAAATGGACAGAGCATGGTTTTAACACAGAAGTACTGTTTCAAATACAGCAGACCCATATCATGAAGAACCTAAAATGACAGATATTTGACATTTAAGGTGATACAGCAGAGGAATAGAAGAACTGCAGCCATTGGATGACACCATCAGGAAGCCCAGCCAGCCAGAGGATTTTATGGCTGTCCTATGCAAGGTAACTCTGGCATGCCATTAGGATAAAACAGACATTTTATCTGGAACTGGTTAGTCAGACAAGAAAAATGCAGTTTTAACAGTAGGAGATACTAGACATGTTTGTATCACTCCTTTCTCATTATTAAGCCCAGGTTATACAACTCATAGATATTTGTGTTCCATATCAGTTTTTAATGATAGTGATAAACAGTATTAATTCACTAAAAGTTTCCTCCACAAGTCCAGTTTCACTTAGTTTAGTCATAGCCTAATGGAAACACTTCTGATAATATTCTTAGAAAGAGCATTTCTGGTTAAGAAGTAGTAAAACTACTATTTCTATCGAATTTTTCATCTGTTACATTTTTCCATGGTTTTGCATAATAATGTTTCATCATTACATTCTTATACCATACTTTTCTATCTTTTTCTATGTCATTAATTTTTATTTTTCACAAAAATATTTTTTCTTGGCAACATTTTATTTCTTCAATGGTATACTCTTTTTCTCTTTTACTCTTTTTTACCATACCCCAAAATGTATTGTACTTATATTTATACAGTTTTAATACTAATCTCTCATCTTTTTTAATTTATCCACTGTAATACTTTGTACAAATTTAATGAAACGGCATATACCCCTGGCTTAATTAACCCTAAACCTCCTTCTTCTTTATTTATATACAAAATTTCTCATTTTACTGTGTTTAATCTAGAATCCCATATAAATGAAAAAAATATCTGCAATAACTGCATAAATAAACTTGCTAAGTATGCTGTTTTTCCTATCAGTACTAAATTGATCAAATAAGCCTTTTTTCTGAATGATAATTTTATATTCTCTAGAAAAGACAGTTTTGTTTTATTTCTTCTGTTGTTTTTCCCATTGTATTCAACTTACATCTTTATTCCAACATTTTATACCTAACACAGAAATGTCATTAATTTGTCAAACAGATGCCCCCAGCTTTACTACATCACCAAAACCTTTACTTTTCTCTTTGTTGAAAACCATCCCTATCACATGCAGACACTCATTTGTGCAAATTATTGCTTCTTTTATCCAAATTTTGTTTTCTGGAGTTATTATAATATCATCTGCATATGTTAACAGAACTGGAATTCTTAACCTTTCAGGTGTTATATACCCTGCTTCCTTCATTTGTAATTTATTTCACATACTATCACATTCCTAACTAATGCAGAGTATATAACTCATTGTACATCCTTGTCTTACACCACTCTCCATATGTACCTCTTGACCAGCCATTAGCAAGTATTTTACTTTATTATTGCTGTACCCTGGCATACATCATTTGCTAACTTTCTCACTTATATAATATTCTTTCATTATTACCCGTAAGATTTAATGTCCAGTTGTGTCAAATGCATCAAGGTCTCCTATCACGATTTTTGATTCTCTCGTTCTATTCATAGCATCCACAACTTCTCTAATTTACCATTAATAATTATTAACAACCATTCCCCTTTATACCATATATACTATCTTCCATAAAATTTTCCATTTCAGTTTCAAATATCTTTTGTATTAGTTTCATAAAGATCTTATTCATTAATCATTATTATTCAGTGCTATCAGTCTACAGTTTCTAATCAAATGTCTTTCTTGTCCACAAAAAAAGATGTTTGGGGTTGTCCCCAGTATTTTAAGAACCCTTATTCCCCTCCACATTTATCGTGCTTGGTATATGTATAATTTTTTTCTCTTTCTATTTTTAACACAATATTACAATCCCAGCCACCATTCTATAAACCCCTTCTGTCATAAACTTTTGCAGTGCCCAGTACTTCTTTACATAACATTTTCAAATGTCCTTTCAAAGTCTTTCCTTCTACTTCTGTTTGAAATTGTACATGACTTTTCTTTTGTGTTTCCCTGTTAAATGCTTAAATCACATAAAGATTCCATGGGTTCTCCAAGAAAGTTTTCTATTGAAAAAACAGTCTCAGATATAATGTCACAAAACTTTGTTAATAAGAATAAATGCTCTTACTTCATGTGCTTTTACACCCAAAAGAGCTATTAAACTGTCCCACACATTATACCTGCCCATTTCTTTGTCTTCTTTACTTTGAATCCTTACCATGTACTTCTATTTTTCATTTTCTTCTGCCTTTTCTGCCACTCTATTTTTGCCTTCTTTTACTTTCTCTGCATATGTTTTCTTTTCCATCTCACCACTGCTCTTCAGGATTGTCTCTGTACTCTCCCTTTGTATTTTCTCTATAATGTCCTCCCAGGAAACATCTCTTTCATTTTCTGGCTCACTCTGCACCACCATTTCTTTAAATAAATCATCCTACAACGCTCCTGACTAGAAGGCCATAATTATACATCTACTATTTACTAACTCCTCTCCTTCAGACAGATATCTTTGAAACAATTCCTCAGAATAATGCATGCATTCTCCAGTCTCAATATTTTCTTTCTCCTCAGTTTTATTATTCACCATTCCATCATCTCCTTCTTTCTCCATCTACCTCCCTGTTTCTCTAGGCCTCCTCTGTGCCTGGAATGGAAACAGAAAGTACTGCTCCAAAATGGATCCCACTTGCAACAATCATGAGAAGGGAAGTTCCCTGATGCCTAGTTAAATTTCCCCAGTAGTAAAAATACCACTTCAAGTTTCACCTGAAAGAAACACTTGCCTTTTGGGACTAACCCAACAAATAAAGAATAAATAATTAAATAAATAGATAATGGGATTCAGAAAAACTCTATGCTGATGGGTCCTATTACCTATGCATGACACCATTCAGCTGTGCACAAGCACACTGGGCAGTCTTTGATGAGTTTTGAATATTCTCGACCCACAGTGCCACCTGTACCTTTGACATCATACTGCATGCATGACTAATAAAACTCTGTCATGCATGCAGTATTAGGACTGCCAAACAATGGAAGGCATAATTTAATGTTAGACTAGTCCACAGTACATCTTTGTCCTTAACAACATATCCTGATTTTCCTCTGTGTTGAAAGGGTACAACTCATACACAAACACTACTGCACAGATGTATGTGACTATCACCCCAGTGACTGAATGCATCCTCAGTTTTAGAACAGCTCCACCTGTATTCTAGTAGTGTTACTGCAGGCATAGAGGCTTCCCTGCCATATAATGCCTGACACTGCACTTCCAGAATACTGGTAGAGCTATACTTACTCCAGAAAACCCATTTATTTAATGGATAGTATTGTTACTTTGTCACTGCACATTAATATGTGTTCCCCAAGGTTCCATCCTGGGACCCCTCTTGTTCAATATCTTCACTAGCACACTACATACCACTACTAACCTCTCTACACTCTTACAATACGCCGATGATTCAACCCTTATCACCACTGCCCATGGTATCCCAGAACTCCTTGCACATACCCAAGCCACCTTCATCTCCATTGAAACCTGGCTCACTGATAATCAATTAATATTAAACCCCCCCAAAAAAACAAAGCTTCTACTTTTCCTTCCAAAAAAAATGATTCATCTTAAATCCTCCTTCACTATTACCTCACTTAAGAATACTACCATCACACCTAAACCCTATGCTAAATTACTTGGTGTAACTATCAATGACAAACTAAAGTTCGACATACATATCAATCAGTGTATAAAGAAAACCAACCAAAAACTTGGACTTCTGTCCCATAATCATAAGGTACTCTTACCCTCCACCAAACCCGCTCTTGCTGTATCTCTCCTCTTACCCTGTCTTCTGTATGCACCTCCAGTACTCACTAACCTCCAGTCACCTCTCCTGTCCAAACTAGAACAAACCTACCATAAAATAGCTAGATGTGCCTCCAACCAACCATATAAATCACACCACTGCCATGCTCTTAAGTCTTTACTCTGGCCTGAATTCCAAAAACAACTTCTTCTTCCACAGTTACACATTACACACTCTATACTCTACAACCCTACATCCTGTCCCTCCATATCAAACCTAGTATCAGTCTATAACCCCCATCGCCAGCTTCGCACATCTGACAAAAATCTTCTCAACATCTACAAACCCAGTAAAGAAATCGGTAAATCCCTTTATAAATTCTCTGTTGCTCATACCTGGAATGTCCTTCCCTTTAATATAAGAATTATCCCCCCTAAAGCCCAATTCAAACTCGAACTTAAAAACTACCTACTAAAGGCCTGGTCCTGTCCTCCTAACTCCTACTTGACATCTTACTGCTCTCCTGTTAATTCTGTCTCCTGACTCTCTGCATACATCATATCTTTCTCTTTGCCTCTGTAATACATCTGTTACTGTAGAACTATAACCTGATTTTTGTAAATACTGCTGTACATAGACATTGCTGAAACCTGTATATACTTCTACATGTGAACTTTTTATTGCTGTTATATAATAACACTATGCAACTTGTACACAACTCTGTAAAATTGTGATTTCTTATTTTCTATGTATAACAACTTCATATTTCTATCTTTGTAAATATATCTCTGTTTTTATATTGTGAAATGTATCGGGAGCTTGTCTCCTCGGGTCTCCACTGAAAATGGGCCCCTGGCTCAGTTGGACCAACACGGTTAACAAATGACAATAAATAACTAAATTAAATAATTATTTAATGTCAGTGTGAAATTTCTAAGTAATTTGAAGTGGCATGCCCTAGAATTGTTATGGAATCACACAATGGACTCCACAATTTCTCATTAACTGACAAGGCTTGATGAATCCCATAGGCCTTCTGCAGATAGACAAAATGTAAACATTTAGGGTAGTGCGCTACCCTAGTGTGCTACGCCAAGAGCAACATTTTTGGAATGCCACTGTTAAGGTGCAATAGTTTTCTCTCTCTGTCATAAACTTTGTCCCCCCCAATGTTTTTAAGTTGGTTTAGCTGATGATGTGTTTGTTGCATACTAAAATATTCTCTTCCTGTTCTCAGCATACATTCATAAATATTAATAAACAATAGCAAAAATAGTTTTACAATCCTTAATCTTATGATTTCCAGTATTTATTGATACTTTATTATATGCAGACTACATGTGGTCACTCACATGAGCTCACTGGTACAACCATAAAATCAACAAAAAGAGATGCATTACGAGACTCACACACCTTACCCCATTAAGATGTAAAGAACCGTATCTTGTATTATTTTCCATAAGCAAATAATTTTTTTTAGATAACTCACTCTCTCCATTTGTCAGCATCACATCCACATGCACTTATATACACCCCCCACACTCCTCACACATACAAACACATACACACACATGAATGCACACATAAACACACATCCACATAGCTACACACATGCATAAATATATGTTCTCACACACCAACACACACACACACACACACACACACACACACACACACACACACACACACACACACACACACACACACACACACACACACACACACACACACACACACACACACACACACACACACACACACTCACACACACACACACACAAATACATAGGTAATTTGGAGAAACACATATTCAGCCTGTAAGCACGTTTTTTAAATGTGTCAGAAAATTGAAGTTCTCATGAATACTCATGCTGACAAAAGGAGGACATACAAACATCACTTTCAAGGTACATCTGTTAGAAACGAACTGAAGATGTAAACAGATCCTTACAAACCTCAAAGAATAATTAAACATGTTACAAACCTCAACTATCTTTATTTTTGACTCAGGTGTAAAAGTTGACAGAAATCCAAACGTATTAACTTCTAATATTAACATACTAACCTCCCCAGGCTAAGACTGACATTGGTCAGAATTGATTAGGGCTAGCCACTCGATGGTGTGAAATATGGCTCTATTTGATTCAGTCATGTTGACTAATGTCACCAAATGGGTATGGGTATTTGCCAGTGATAAGTGGGTTGAATATCTGACCCACTCCGACCTATGCCAGGAGCCCATGCTAATGGTGGGAGGAGTATATGTGCCCGTATTGGCCAGTGTGCACTTGTATTGGCCAATGTGTGCCTATCATAAAGCCCAACAGCCCTGGGACAATAAGCTAATGGTCGTCTGGTGCCCAGTTGCCCTACTTGGGTTAACTAGGATAGATCTGTTGAGTGAAAGCTGGACATAAAACCAATCAGCCTGCTAAACGTGAATTAAGAATTGCTACACTCAGTGTAAGTTCACTGACAAGATGGAGCTTGGAAGTAGTTGACCTGATGGTACAGAGGAGGCTAGATATATAGAATGGCAGTGCAGCAAAGCCACTTGACTTGTGGTTCAGTCTACTACTCAGGAGAAGGATATGCTAGAAATGGTGTGGAAATTGAGGTGACAGAGAGGCTTCAGCAACAGTGAGGGGATGTCATCAGAATTAGTGACAGACTCATGGTAATCAGACTCCAGCCTAATGATAGGGTCATATTCATAATTTCAGCCTATGTCCCACAGAAGGATTGTGATAGTGAGAAAAAGTGTGCATTTTGACAACAGTTGGAGGACATGCTAAATAAAGCAAGACAACATGAATTGGTGTTGATAATGGGTGACTTGAATGTACGTATCAGGACAGATAGAACAGGATGTGAAGGCTGCCTGGGTCCAAATAGGTGAAGCAACAGGAATAAAGAAGGCGAGGTCATTCTAGACTTCTGTCTGGCAAATGGCTTAAGGGTAACCAACACATGGTTCAGAAAGAGAGGCAGTCACAAGATCCCATACAAGAGTGACCAACATGCAACTCAGGTAAATGTCTTCCTAGTAAGAAAAGAGCACTGGGGTAGAATCAGAGATTGCAAAGTCACCCCCAGGGAAACAGTCTGGTTACCACAATCAGCTGCAATCAGTGGTCATAGAAGGTTTTAAGGTCAACAGGGACCAAATTACTTAGGGTTCTAGCAACTCGAGAAGAACAAGAAATGGGTGGCACTGAAGAAGATTGACAGCACCTCAAAGCAACATGTGTGAGGACTACACACAGTTATGCAGCCAAACCACATACAAAAATCAGGTATATAAGGAAAGCTGGTGGTGGGATGCAGAGGTCCAAGAACTCAACAAAAAAAAGAGAAGGCATGAACAAAAAGGTGGGAAATAGAAAAGACAGATCAGGCTGGGAAGGAATACTGGCTGGCTAACAAACAGGCTTAGAAAGGAGTTGCAATAGCAAAGAGCAAGGCTTCAGAGGCACTCTGCCAGCTACTAGAAAGTGAGTCAGTAGATGGCATAAAGAAACTATATCAGGTTGCAAGGCAAAGACAAAAAATAAAGAAGATAGTCAGATGCCCTTCATAAGAGATGCAAGCAACAACCTGCTCACTAATCTACAGCGCATAAAAAGGCTAATGGAAGGAGTATTTCCAGCAGCGTCTAAATGAAGATAATCTCATAAACTGTACTGCTCTTGACACAGCTTACAATGAGAGAAGAGGAGGAGTCCACCATAGAAGAAGTAAGAATAGCACTTAGGAAAGTGAATTCAGGTAAAGCAGCAGGCTCAGATGAGGTCACAGCAGATATGATAAATATGCTGTGTGAGAGAGGGAAGAAATGGCTCCTGAGGGTCTTCATAGCAGTGTGGAGAGAAAGATGTATCTCAGATGACAGGAGAATAAGCATACTAGTGCCAGTGTTCAAGAATAAAGGGAATATTCACAACTGTGGGCTGTACAGAGTATCAAACTCCTGTCACATTGCACAAAAGTTCTGGAAAGGGTGATTGATAAATGAACACACAGAGAAAGTCAGATGGAAGATGAGCCATTTGGATTCATATCAGGATGCACCACAATTGACTTGATGTTTGCACTGAGACAGTAGTTGAGAACAAGCTAGAGATGAGGAAAAAGCTCAAAAAGCATATGACAAGGTGACAAGAAAGTTGATTTGGCAGTCTTGTGGTGGCTTGTAGTCCCAGAAACATCGGTAGAAATAGTGCATGTTATATACAAGGACCCAATGACTCACGTCCAAACAGTGTTCATTCCAGTGGCTGTGGGGGCACATCAGGGTTCAGCTCTGAGCACATTGCTGTTTATAGTGGTGATGGACTACATTAGCGAGCCAGTTGGAGGTGATAGAGCAACAAACTTGCTGTATGAGGATGATATGGCATTGCAGGCAACATCTGAGCAAGAACTTCAGCATAGGATAGGGGAATGGAATGTAAAACTGAAGGCACGTGGGATGAAATTGTCTACAGATAAGACCATTGCAATGGCAGCAAATGGGGGAAGGCAGAAAAAAAAAGCTGAGAACTGAGATAAAAGGGAAGATAGTGGGACAGGTTAACATATTCAAGTACCTGGGAGGGGTGGGTGAGGAGAAGGGAAATAAGAAGGAAGAGGTCAAAGGTAGAATCAGAGGGGCTGCAGCCAACTGGCTCAGAGTGTCAGGTGTAGTGTGTGACAGAAGGATGCCAAAGAAGTTAAAGAGTAAGGTGTACAAAACAGTGGTGTAACCTGTACTACTGCATGGTACAGAAACCTGGGCAGTAAAAGCAGAGCAGTTGATGAAGCTAGAGGCAATGGAGATGAGGTGCCTGAGATGGGTGATAGGATGCATGCTGTAGGGCAGAAGGCGAAATGAGGACATAAGAGGAGAATCCAAAGTAGCTCCAATTTCAGAAAATGTCAAAGAGAACAGATTACTGCAGTTTGGGCATGTGCAGAAAAGCGGAAGACACTCTGGTAAAGAAGATTTGGGACAGACAGGAAGAAGGCAAGAAGAAACGAGGAAATCCAGCAAAGAGGTGGATGGATTGTGTGAGAGAAGACCTGCGACAGCCAGGCATGAGTGTTGAAGAAGGCAGGAGTGTAGCACTGAATCAAGAAAGAAAGTGACAGTTAACACAATACCCCAATCCCACATAGAAAATGGGAAAAAGGAGGCTGATGAATAATATCTAAAATTTTCCTAAAAACATCAGTCTTTTACATAAAAAAACAGTTCTTTCAACATGAATGTTTATTTTTTATGAGAGAGATATAAATGGCAACAGGAATCAGCATGGTGGGTTCCCAGGTTGCATCTGTGGTAAGTGAGTAGTACAACATCTGTGGTTAATCAACAGCTTGGCTATTCAACATGTATGATGCTTGTTAAATGTGTTGCACTGGAACATGGAGTGCTACGCTAGAAACATTTCCAACTACCATATATTAAAATCTCCATTGTAAGGAGTTCCATATAAACTAAAATCATTTGCAGCAAAACTGCCACCTACAATGAACTGGGGGGATAGTCAGAAAAAATGGTAATGCAGTCAAGCAGTGAGAAACAGTGTTGTGCAGGTAGTGTGATGCAGCTTGATGCCGATTTTGTATGCATACTTGTGTGTGAGCAGTGTTGCAAGAGTTCAGGCAGGATTGTGAATGATTCTTATTTGCACTTCCAGCTGCAAACATGCTACAGTCCTACAGCTCAGACCATACTATTGTGGTCAAGTGACTGCAGGATGCACTTAACACTGTGAACATTCACACATGCAATGAAGGATCTCATAGATGCAACACTCACATTTTCTGCAGTGCTCAAGAGACAACTTTGCACAGTGACTAAGACGTTCCTTATTTAAGTGGGGAGGAAAGAGGAAAGAGAGGGAGTACATTCAGAAATGAGTTAGAATAAGCAAAGGAACATACAGAAGGGTAACATGAAGTGAGATAGGTATGGACTAGAGGAGACAGTGATGTATTTTATTTGGGGGGATTGGTGTCTACTTTTTTCTCTCTGAAGAAGAGAAAAAGTGGATGATAATGAGTTTCTGTGAGGTGGAGGAAGGAAGGTTAAGGGAACATGACAGGAGTGCGCGCGCACACACACACACACACACACACACACACACACACACACACACACACACACACACACACACACACACACACACACACACACACATCTACACATGCACGCACCCACACACACAAGCACATAGGCACAAAGACCAACAGGTGAGGTTGTAAAACATAAGGGTGTAGCAACAAGGGAATAACACAGACAGACGAAGAGTGGGCAATTGGTGATGGAGAAGACTGGAAGATGAACAGGAGATGGAAAGGAAACACAATGATGGGGAACAGGGAGTGGTATGTTGGTCTTTATAGTCCGGCACAAAAGTGATCCCACCCCAAAGTCAGTCACCACAGTGGTTGTCATCAGTGGTGGATGTAACCTTAAATAACCCAATGGTCAGGGTGGGCCAGACACGTGACAACCAGTATGAGGGCACAATCCAGGGAGCCAAGCCAGGCATCCAGCTGCTAGTCCACCTTATTCCACCACCCACTGCACCTCCCTCTATGTAACACAGATTATCCCTTCATTGTTACCTGCAAAACAGGAGTCTTCACCCTCCATAGAGGTGGCTACTGAGGTCACCAGTGAGCTCATCAGGTTACCTTCTGCAAGGTGATCTTTGTCACCCTACAGTGAGGAAGACCTGGGAGTACTGGTGACTCAGTGACCATTACCTCACTTCTTCCTGCACCATGACTGTTCTTGAAAATAAAAATAAAAATACAAAGGGAGATGACACACGCACATGTCAACAAAAAGAGAAGCAACAAAAGGGCACATAGTCATGTGAGTTACAAGGACAGGTCAACTGCTTTGCCTCAGTCTTCTATGGTGTTGCAAAACAAAATATAAGAAAAACATAGCAACATATTCCTGGTAAATAAAGTCAAAACAGATGAATGTTCAACTCCATTACAACATTACTAATGGAACATAAAGCAACTTAGAAAAATCATGTGGCTCTCCCTTGTCAACTTCTTCTTCTAATTGTTGAGGAAGCTCTGGATGGCACTTTTACAGGTCACTGTATTTATGGTGACACTGCTAACCATAGCAAGGGATGCCAGTGGCATGAAACAGTTCTCTGGCAAGCTAGCTGCTGCCATACATTGATCTTACAAAGTGGCTCTTATACCTGCCCAGCAGGTGTCCCTGCTGGTTCTTATGCAGAAAGTACAGGGGTTCCTGCACTCTTTCTTGCACCAGACAGCAGCAATTCCATAAGCAGTGTCCAAAGAAGCCATGGCCTCTCTACAGGTATGACTCAAGAGAAAATCAGACAGGAGCAGTGCATGACTGCATGGTGTGGACACCATGTGATGCACATTGAAGGTTAACATGGTGACGTGGTGCTTACTGACAATAGTATGTCTAACAGCATGGACAAAACAAACATGCAAAACAACAGGGAGCTTTAGCATGGTCAACACACATGATAGCTTAGTACTAATGAGCACTGCAGTCCACTCAAGATGTCAGCACACTCCTCAGCGGCAGCAGTATGATTGAAGAAATCATGGTAGAAAAAAATCACAAATGCAATGTTCCTACAGCATAGGATGATGCCAGAGACCACATACTCAGCAGGATGTCCCAAATAAAAACTGTATGAGCAGGCACTTCCCAGTTTATAATGAATCATATTATAGACATGATTCATAAATGTTCTATCAGTATCACGTTATTTGCATATACACTGCAATACAGGGCTTGTGTTAGAGCTATAAAAGATGCAGTCATCATTGTGCTTATGACCATCTTGCAATGAGCAACTATAATCTACAGAATTCTGGAGGAAAACAGTTCTAAACTGAGTTATAGACAACCGAACTGCGCACAGGAGCTGTGATAAGGGAGCAGAGGAGTACAACAGCCATGCATGGTCCAGACATAGACATAGCTGGACACAGGTACTGCTTGGGTATGTTTGTCATATTAACACAAAGCCTGTTGGCTGGAAAGTGCTAGTTGGGGTGTGGTGTGATGATGCTGAGCACAAGAGTATGATGATACTGGGCACAAGAGTATGATGATACTGGGCACAAGAGTATGATGATGATAAGCACAAGAGTATGATGATACTGGGCACAAGAGTATGATGATACTGGGCACAACAGTATGATGATACTGGGCACAAGAGTATGATGATACTGGGCACAAGAGTATGATGATACTGGGCACAAGACATAGCTGTCTCCAGCCCACCTGTGGAAAGTACATTTCCTGGGACTGCTGTACAAGCTGTGGGAGTAGCATCACAGAATGGGGTCAGTGGGAAGAAACAGACTATGCTGCAGAATGTGGAACTACAGACTCCCCATCAATACCCTGCATGTAGCCTCAGTACTTGGACAGCCTGGCCCATATCTGCTGGCATGTCAGCTGATTTGCCTCTTTCTCATATAGTGTCTCTTGCATCATTCAAAGCTGTAGGAACATTGAACTGGGTTTTTTCTACCCTGATTTGTTTGACTATACTACTGCCAAGATGGAAGGGATGGAGGGTTCTGACCAGGTTAATAGTTCTGACTGAAGAGGTATACAGATGTGGGTAGTCTGCTATAGTGTCCAGAGGGCTACTACAGAGAGCAATATGCATTTCACAGCTTACATGTTATATACAATGCTGTCTACATGGTGCCACTGACTGGCAGTTTGGAGTGGCTTGGTCTGTACAATACTGTACAGCAGCAGTATCACATGTCACTTGTATAGCTTCAGAATGAGCAGTGACCATTGATAGGGAACAGGATCATGTTTGAAAACATGCTTTGATCATAGCTGCACCAACAGATGTACAGGTACCTGCATGGGACCAAAAGAGCATCAAATGCCGGATAAACTCACCCCAGCAGAGACAGATGTGGTTTAACAGGTGTTAAACCCCCCATAGCAAGTGGTTGGTGGATAAGGACAAGGGTGGGAAAGCCTACTCAGGTCAGATGTCATGGTCTGTTGTATGATGCCAATGTTGTTGGTCACCATAATAGGAAATCCTAGCAAGTCGAATGTAGGGTGACTGGCATGATCCTGCATGTACAGAACAAGATGCATGCCATTGCCAGTGACAGCATGGCCATGAGAGAGGACCATCTACATAGAACATCTTCACAGAGATGAAGGAGTTCCTGTTATCCTTGTCCAGGGACAGCAACCACAAACTTATAGCAGGAGGTAAGCTGGATTTGGGGGCTGAACTGGTTGTGTCATCACTTGTGTCTGTTGGGGATGCACCAGGTCTGCGTGCCCATGTGTCAGTTATATAACACAGCGACTCACTACTGTCAGTGCTGCACCACAAAGTACATATATTTTGTTTGGCTGTGTGTACTCCTGACCTGCACTAGTGAGTGTCGCACAGGGTGGTGGTCTGTCATCTATGTTTCCTCATAGTCATTAAAGCCACAGCATTTTCTTTCCTTACCTTCAGGATTGAGCATGTCTGATGCCAGTGCATTACTAGTTCTTGGCAATAAAGATAGCCTGCCATGCCCATAGTACAGTCAAACAATGCAGCGACACTGTTGGTAACAGTAACAGTCAAGGGCCCAATACCACACACACACACACACACACACACACACATCTATGAGTGTGCCTGTGGAGAGCTTAGACACCTGTCCTGCATTCCTTGTGTGTGGTGGCAGCTGAACTGTTCATGGAAGCCCACCACAAGATGCCCAGTCTTTACCTGAACATGTGTTGTCAGTATACAATGCTGTCACTGTAGAGTGTGCACACAGCACATGAGAGAGGAGTGCAGGTAGGTACTGCCAATACAAGTCCCACTCATTCTAAGAGCTGAATGTCACCCTGGGCAAGAATCTGTGGATGTGCAGGTCAGTTATCCAGGCACATACAAATGCCACTCCTGGACATAAATTAGTGTGATGTGCAACATGTGGGAGGGCACACTGAAATTCCTGCAAGGACACATGCCATATAGATACTGGAGAGCACACATACACACACACACACACACACACACACACACACACACACACACACACACACACACACACACACTAAGGGCAGTAGAGTACCATATGGCATCCTTTGTGACTGTCATGAGGTATGAGGATACTGTCCACCATGGCCATACCAGAGGCAACCTATGTGGTACATGGTAATGGGGCATGCCTCCTCAGCAGTCCTGCACTATTTGTCTCCTCCCATAGGCACACACATGCTCATAGTCATGGTTAGTGCTCCTCTAACTTCACTGTGGTTTCACCACATAAGGCCAGCCAGTCAGGGACATTGATTCCACACTAATCACTCCATTTGGAAGTGCCCAAATGCAATGCAATGATGTGGATGTCCGCATGGATGTGGCCATCCACAGTGTACCACATCCCCACCTGTGGGGCCTCACCAGGTTTCACATACAAGCTCTTGAAATGCTACACAATCTACTGCCTAGGTGGCCTCTCATTCTGGTACTGGTGGACCATCTGACCATCTAGCCAGAATTTTACCTATGAAAGCTCAACCACTTCCCTAGACAGTCTGCTACCCACCCATCACCAGCAATGTGCATTTTTACCATATACACCTCCTCTTACCCAGTGAACCTTCCATCGTGGTTAGCGTTGCTGTGCCGTGTTACTGTGCCCCATCTCACCTATGAAAATGATGATGACTGTGCCCTAACCATCTGTTATGTTTGTGCATGTTAGGTAATGTCTGATGCATAGCATGACCAGACAGGGTCCTGTACTGCACAGACTGGGTATAACACTGCAAACATCAGTTTTACTAAATGTTTCCTCTGTTATGGCTCATAGTTGTGGATCAGATTCCAGTCCTTTGCCAGTGCCACTGCATATAGTGCCCATCTCAGCCTCATATCAGTTCTGGTACAGCCATTTCTTCCAAAATCGTCTTTTCTGACTCCTCCTCCTCCTCCTTTTCTAGCTCCAGTCTACCTGGCATTAATATGGGGTGCTGCTCTGTAGTTGTTTATATAGATCCATGATCCATATTGTGCATATTGCATAGATGGCAAATATCTTCCTGCAGGTTTTCAGACCATATTACAACTTACGACCAGAAGTATCTACGTAATGGAAGAGAACCTTCAGCACTCTGGGTACATGCTTAATGATGTTATTAGTTTAACAGTGCAGTGCTATCTGTGCCATAGTATGAAGGCTGTGGATAGATGTAATAAGACATGACTACAACAACAGTGGACAGCATTATGAGTGGATTGTGGCCTATATATCTATATTTATGTTTTCTCAGTGGGTCTATATTACATATCCTAGCATTTAAATGCCCAACTCGCAAAAGATCAACCTTTAGCAATCGAACATTCAAATGTTCAAATATGTAAGAAAATAATGATAAAAAAAAAGGAAAGGGTTCTTCTACTTAAATATACCAACAGCGATCTTAGAGTTGGTCTATTTAAGTAGTGGGGGTGTGGGGGGTGCTGGGGGGCTTGCCCCCCTGCTTATGCCCTTTAGTTTTTTTTTTCCCTTTTGTTTTTTTTATTTTTATTCATATTCGAACATTTAAATGTTCGATCGCTAAAGGTCGATCTTTAGCGATTCAAACATTTAAGTGTTCAGATATGTAATATAGACCCTTTCTCAGTCAGGGGTGGGGAACATGGGTGCACCTACTGGTTAAAGGACCCTGTGGAAAATCACGCTGCACAAACCACTAGTATAGATTATGTCTGTCAGATGTGGGAATCATGGAAACTGACTAGATGGTTCACAGACATACTGTAAATAATGCTGTATGTATTACAAAACCTGGCAGTTGATGGAGTAGAAGCCCTTCTATTTGATGTATTTGATATTTTATTGGGCAGGCAGAGTCTTGATAGCAATGTGGGTGCAGTCAATGACCCCAGAACCTCAGGGGAGCCGGCTTTGTCCTAGAATATCTGCATAGTCTTAGTGATATTTCCTCTGCTATCTATAGGAAACACTTATAGGTTCATAGGTTCATACTAGGCTATCTGCCCTAGGGCATTTATAAGCCTAGACAGAGTGTGTTTGGCTTTCACCACCCATTTTAAATTAATTTTGCTATGCCCTTTTTCGAGGTTAGTATACTGTGCCTCTGTCTAACAGTGACACAGAAGTGATACCTGGGGTAAACCTACGATCCCCCATCCACTCATCAAGATTCCTCTTGAAGAGAGTCAATGAGGGACTCTGCCTAACCTGGACTGTGATTTTATTCCAGAGTGAAGGGAGCCTCTAGGTTATGAACCTGTCCCTCCAGCATGTCCTATTTATTTCAGTGCTGAGGTTCAAGTCTCTCGAGCACGTAGCTCGATGGGATTTGGATTTTCTGAGGTGCAGCATGCCCATTAATTCTGGGTTGGACATGGCTTTATACGTCAGGCACAGATCGCCTCTGAGCAGGCGGTATGTCACTGAGTAGAGCTGGAGTTTCTTTAACCGGGCAGCATATGGCATCTGTTTGATTATGCTCCTCCACATGCTGCAACACTGCATCGGAGAAATGGTGTAGGACTCATGGGGTTGAGGAGTGCATAACTCCTACTGTGTCTCTTGTCAGGTACTGGAATTTCTCTGTAGTTATGATGGTTAGCATTACATAGATCTTACTACCCTCCAGGAAAGGCATTCCACATATCCCACATGATACCATGTAAGAACAACATGTGTCTTCAAGCTTCCATATGGTATCTCTGTCCATGTGACAGCAGTATACTGTGTCCTTCTAGTGGAGGTGATGGTAGGTCAGCTGCTGCAGGACTTGACTGCGACACAGTGGATGTTGAGCAATGCTGAAGTTGCTAGCTGCAAAAGCAGCTATTAACAAATGCTGTTCACAAAGCAATGACACTTTTCCTAGCATCTTCACGTGGAAAGTGATTCTGATCACTGCAAAATCACTTTTAGAATCACTGATCACCAAAGTTTGTGTTCAGTATCTGTTTCTGGATCACTTGACCATGTTTGATGCTATTATCTATGTACACAATTATTCTCATTTCCATAACGTCTCTATACTTTCTCTCGTTTGCTTGTCATTATATGGCCATTTACATACAATGCACATCACTCTAAATTCTCTGTAGTGAGGTTGCACTTCATGCCTCTAAATCAGCGCTGCTTGTCAAGCTATTTCCACTAACAGAGTATACTATTTGTCTATCCCCCCTCCTCCTGGGAGTTGCACAACAATGTCATAGATTTAAATAAATATTTTTATTTTATTTATTTATGAGGACTATTTTTTCTGTTAGTTTTAAATCAGCTTCATTCAAGACCAAACTTCAGTCAATGGGGGCTTTTAGTTTTTACCCCATATCTTGCTTTATCAAAGGATTCTGGACTAATTTCCCACTATATTAGTTTCACTTTTATGAGATGGTAAGTTAAAATAAAAACTAAATATTTCCTGTTGCCAGTCAACCAGCTACTGAATGTCAGACTGACAGATTTTTATTATTCAGAACTTCAAGGATAACCAAAATCATTCCTTAGTTTTTCATTCTCAGATTACCAGCTTCATCCAGTTCAGAGTTATGTTGAAGTCCGGAGCCTATCCTGGCACTTGGTACACACAATGCAGTCAGATTAACTAATCCCATACAGAATGCCAATTTATTGCAGGCTACACATACTTTTGCTAATGGCATATACACCTACAGGGAATTTGAAGGATCATCAGATCCCTTACTGTATGAATTAGGGATGTGGGAAAACTGGAGCACCCAACAAGGTTAAATATTCCATCATATTGATTCTGTCAGGACATGTTCATACAGTGAATTAATACATGGTAAGATATTTGCAAAAATGGCTACAAATAAAACATGTCCTGCTTCCTAACAGTGGTGCAACATAAAATAGTAGAATAAAGTCACCAAACGTAACCAGTTTGTTATGTGCCAAGAGAAATAAATTGCAAGAAATTAATCTTGAAAGTGAAGCTTGAAAGGCAAATTTTCTGAAATCCATTTCAAGGACACAAAAATTGGGGTTATGATCAGTGAACTGATAATTCTTTGTACATCAAGCTACTGTGTATGGCAGATAATGGAGACACTATGCTATGTTCATTACCGCTGACTTTTCCCTGCCATCTTTTTTTGTCTCAGTACTCTTGTGCTGTATATTTAGTTAAAAATAAAAGTATAAAACATCAAAGAAAAACTAGATGACAGCAGTGAAAGAAACAGTTTACACACAAATATGCTAACGTTACCACCTCTATGAGTTTATCAGTCATCAAAAGATATCCAGTAGCCCAGATGTGCAGGCTTGACAGCACTAAACACTGCAGTATGCTTACTCTGGGGAAAGCTTGCTGAATATTAGAGTGAGAATCAGGCTAGGAAGCAATAAGCACACTCTATGAAAGCACTTAGTAAACCAGCTGTTTTGAGAATCGTGGATGCCTCACCTTAACAAGATAAAGCATTTCAGGTTTGCAGGCATTTTTGTGGGTGCTTGACTATTGTTATTGATTGTTTTAACAGCCAGCTTCTTATTTATATATGAACTTTGCTATAACAATGCTACAGTGAGATTTATATACCAACACCTTGCTTTAGAAAACAATATTTGATCATTTTTAAAGAACAATCACAAGACTAAATGTTTTACAGCTTTGTATTATTTCTTGTGTGCAGCTGTAGTCCTTGATTACTTAATATCTAGTTAAATGTATTTTTTTTGCAGAAATGCTTTGATTAAACTCATATCACAGACAACAGCACAAAAAAAAAAAAATCAAAGTTTAAAACAAGGAAATAAGCCACACTAAAGCAGGTAACCACATCACCTGTAACTAGAAGTATCATATATGTCATAGGAAAGTGCAGTTGTGGAAGCAAACTTACCATAACAGTCAATGCTCAAATGATGACTGCTGTAGTAGGCGTAGCTATATTGGTTATATTCTCACAAGGATATAACAGCTGGTCAGCTTCCAAAGCTTCAGGACACCTTCCATGCACCCAAACTGTCAGGCAGTTCAAGCTGAGGCGTTTATATTACCTTGTTGAAATTTTACTGCATTGAAGTAATAAATGTCAAACACAATTGATCGATGTAGTAAAATATCGAATTATTGGCGATAACTATGCCCCCCCACACCCCCCGCTTCTTAAATATACCAACTCTGAGGCTGCAGTACATTGAGGTAAACGGAAATCTCGCCCTACGGAGATTTCCGTTTACCTGGCCGATATTCTTCGCTTTCGATATTGTCGTGCCGACAATATCAGATTCGATATTGTCAGCTTGCGACAATATAATATAGACCAAAATCTGAGTGCCTAAAAGCTAAGTTTGAGAACAAAGCTCTTCAGAGCTTTCCCGCCAACAGAGAAAGGGAGGCTGAGCTCTGAAAGGACAAAGGTAGGAACAACAAAAAATAAATGTACACACCCTCACATAAAAGTACATCAAAAACAAGGGGGTGGGGGATGGAGCAGCTATTGCAGCAGTGATCTTTCAAATATCTACTCTTGTGGTAAGTTTACTTACACAATTGAACTATGTTCATCATATTGATCACTGCTGGAGTGCCCTATCTGTATGGATAGATTACCCTAGCTAACTACATTTGGGAGTTGAAAGGAAAAGAGTCCAAGAGACCCTTGAGAATGGTCCTAGGAAAGCCTAATCTGGACCTAGAGAAGGAATCAAGCTTATAGTGCTTTGCAAAAGTATGAATAGAGGACAAAGTAGTAGCTTCTTGAATTCTTCCAGAATCAAACCCTTTCAAAAAAGCCATATATGAAGTCAAGGCCTGGTACAGTGGGCCTAGTTTTGTTATGGTGAGTATAGCAAAAGGTCATAGCCTTGGATACTCATTTAGAAATAGTCTATTTTGACACAGGTTGTCCTTTCTTCTTTACAAGAAATGAACAATTGATCCAAAGATCTGAATGATTTAGCTTTGTCAAGATAGTGCATGAGTTGTCTGTGGATATCCAAGGTATGGAGTATCCTTTCTCCCTCATTTTTAGATTCAGGAAAGAAAATGGGGGATGGAAAGTTTGGATTAAGGCAAACTCAGATATCACTTTAGACATAAAAGGATTAGTTCCCAAAGAAACCATGTGTCTATGGAAAATGAGATGGGGGGTTGACACATCATGAGAGCTTGCAATTCAGATACCCTTCTTGCAGAGGTCAGAGCAATCAGTAAAACTATTTTTTATGATAAGAGTCTCAAGTCAGCCAGGTTAGCTGGTTCAAATGGAGCAAGTGCCAGTTTCTCTAACACAAAATTGAGATTCCAAGGGCGGACCTCTGGTTTTCTTGGAGGCCTCTTATGCAGAACCCCTTTCAAAAACATGTTGGCAAGACTGTATTGAAAGAGGAAGATCCATGGGCAGACATGCTAAAATGGGTGATAAATGATCCTTGATAGAGGAATAAGAAAAGCCATAGGATATTAAATCAAACAAATATTATAAGCCACAGAGCAGCTAGCCCTGAATGGATATTAATTATATTACTGGCACCAACTGGAAAACCTTTTCCATTTGCTAATATATCATTTTTTAACAGCAGGCCTTCTTGTATCCATTAGTACCTGCTGCACATCTGCAGTAATTAGGTGCCTAACATGAAGTAAGACCCCATAAATCAGGCAGTCAACTGAAATTGATTGATGTCAGGGTGAATCAAACACCCCTGTTCTTATGTGACTCGATCTAGTCTGTGAGGAAGCTTTTGGTAATTCTTCCTAGCTATTTCCGAAAGAAGAACCATAGTTGTCTGGGCTGGAAGGGAGTCACCCCTCTGATCTTAGGGAATTCCTTCTGAATCTTCAGAGGTGCCCTGGATATTAGTGAAAAGGTGAAAAAGCATACGGGAACATTCCAGTCTAAGAAAAAGAAAAGGCATCTGTCTTCCAGGCCTTCTTGCATGGAGTCCTGGAACATAGTCTTACTAGTTGATTGTTCAGAGAGGAGGCAAAGAGATCTACTTGAGGAACTCCCCACAGATAGATCAAATATTGGAAGACCCTCTAATTTAGTTTCCATTCCTGAGGGTTTGCTCCACTCCTTCTCAGCTTGCCTGCCTCACAATTTTGCTCTGAAGAAACGTAGGATGCCTGTAGAATGAGTCTGTGCTGTGAAGCTATATCCCAAGCTAACAGCGCTATTCTGCAAAGGGAGTACAACCTGGTACCCCTTGCTTTCTGACTGTGTTTTTGTCTGTAACCACTTGAAGAGGTCCTGGGAACCAACGATGGCTCAGAGAGTTAAGTGCCTTGATCAGGGCAAGCATCTCCTTGATATATATGTGCTTGCTTCTGTCTTTGGTGTCCCACACACCCCTGCACTTTTATCCCTCCTGAGATTTCTCTCTAAGCAAAATTCAAAGCAACTAACTGCTTTGGAGCAGGGAGGGGAAATGAGAGATCCAGACTTAAGGATATTTGTTGTCTACACCAAAGGATTTCTCCTCTGACAAATCCAGCACTGGTATTTGAAAAGATAAAGGGTGTTGGTGCTGGGACCAAAGTTATTTCAGAATTCAAATACCATTGTATCTTTCACTGTATTTTCTCATGCCATGAGACCCAACATCCTGAGGTATTCCCTTGCAGTGTCTGAAGTCTGAGTGGAAAACCTTATAAACAGATCTAGATATAGATCTATTTTTTCTGTGGAAGAAAAGCTGTTCTGAGGTGTCTAGCTGACATCACAGGAACACAATCCTAAATGAAGGATTCAGGAAAGACTTTTAAGTATTCTCTTGGAATCTCAGCTTGTGTAAGAGATCTTTCAGTAAGCAATTGTGAGCCAGCAGACTGTAGCATAAACTAATATATTTATTATCTCAAAGGCATGAAAAGGAGAAAAAACAGACTGGTTTCTTCTGTAAAAATACAAAGCCTTCTTCAGTGCAATATTATTATCCTATTGTGAGGGGGTCACAAGACATTCAGACTTGTTGGATTGTCTGTGGTTTTGGGAGGTTTTAAACAGTTTTGGAACACCCTTGTCATGTCATTTTAAACTTCTGTTTATCTGTATTTTGTTAAGACTGTTTATTCTGCTTTTTTGGTAAAATTGGATGAGGAGATAGAAAATCCCTTATAAAATTTGGGTACAAAATCTTAGTTTTTCTCTGGATCACCTTGCCCCTTTCATCATGTTTTGATCCTCTGTACAGCAGAGGGATCAAACACTAAATCTTTATCAAAGGGTGAATTTAAAATCTCATTTTTAACATCACCTGGGAGGTTTTGAGAATGCAGCCATGCAAACTCCCTCAAACAATATCAGTGACCTAGTCTTGCAAGAAGTATCAACAGAATCATACACACATTGTAACCAATGAGTAGTCACTTGTGCAACAGTGGAAATGAAACTTTTTAAAACAGATTTTTCCTCACAATAAGAAAATCCAGATAAAACATTCCTCATACTTTCACAATTGGTCAGAACAAACTTTAACATATGAGCCGGACAGTTCAAAAGTCTGAAAAATCAAAGTCACAGAAGTATACACTTTTTTCCCATACCTATCAGAAAGAATAGGATTGGAGTTGGGGCAGGTTTGGAAATAGTGAATAAAACTTTAAAAGACTAAGGAACTTTATACATTCTATCTACCTGTTTAGAGGCAGCTGGCTGACTGTTAGGAAAATTGCCGGCAGTAACACACACATCTTCTAAAGCAGACAACAGAAAGAATGGGTGTAGGATATGGAAAATCTTTCTGTAACAATTCATAGTATTTTCTGAGGCGATGAGAAACATCAGTGTTCTTCAACTGAAAACACTGGCACATCCCAGCCATAGTCTCAGAGAAAGAAACCCCCCACAGTGAGAATCAGAAACTAATCTTTCCTCTGAGTCTGAATCAAAAATCTGAGTAAAAACCCTTTTCGATCCCTGCATCTTCATGTTGAGATTCAGAATCTTGAATCTCATCAGGAAAAGAGGTATTCCTCTTTCATTTACCAAAAACTACTTTACCAGAAAGATCAATAGCCTGAATTAAGCCCTGAGCCAGCCCCAGTAAAGTAGTCATATCCAAAGAAATTTGAGGACTGGATACATGCTTTTTTTTGACAGGAAAAATGCGATCAACTGAGTTAGTAATGGTAGCAGCAGCTTCCCCAGGGATGGGCACAGCATGCTGACCTAACAGGGAAATCTTCCCTCTTCCCTTTCCCAGGATCGGCAAGAGTGGCTCTTCTTGCCCACTGAGAGGCTCCAACAGCTGCAGAGGACATGGATAACCATATCCATAGTGTATAGGCGCTACACCAGAAGGATTCAGGGTAAAACATAAGTGGTCTGAGGTAAAGTAAATGGACACAGCTGCGTCACGCATATGCAGCTGAAGCAAATTACTAGCCTACTGTGGTGCAAAGACTGTTTGCTTAATTTTTTTTCTTTTTGCAGCTGGAAGAAGGCCTGACCATGGGACTTGTAGTCTGTCTATGATCAAGCTGAAAATGATGCTTCTTTCTCAGGGAGGGCAAACAACAAATGCCAGTAAACATTGCCTGTCTGCAAAAGTTAGTTTTTGAGAGAAAACACAATAAAAAAGCATTTTAAAGCTGTATACCAGACCCATAAAAATAAAATAAACAGAAAAATATTTTTGATTACTTTGCGCCACTTTTGGAACTGACAGGAAAAAGGAGTGCTTTTTTAAAAGTACATTACAATCTCATGACAGTCCATTAAAAAACAACACTCCTAACTTTAAAATAACTTTCTTGAAGAAGAAAGTGATAAAACAGCAACACAAGTAAGAAAACAGAAGTTATTTTTTTTCCCAAAGAGAACATCTGCCCAGCAAAAGTGCAGCACAAGCTTAAAATCGATCCTTGAAAGCCTCAGAGGAGTGTTCTCTTTGGTAGCAGTAAAGCTCTGAAGGGCTTCACATCCAAACTTGTCTTTTAGGCAGCTCAAGCTGTCTGAGAGTTTGGGCACATGGAAGGTGCCCTGAATCTTTGGAAACTGCCTGAATGTTATATCCTTGTCAGGATACAAATATAGTTAAGGCTACTGTAGTAGTGATCAATATGATGGACATCGATGGTTCACCACACAATGGAATCCAATTCAGTAAGGAATTTATTAAAAAATCCAAGTAAGATATAGAAAAACTTGAAATACACAACTGATAACTTCTCTAGCGCCTAAAGGCAAGTTTGCTATGCCCTTGTACAAACCCTGACTAACCCCTTCACTATTTGCCATGTATCTCTTAAAACCAGGCCTCATATTGAAACTATCACAACCATAGCTCCTTTACCTCAGCTTATTCAGATGTTAGATTAGTTAGTGTACTGCTGAACTACAAGAGAACTTACACATCTATGTACAACTACAATTACTATGTTCATGCATAAAAGTTTATAATTCTCAAACCTCTTACATATTCTAGCATAACCAGAATACCTTTCTGTAAGTGCTTCTGTACAAAGTATATAAGTGTCAAAGTATGAATCTGTTCTTGTACATAAGTATATAATTGGCATAGTCACACTGTCTTCATGTATGTAACTATGGAGCTTTTCTCCCCGGGCCTCCGCTGAAAATGGACCAAAATCCAGTCGGACTTTCCCGGTTAACAAATGTAAAATAAAATAAGTAAATAAATTATAAGCTACCCCACAAAACATTAAATGACATGATGAATCCCAATACTTTAAAACAGCTATTTCTTGCTTTTGTACTTAATTGTACTGAATTAGTTGACAAATAACTTGAAGATAAAATAAGGCTGTAAAGAAGTATTATGGCATGCACACTGGCTGCACATTATTTAATGTTATCACTCTGCTATTTAGCCAGTTCTGCACATTGCATGTTACTAGCTCACTTTTTGTATAATCTAGAATCACACCAGGGTTTAAGCACATTGTGACTATGTATTGCATACGTCTTGGTCAGCCAGTGGGTATCTGGACATTTTAAGATGTTTTGGCAAAATTGCATCCTGTCTTTCAACTGGCACCACATTTTAACAGGAGGGCTATGGACCTTTGTAGCTCAACCTAAGCATACTTGTACAGAAAATATGCGGAGATAAACATGTGGCATTTGGCTACCATTGTCAAGCACTGTACTCTTGGATGCTTATTCACAAAAGGTTACAGATAAATGGAAAAGTTATGACAGATGATTTAGGCAGCTGTATATGTGTTACTGTCCAAGGTAATTTAATTTCAAAATGCTGCTGATCTTGACACTTTCGAAAAGAAGCTGTATTTTTTGTGGACTGCATAGTCACTATGGATGACACACCTATTCATTTATTAATTCATTTGGGAAATGCATGCAGTAATGAAACTATTCCTAGAATACTGAGATCAAGTGAAACAGAATATAATTTCAAGATAAGTCACAAAGGACTAGGAAGTGTTACTGCTTACTTAAGCAGAATGGTATTTCCTTGAGACTGCATGCATATCTGCAATCTTTGTGAGGATATATCAGAATTCTTTTAAGACATCTGGGAGAGCAATATTGATGCAACTCTTGAAGCAGGGTGTATTCTCTGCTTATAATGCACCCACTGTTGACTCTGGGAGGCAATGTTTTGTAGCACATGATGCTTTTGCGGAACAATTAGTCATTTTCTGCTACCACTGATTGCTTGAAAGGCCAGGGGTATAACATTGTCTGTGCAGAATGTACAACATAGCTCCAAGACTTATCAGAGATAAGTCATAGTTTATTAAATTCCTCCTTATCATTTGTCGGTCTAGTGTCACACTATTTAATAATCTAATTTGAAATGGACATAAATGTGAGATGTCCAACTATAATACCTATGATATTCTCTGTAAAATTATATACTTGAATGATATTGTTTTGTACAATCTGTATCAACACTGTGGATCATAGTAAGCAGAGAGTCATGAGATTCTACATATTCCATTTTCGAGTTTTACTAAATACCCAGCAGCATTGTTAGGTACAAACCCTGAAGTACATGTCTTCATGTAGCAGCACACAATAAAGGACTACAGGGTGTAAATAACATGTTCTATACAGACTGCCTCAAAGCCCTATCCCTCTTTTCTGTCTCCTACAGGCTGTTGAGGGGAGATCTATGCCTAGCATGCAAGGCATTGTCATACCCCACCCTGATGGACTTCCTGCATATCCTCAAAACAAACAGCACCAGAATTACCTGTTCTAAAGAGTTAAACCTTGTCTGTGATATACACAGGACCTACTGGAGAGACAGTTATGTATCCCAGAGACTACCCCATCTCTGAAGCAAGCTCCCCGTCCATGTGAAGCAGAGTTCCTTCCTAACCCAATTCAAGTGTAACTTGGACAGCTGGATGAGATCAGGAGATTCATCCCTGGCCTGGCACCTATGTCTGTATTGGACACAGGCAGCCTGTAAATGGTTCATCTACCAGGCCCCTGCTTGTAAATGTTTCATCTCCCAAGCCCCTGCTTATACTATCAAGGGTAACAGAACTGGTCAGAGATTTGGGATGCATGGCTATGCTTAAAAGGCTGCAGTGGTTGTTAACCTAGTATATACCCATGAACCAATAAATCTGTGACTGCATTGCCTCAGAATATATTATTAAACATGTAAAATGCACCATATGTTTAAAAAATCTGAAAAAGACAGACTATTTATTTTTTTATTCTGATGTATGGTATATAACTCATTCACATTGAATTGGGATGACTTCATTACACAAGAGAGAGAGAGAGAGAGAGAGAGAGAGAGAGAGAGAGAGGAAAGAATTATTTCTTTCTGTATTGGATGTGGAAGAAACATTTACTTTTGCATTGTGGAAGGAGATGTGTGTAATGTGAGCACAATGTCATTTTGCTTAGGTAGCCATGTTTCTCGGCTTTTCTTTTTATGAATGAACATATAGATAACCAGATCTAGCTGTTTGTTTTTCAGTTTACATTACTGTTAAGATATAAAATTATTATATTGAAATGGTTGGAATGAAATGTATGAATTTAATATTTTGTCTAATTCCTACTGGTAAAATGTACATTACAGAGCACTATGACTGACGGACAGTAATATCCTGTTCTATAGCCGAATATTGAATTTTATAATGGGTCCAATGGATACAGTGACTTAGATGTTCCAAAGAACAGACCATAGATAGTGCAACACTGCAAATTCAGAAACACTGTTAAGAAAAACACAGAAAATGCCTAATATAGTCAGTTTATTTATGCTGGGAACCATGATAATCAAGAAAACTGCACTGATTTATTTTTTTCCCTTTTATTCTACCCTGACTTTAGAGCTCATGTGAAGAGTTTGTCATGTACCATGTAAATTAGCATGGTATGGTCATTTTATCATCCAAGGTTTCCAGTGAAATGTGAGTTACTCTGTTAATTCAAGATTTTATTTACCACTTGTAAACATATTAACTACGTGGTCAGTATCTAATCAGAATCATGAATAGTCCATGGGACTGGTAAAGATTTTCCGTCAAGATGCAATTTGAGCAACTGCAGGCTAATTTCTGCCTCCTGGTGGGTAACTCCTTGAGAAGTTGAACATCTGACAGAGTCTGTGGCATTTTGCATGATAAGAAAATAAATTCATAATATCTAATAAAAAATATCGCCATGAGCTTTATTCTTCCACAGGCCCCTTTTTTATTAATTCCAAATTGTAAAAGAAAATATTTATTTGCACAAACTAGTCAGGCTTCATGGCATAGAAGGATAAAGTTTTGATTATGACCCAGATGACCAGTGATTAATTAGGAATATGAGGGCTGAAAGAACCAGGCAGGGAAGATTAGAATGGGCGGTGAATGACAACACACCCTTTGGGTGCTGGGAATAGGTCCAGTTCACTAGAGTGCTAACAACAATGGCTATCCTACACTTGTATGAGTGTTGTAATAGTAGATGCCTGAATTCATGCTGATTCAAACAGCTGTTACTGAAAGGCAGTAGCAGAGCTTCTGGCTATGAATTTGCAACATCCCATAATGCGATGGCCTACTGCATGGGACCAGTGATGCTTTACTGTACTGGGATTTATTGCGCAAAACAGTTATCTATGTGGGACTGACTAGTACACATCCCATGGTACAATGTGCACTAAACATAGCAAATCACTGTTGGAATATTGATCTGTATGGCTCATATACAGTCTCCAGAAGAGCCTGTATTATGTTCTTTTTTAACTGTCATCTATGCACTTTATCTGTTGTGTGCTTTAATTTAGTTGCCATGTGTAATGGTGCCTCATACTTCTACTTTGTAATGATTATTAGAGGCTAACTGCTTTACTGACCACACCTCAACACTAACTTCATAATTTCATAATCACCAGTAAGGGGGTTCTCATTCTGAGGATCAGCATGTGATACATAACAAGTAATTGCTATTGCATTTGTGGTGGCAGTTTGTCTGTCCATATTGTGCTTCCTTACAAATCAAGAAATATATAGAAATGAAAAAGAAATGTTGAAAAGAATGCCAATGAAAATAGAGTTTTTAAAATTGTCTGATGCTAAAAAATAAACTTATAATAGTTATCAAATAAAAGAATATTTTAAATAGAGTTAGAATGTGTATGAAACATAAAGGAGGCTATACGTAGAAAGAATATTAAATATAAGAAAATATAATAAATTATGGGCTTTTGATGTTATGTGCACATAGCAAACTACTGGTAAAATTGAAATGAGAAATGGAGTATTAGAGAAAAGAAAAAGTGATGTAAAATGTTGGAAAAACTGAAGGAAATAATACATTTTACTGTTGCAGGAGAATAAAGAGATTGAGTGAAAACAAAAATATTTAAGATACTTAATTTGAAAAAAAAAAAAAAAAAAAAAATATATATATATATATATATATATATATATATATATATAAATGATTGAAAATATTGTTTTATTTATTAGGATAAAAATGGGTATGTACACTAAATGACAATGTAATACTTATGCATTTACAGGGTATGAAAAGAGAGGTATGAGACAGAATTGTGTAATAAGACTTGAAATGCATGTGATAAATTAAAAGCAATTTAATCTCATCATTATCATCATTAGACCCCTTTTTCCCATTTACATGGGGTCGGGGTATCGTGTTAACTGTCGCCATCTCTCTCAGTTCAATGCCACACTCTTCCCTTCATGCCTGACTGCCGCAGATCTTCTTTCACACAATCCATCCACCTCTTTGACGGACATCCTTGGTTCCTCTTACCTTCTTCCTGTCTGTCCCATATCTTCCTCACCAGATTGTCTTCTGCTTTTCTACACATGTGCCCAAACCACCGTAATCTGTTCTCTTTGATCTTTTCTGCAACTGGAGCTACTTTGGATTCTGCTCTTATGTCCTCATTTCTTTGTTTGTCCCACAGTGTGCATCCTACCACCCTTCTCAGGCACTTCATTTCTATCCCCTCTAGCTTTCTCATCCGCTCTGCCTTTACTGCCCAGGTTTCTGTACCATACAGTAGTACTGGTTGCATTACTGTCTTGTACGCCTTACTTTTCAGCTTCTTTGGCATTCTTCTGTCATAGACTACACCTTAGATTCTATGCCAGTTGGCAGCAGCCCCTCCGATTCTAGCTTTGACGTCTTCATTCAGACGTTCCTTCTCCTCAACCATTCCCCCCAGATAATTGAAGTTATTTAGCTGTTCCACTATCTTCCCTTATATCTCAGTTCTCAGCTTCTTCTGATTTCCCTAATTTGCTGCCATTACCACTGTTTTAACTGTGCTTAGTTTCATCCCATGTGCCTTCAGTTTAGCATTCCATTCCCCTATTCTTTGCTGAAGTTCTTGCTCAGAGTCTGCTTGTAATGCCACATCATCTGCATGCAGCAACTTTGTTGATCCATCCCCTCCAACCTTTACTAATGTAGTTCATCATCCACATGAACAGCAATAGGCTCAGAACTGCACACACCCACTTCCACTGGAAACCCTTCTGTGAGACCGAACACTGCTTGTACTCGAGTCATTGGGTCCTTGTATATAGCATGCATTAATTCCACCAATGTTTCTGGGATGTTGAACCACTGCAATACTGCCCAAATCAGATTTCTTGGGACCTTGTCATATGCTTTCTCCAAGTCTAGGAATGCCCATTTGGACTCATTCCTCATCTCTAGCTTCTTCTCAACTATCTGTCTTACTGCAAACATCAGGTCAGTTGTGCTGCATCCTGATCTGAATCCAAACTGCTCATCTCCCATCTTATACTCTCATATTCTGCATATCTGTTTATCAGTCACCTTCTCCATAACTTTCATGCAATGCGACAGGAGTTTGATGCCTCTGGACTGTCCACAGTTGTGGATATCCCTTTTGTTCTTGTACACTGGCATAAGTATGCTTATTCTTCCATCATCTGGTATATGCCCTTCCCTCCACACTGGTATGAATAACCTCAGGAGCCATTTCTCCCCCATCTCAACCCAGCATTTTTATCATCTCTGCTGTGACCTCATCTGAGCCTGCTGCTTTTCCTGACTTCATTTGCCTTAGAACTATTCTTACTTCTTCTAGGGTGGACTCCTCTTCTTCTTTCATTGTAGGCTGTTTCTGGGGCAGTACAGATTCTGTGGGGTTTTCTTCAGAAGTTGCTAGAAATACTCCTTCCATTTGCCTTTAATGTCCTGTGGACTGCTGAGCAGGTTTTTGCTGGCATCCCTTATGAAGGGTGTCTGACTATCATTTTTATATTTCTATCTTTGCCTTGCAACCTGATATAGTTTTTTTGTGCCACCTACTGAGCCACTTTCCAGAAGCTGGTAGAGTGCCACTGATGCCCTGTTCATTGCTATTGCAACTCCTTTCTTAGCCAACCTGTATTCCTTCCTTGCCTGGTTTGTCTTTTCTATCTCCCACTGTTTTTCCTGCACTCCTTCCTTTGATAACTTCCTAGACTTCTGCATTCCATCACTAGCATTCTTTATGGACCTTATTTCCATACCTGGCTAGACCACATATCAGTTCTGTAGTCCTCACACATGCTCTTTTGAGGCACTGCCATTCTTCTTCAGCTCCACTTATTTCCTCCTCTTCTTGGGGTACCAGCACCCTGAGTAATTCCTTGAACTGATGGATTTTCTCTCCAGTCAACTTCCAGGTATTCAACCTGGTCTCTGTTGACCTTAGAGCCTTCTCTGACCATTGTTTGCAGCTAATTGTGACAACCAGTGCCTTATGCTGTGGGCCAACTGTTTCACTGGGGATGACTTTGCAATCACTGATTCTACCCCAGTGCACTTTTCTTACTAGGAGGAAGTCTAGCTGAGTTGTATGTATATCTACTTCAGATTTAAGGTTTTAGGAGATATAATATGCACTGAAGCACTTTATGTCAGGTTGTTTTGGAAAATTCCAAGTTATTCATTATTATTTATTTTTTTAACTTGATGAATTGTTTAATTAATTAATTTTTTAATCATTTCAATTTGTGATGTTTAATTGAACAATTGGCTTAGCAGACAAGTATATATACACTGCATCGCCACATTTGTATTGTAACTTGAAAAAGCCTGGGATCGCCAGGCGAAAGCGCTTGTTTTACTTTGTACTGCATTAAAAAAGATTTTTCGATTCCAGCATTGTTTTTTGGGTCGTATTTCATCATTTGGACCATTTGTGCAAGGAGATTTCTCAGTGGAACTCTGGTTTTGTTGATATACTTTATTTTGCAACTTTTGGTTGTTTCAAGGAGTTCTGTTACGCCGACTTCCCGCTTACATCTGGTTCTTGGTTTGTTTTTGTTTCATTTTCGCTGGTTTGGTCTAAATGGCAGAGGATTCGTTGCGCACAGATTTCTTGGACATGCCTCTTATTTTACGTGAAGAGCTGGAAGAAGCTCCAGTCACTAGAAAAGAATTTAATCAGGTCCTAGCATTGTTAGCTCAAATCAACAATGCTTTAACCGCTTCTAACAGGGCTTGTGCGGTACTTTCACCTGATATTCAGCAGCAAGGGGCTAGTAACAACCAAGGACTTTTACGAGGACAGGAACCGAATGGCGTTGACACTACTGGGCATCCCACTACGATGGATAAGCAGAACTCTCGTACACAGCATGTCAATACTTGTAACAACAACGCACAATCCATTGGTTTGCAAGATGTGGAATTCAATTTTAAGGCATGGACTGAATATCAGCCCATGTTAAAACAAGGTACTTTTAATAATTATCATGAACAACTTGATGTTGACTTTGAAACTTTTAATAATAAGCTTTACGCTTACAAAAATACGCAGCTTGAAATCAATTACCTTAAGGAATGCATTAGAGTAGAACGAGTCCCTAAAGGGCTTTGATGTTATAAATTTCCTAATGGGGCCAGTTTAGGCTCACCATTGCATTCCCAACTGGTTGATCTGTTTAATAAAACAGGTTTAGAAATGTTACAGCTTATGGTGCAAGATTATCAAAATAAATCTAATGTGATGCTTAATGAACTAACGTTGCTTAATGACAGTATTGTCAAGCACAAGAATTTCTTAGGTTACAAAAAGAAGTATAACGATGTTTTTGTAGAAGTTGATCAACACTGCTTAAAAATTCTAGACAGGAAGGCTAGAAAATTAGATAGGGATTTGGCTGAATACAGAGAGGGTAAAGCTTATCCAATACCAGGTAGGCACAAACACATAGCATCTGATTCAGAAGGATCACACATTCCTAATGAAAACAGGAATTTTGTCAACACACCTAACATGGAACCACTTAGAAGGAGTGAGCGCCTAGCTCAAAAAGGTGGCGGTAACCAACCGCAGGTTTTTCAATTTCCCCAGGGCAGACCAATGGGGAGAATCAACACACCTCACCAACAGAACTGGGGGAAGACACGCAGACAGTAATCAACCTAGAAACTACAATTCTAAATGTAGTTGTTCCTAGTAGGCTAAAACCAAATTACCAGGTGGTTTCTAGTAACAACTTTAAAATTTTCAACTACACAGAATCTGCGGTCACTCCTGAATTTTTTGAGTTATTTACAAAGGGTTTACACTATGTTCCCCCTAGACCATCCTTTCTGCCCAGATTGTTAATTGAACTAAAACTTTTTATTAGGAATTTGAATTTGGCCCTGTATTTCAAGGACCAACCACCACCTGATAGTAGCATTAGCAGGCGGAGTACATTCAATCCACCCACACATCCTAGTCTTAAAATATTTGAAGAACTGGTAGAAAAAACATTTAGGCTGAATCTTTCTAACAGTTTTAACACCTCTAAGAACATCTGTAACTCCCAATTGCATTTGGTGGTTGACTTACTAAAGAAAGAAAACATCAGGGTTATGAAACCCGATAAGGGGGGCGGAGTGGTCCTCATGTATAGTTTAGATTATGAAAATCATATTCATAATCTTTTACAAGACACTAACACTTATGAGCAAATTTCAAAAAATGAGCTTAATGTTGCATTTGCTAAAATCAACTACACTTTGCAGGACCACTTGCTTCAAGGGGCAATTCATGAAAAACTGTTCAATTATTTGTTTGTCCCTAAGCCTAAAATTCCAGTCCTCTTCGGAATTCCTAAGGTTCACAAAGGGCTTGAACCTTTGAAATTCAGGCCAATTGTGGCCGGTGCAGGTGGAATCACTGAACCCCTCAGTAAATATGTTGACTACAACCTTAAACATTTTGTTTCCACACTTGCATTCATTTGCAAAGACTCATGGGAGTTTTTGGCCAGTATTCCCCCTAACGTCTGTAACCCTGATTTATTGATGGTTACTATAGATGTCATCGAATTATTTCCCAGTATACCACACACTATAGGTATTGACTGGTTTAAAGAAATCCTGGTCTGTGAATCTGGGTTGAGCAACAGTCTAGTTAATTTACTAGTAGAATTTATGGACATCATTCTGTATAATAACTTCATTTTTTTCAATGGGGAATTTTTTAGGCAAAGAAAAGGAGTTGCCATGGGCGCTCCTTGTGCGTCAGCATACGCAAACATCGTATTATATAAATGGGAGAAATTCTATATTCACTCTACCAAATGGAAAGACTCTATTGTATTTTATAAACGTTATTTGGATGACATTTGCTTACTCTGGCAGGGTAACAAAGAAAGCTTCCTTGAGTTCTTTGATTACATAAACTCTACTACAGACTTTCTTTCCTTTACCTATGACATCAGCGAAAGTTCTTTACATTACTTGGATGTTGCTTTAATCAAGGACACAGAGAAAATGCATTTTCAAACACAAATTTATAGGAAGAATACTTTCTCCAATGCATTTTTACACTTTGATAGTTCACATCCATTTTACATTAAAAAAGGCATAGTTAAAGGCCAATTTATAAGAGCATCGAGGATGTGCAGCTCCCCTAATTTGTTCTTAAAAGAAGTAGAATTTTTGAAAACCTTATTTCTTGAAAGAGTTTATCCTTCTCAACTTATCCAGAATATAATTGTAGAAATTGTTGAGAAAAGGGACTCTACATATCCTCCTTTATTAAGTAAAGGTTTGCCTTTGCCTGCGTTGTCATCATCAAGAGCTTTGAGCATGCAGAAGAGTTTTGTTTACACATATGCTAATGACTCACAACTGATTGAAAACACTGTACGCTCCTTTTGGCCCATATTAACATCACAAGAAGACATTCGTACATTACTCCCTGACAACATACATTTTATAAGGAAGAGGGACATCAACCTAAAGGGTATTTTTGAACAAGCACCTCACACCCAGAATTGTTTTCCTTTTAATTATTCTTCTAAAAGGACAGGCTCATTTAAATGTGGGATGTGTAACCAATGCCCCCATATGTTACATGATGACCATGTGTACTTACCATCCAGAAAGTTAACTTTAAGGGCCCAAGGTTACTATTCCTGTATTTCTTTTGGGGGTGGTTTACCTTGGTATTTGTCTCACTTGTCACGGTTTTTACGTGGGTAAAACCGAAAGAATGCTCAAAAAGAGAATCTATGAGCATTTTTACGACATAGTAAAGAAAAAAGAGACCAATGTCTTTTTTAAACATTCTCTAATTTGTAATCACATGAACATAAAATTTTTTGTATTGGAGCGAGTCATCCACGACCCTAGGGGTGGTGACTGGGAGACTCGCCTTGCGAACAGGGAATTGATATGGCAGCTCAAGTTGGATGCCACCAGGTTTCCAGGCATGAACGACAGTGTCAGTCTTGCTTGTGTTCTTAAGGCAAACAGGGACAAGCTATAACTTTTTGTAGTTTACAATACACATTTTTCTTTTCTTTATTTGTGTAATGAACTGTTTTATTAGATATTAATGTATTTTTTATCTATATATTCATGGTAATTTTCACAAGCATTCATATGTGTTTTAAAGTTATGGTATTGCTGCCGAACATTTTACATTCATTTGGTTGGGTAATATGCAGGTTTCATATATACCTGTTTTTTGGTGATGACTCAAATAAAACAAAACATAGGTTTATCAGTCATCCTATTTCATCATGATTACATTAATATATTGCTGTGCCATCCCTTTTTCACATATATATATATTTTTTTACATCCTTTGCTTTGTTTGCATTACATTGCTCCTTAATGGTTTTAAGAATTTTCTTGTAGTTCGACAGCAGAGTTGCAGGACATTATTTCTGGTTGTTTTTACTGCTCTAATTTTAATTTTGCTACTGTTAGCTAAAAGCTTTGACAGTTTGTAAACACACAATTAGTTGTCACACGTATTTTATTAGTTATAATTTATTTATTATTTTGTTCAAGGCATATTCTACTTTTCTACTTCAGATTTAAGGTTTTAGGAGATACAATATGCACTGAAGTACTTTATGTCAGGTTGTTTTGGAAAATTCCAAGTTATTCATTATTATTTATTTTTTTAACTTGATGAATTGTTTAATTAATTAATTTTTTAATCATTTCAATTTGTGATGTTTAATTGAACAATTGGCTTAGCAGAGAAGTATATATACACTTCATCGCCACATTTGTATTGTAACTTGAAAAAGCCTGGGATCGCCAGGCGAAAGCGCTTGTTTTACTTTGTACTGCATTAAAGAACAGTTTTCAATTCCAGCATTGTTTTTTGGGTCGTATTTCATCATTTGGACCATTTGTGCAAGGAGATTTCTTAGTGGAACTCTGGTTTTGTTGATATACTTTATTTTGCAACTGTTGGTTGTTTCAAGGAGCTCTGTTATGCCGACTTCCCGCTTACATCTAGTTCTTGAGTTGTATGTTGGCCAGTTTTGTATGTAATCTTGTGAGTGCCTCTCTTTCTGAACTATGTGTTGGCTACTATCAAGCCACTCGCCAGACAGAAGTCTAGAATGGTCTCTCCTTATTTTATCATGTTGCCCCACCCATGTGGACCCAGGTAGTCCTCATAACTTGTTCTGTCTGTACTGATATGTGCATTCAAATCACCCATTATCATCACCAACTCATGTTGTCCTGCTTTATCTAGTAGGTCCTGCAACTGCTGTCTGAATGCACTCTTTTCCTCACTGTTACAGCCCTGGTGTGTGGGCTGTAGGCTGAGATAATGAATACTGCCTCATTACAATGGAGTCTGATTGTCATGAGTCTGTCATTAATGCTGAGCCTCTATCTCAACACAATTCCCACACCATTTCTAGTCTGCTCTCCTCCTGAGTAGTAGATCTGGATCCCAAGTGAAATGGCTTTGCTGCACTGCCCTTCCATCTTGCAGTGGCTTTGCTGCACTGACTTTACATCTTGTCTCCTGGATAAATAAGATGTCCAGCCTCTAGCTTACCATCATGTCATCCACTTCCAAGGTCCATCCTTTCAATGAACCTAGATTCTGTGCAGCTGCCTATAGCTCCATTCATTGCTGAGTTTGAGATGAAAACACTCAGCATATTTTTCAGAGGTTGGAGGAACTCCACAGAGACACAGGGAGAACATGGAAACTCCAAACAGGCATTGGCCAGAGCTCAGGATCAAACCTTGTACCTTGTAAATGGGAAGTGAAGACCTTAACCATTATGTCAACTTGTCTCTCCAAAAAATGATTTAATATATCATATAGAAAAATTAAATAAAAGTTAATGTATAACTTGCTATGCATGAAATTTGGAAAAAGAAAACAGAAATTTGTGTGCAAATTGTGATGTATGAAATACGATAGCTGTCTTATGAGTGCTGTCATTTAGTGTGACTTGATACTGAATTGAATAGGCAGAGGTGACATTTTTGAAAGATTATAAGGTTAAATTTGTCTTTGTTCTGTAGTATAGTATAGCTGCATTCTTATAAAACTTTTGTTATGCATCTTTTCTCGGCTGTATTTTGCTTGACACATTGGGCTTGATTCCAAAAGAATTTCTCTCAGTGTAAATGAGTCTGTTTATACATTAGAGAGCAAGTCTTTCAGAATCAGGGCAGGCTTAAACTGAGAGCAACTCTTTTGGAATCTAGTTCATTTTTTATGTTTTAATTGTTGCTCCAGGTTTGTTTGGAAGCTTTTCATCCAACTTCATAGTGATTTTTTGGTGTGTTTTTGAGTTTTTCTTTTTTTAGTTTGGCTTGATTTTCTTTTTGTAGATAAGGGTTGTGTCCTCAGATTTTATTATATTCAGGGTTTAGATTTTTCAGTGTTATTTGCTTTTGTGCAACAGGATTGCTTTTTCTGTGTCACGTCTAATAAGTATTAAAAGATGTTCCTTCCTTACCTCAGTGTTGTTTGGAAACATGGTTAGTATATATAATGTCTGGATGTAAGAGGAAAGCCCTGCACTTGGGTGGACATGTGGCTTACTTCAGGCAGAATATTTCTTTTCATATTACTTGCAATTTTGTTTTTCCAGGAAACATTTTATGCAACCTATTAGATTCAATAAATGTTCTTCATTCTGGTGTGTCTGACTCTATCACAGGGGGAATTGAATATGATGGATGTGAATTAATATAACATGGAAAAATTCAACTTTTAGTACAAGTAGAAGTTCTTTTCAATAAGTGCTATGGGATCTTTTAGAACCACTTGAGTTACCAACAACTCTGGCAGATGGGACCTCGGTTTAAAAGTGCATAGGTCACTTTCTGAACCAAGTATAAATAACAAACCCAAATTTGGTATGACTTCTTTACCATATATAATACCAAAGTTTACAGTTAATGATGCAAAATGTATGTTGTTTTTACATTTTATTGTGTTTATGCTTGCCTCCTGAAATTGTTCTTGCAGCTGAAAAACCCTGCAGTGTCATCATGAAAGACTGAATCCATAATGCCTCACTATCTAAAGTAATACACAGGCTACTGGTTTTACATGCTAAATTCATCAGTTGGAGTTTCTTACTTTCTAGAAATATATGGTGTGAACTAGGTTGTGCAAAAATTAATATATGTACTTATTTAGTAATGAAACTACAATTTAAGCAATAATCTGGTCTTCTAAAAAATTAACTTGTTTGTTTATGTTGAATGCTTTGTTGCTGCATGTAAATCATTTACTATTACCTGATGTAACATTAATTGTTGAACACACTCTTGAACCTGGTCGACTTCTTTGTAACAGTTACCAAAGCCATAGATGAAGGGAAGGTAGTCCACATAGCCTACCTGGACCTCGCAAAAGCCTTCGACACAATACCCCACTTGGGCATCATAAATAAGCTCACCAGCTTAAATATCAACCCCTATGTCACAAGATGGGTTGCAAACTGGCTCAGAGATAGAACCCACATGGTCAGAATAGCAGGTGCCATGTCAGTATATATTTCTCCGAGGTACAGGCTAACACGGGTGGACTATGGCTGACCAAGTTCGCAGATGACTGCAAACTGGGTGCTGTAATCGACTCTCCAGCTGACACAAGCATCCTCCAAAAGGGTCTCACAGAGACTGATAATTGGTGCCAGAGCCATGGCTTAAAGCTAAATGCCAAAAAGTGCATAGTCATCCCTTTTGGGAAAAACAAAGTGCCCACAAATTACCACATAGGTGGTAATCCATTAAGTACGGAAGAAGTAATTAGGGACTTGGGGACCCAAGTAGATAGCAATCTCTCCTTTGACAATCACGTTGCCAAAGTGGTTAGAAAAACCTTCTATATAGCCCACCTTATCATGAAAGGGTTCACATCTAGATCAAGAGAGGTCATTGTGCCCCTCTACTCATCACTTATCAGACCCATAATTGAGTACAATGCCCCGTTTGGGATGTACCTTACCCGATACCTTGGATCAAGGGGCTCAAACAGTTGCCCTACGCAGTTCAGCTAAAGAAACTCCAGCTCTACTCAGTTGCGTACCGCCTACTCAGAGGCGATCTGTGTCTGACATATAAAGCCATGTCCAACCCAGAATTAATGGACATGCTTCACCTCAGGAAATCCAAATCCCTTAGAGCTACACGCTCCAGGGACTTGAACCTCAGCACAGAAATAAATAGGACATGCTGGAGGGACAGATTCATATCCCAGAGGCTCCCCTCACTCTGGAACAAAATCCCAATCCATGTTAGGCAGAGCCCCTCACTGACCCTCTTCAAGAGAAATCTTGATGAGTGGATGGGAGATCGTAAGTTTACCCCTGGGATCTCTTCTGTGTCCCTGCTTGACAGAGGTGCAGTAAACTAACCTTAAAAGGGCTACCTTCTGTGACCTACGATACAGAGGCACAGTCAACTAATCTAAAAGGGTGGCAAAAGCCAAACACACTCTGGCTAGGCTTATAAATGCCCTAGGGCAGATAGCCTAGTATCAACCTATGAACCTATGAACTTGTAGAGGAAGTAAAATACACAGTACTGCACTCTATAATTTTTTTTTTTGTAACTTTGTTAGGAGTAGTATAACTGGAAATGAAATTAATTTTAAAGCAAAGATGCTTCAGAAAGTAAACAAAGCATTTCAATGTTTTATCAAAAATGCAGGTTTGTTGTGGAGATACAGAATGATTCAGTGTGATTGGAGACTGATAAATGGGTCTTTATCACATCATCAAATCACAATTAAGTGAACGTTTCTTCATCGAAAACCTATTCAGCAAACATGCTATTTATCAAATTAACTTTTCAGAGAAAAGTTTCCTTGGGCAAACTGACAGTATTCTACCCAAGCGACCATAAACAAAACCATAAAACTTAACACCTATGCAGGTGAGGGGCTATGCCCTCCAAACCCCCCCTAACTAAATATACCAACTCTAACATTGCACTACAGTAGGGAAAAGGGAAAATTCCAGATGGTGGCCAACCATCGGTTTGCCCTAGGAAACTTTTTGCTGAAAAGTTAGTTTGATGAATTGTATGTTCTCTGAATAGGTGTTCGACAAAGTAACTTTCACTTAATTGTGATTAGTCCATGTGATATAGGCCCCTTGTAATCTAGATCATGGAAGGTTGCTATCAACAACTATATCAATCAGAAAACAAATGCCCTATGTAAATTTTGGGGCCATCATTTTGCAAACAGTGGTCATAGCAGATAATGGAGTAAGCTTTATACATTCTTAATAAACCCATGACATTATGAATGATTAAAGTAGCATTTAGACTGCAAGACTTGGGGAAGTTCTAGGCCTGGATGATTTCATTGCTAAATTCTACAACACATGTTATTATTTTCTATTATTTATTTAACATTTGTTTAGTGGGAAAGAGCCCATTTTCAGCAGAGGCCTGGGCTGAAATACTCCAGATGCATGTCTTTAGAATGTGGGAGGAATCCCATGCAAATGCAGGGAAAACATGCAGACTCCATACAGAAGACACTCTAGCCAAGAATTGAACTGGTGGACCTCTGGCTGTGAGGTGACAATGCTAACCGCTCCACCACTGCGCTGCCCATTGTGAAAGATTAAGGTAGCATTTAGACTGCAACACTTGGAGAAATCCCAGGCCTGGATGACTTCATTGCTAAATTTTACAACACATGCTGTTACTTTCTAGATTTTTTGGAATGCCATATATTTATAGAAGTGGAAAATAAGGGCATCCTGCCACCATTTTACCAAGTAGTAAATATATTTTTTAACTCTTTGTCTCCACAGGCACTCTGGAAATGTGTCTTCTAACTTTCAATCACTGAATTGCATTGTGAGCCTTTTGACAAAATCAAGTTATAAAACTCCCAGAAAAAAAAAATGTTCATAGTTCTAGAACCATAAATGTTCCTACAAAAGTAAAAAAAAAATGCAGAATTATTCATCTCAGACTCATCTTTACAGTGGAAGCATTCATTAGGTTCAAAGTCTTAAAATGGATTTTCAAATCTATCAGTAACAATTCAAGATGCACTGATATTGTCAGTAACAGTTTTGGTCATCCAGCTGTCATCTTTGATACGCTGGTAGGCGATCTTGTGAATTTTGCATAGTTTCTGAGAGAATTACAGTAATATGAAAAAAATATGACATTTGCATAATTAGATATATGAACCTGGCTTAATATCTCTCGGTCTGTTCTAGACAAATTCAAGTATCACTGGCATTTATGTTGCCATCGGATAAGCTTTAAGGTAATATTTTCAACAGGCTGTATGCATCATGGTTTGGAAATGATTCATTTAAATATGAATAGGCTATAGTATAGACTGTTAGCGGCATTACTTACTGTAGAGAAATGCTTCAAAGCAACATTGGAATTTCATGAGTTAAAAGAAGACAAGCCCCCCCCCCCCCTGCAGCTTACCAAGAAAGCTGTAGACTTTTCTCTCTTCTCTGATTAGAAACAAGAGATCCATGCCAAAGTCTTGACAAGGAGGTAAGAAAGCTACCTTCCTAAACTGATTCATCCAACCTAGCAAGGTTTATGTTAGGAACACAGCATGAAAACACTTTTAATTAAGACAACCTTAATGAACAAAGGCTAGGCTACTCTTAAAGCTTCCTTTTTTGTGAGTTTTGTAAAACATCTGACACTCTACAGTGAGTATTTTTGGGAAATGTTAAGTAAACATTTAATTAAGAGAGATTTGTAAACACTATGTACTTATTTTATAGAGAAATATAGAACCAATAGTTATGGGATCACACCCTTCTTTTACATCACCTACAAACAGACTGGGCACCCACTAGATCCACCCCTTTTTGTGTATGGTGGTGTGAGGATACACTACTCATTCTGCAGGTAGAAATGACACCACTTGGGATTCTAGTTAGAAACCAAGTCTTTAACTGCAAGTTTGTCTTGCAAATTGCTGTGTGGTTTGCTTTTCTGATTTGCAGATTTGCAGGAAAACATAAAGGCACTACATGATGCCCTTGCCTACTTGTAAATTGTGATAATTCTATCTCTTCCCCCTCAGTGACGCATGCGTATATCTAAAAGAAGCTCTTCAAGCTCATTATTAAACAAGTTTACATCGGTATTATATTATGTATGAACAAGATTAAACTAATTGATAAGGCTGGGCTACATTCATGGAACACATTAGAAAGAACATTCCCAGACAGAATTAGGGAATTGTAAACAAGTTACTTTATAGTGCAACATTTTATCTAGACAGTTAGCCCAGTTGTGTTTTATGAATAAGACAAACTCCAGACGCAGGAGATGGATTTAATTTCTAGTCCAACCCTTTTAGATTTCAAGAAAAAAGGACTCCAAAAAGAATTCTATAAAAGATGGTTTGGAATATCTAACTCCAAGTTGTACAGCCTAGATTGCATATTATACTCATTGTAACAAGCTAGGTGCACTCCTACACCTATTTGGATTTTAAATTAATTCATTCAACAGCTTCAAAGGTCAGGAATAGGAACCAAAAGGCACAAACTATGGGATCCAAGAGGGTGGAAGAAGAAAAGGTTGAAAAGATTGATAGTAGCAATGGTAGATAAATTAACAATATAGAGAAATTATAATAGTTCTGATAAATGTTAGTACTATCTTAACTAAATGTACTACTGATGTGAATGTTTGTTTTGATCTTTTAATTTCTCTAAATCTGCTTGTTTGTGTCTTTCGGCTTTTCCCGGTTAGGAGTCGCCACAGCGGAACTCCGGTCCGCTAATGAATGGCAGTAGATTTTTTTACGTGCCGAGTTTTGCCAGCCCTGACGCACAGCCTTCAACGAAGGTACGCCCATTCACGCATGTCTCCACACAGAAGATGCTCTAGCTGAGAATCGAACGGGACAACGTCTTGCTGTGAGGCGACAACGCTACAGCAGCTTGTATTTTGTTTTATTTTTTCTCTCTGGGCTTCCAATGAAAAGTGGTAAATAACCCAGTTGTACTTTCTCATTCAACAAATATAAAAAAATAAAATTCCCCAAGCTGCCTACAATTTATATGTGACCATACTGTCTTTAAATTTGTGCTTCTGAAACAAAATAAAATACAAAGTACTACTTCCCTCAAGAGTGTACAGTAAATGGGCACTGCTTCAGGTCATAGCCCATATGTGCCGCACCTACATAAGTTTTCCACCATACAGCTACAGATCAGAGTTATAATCACTGACCTCCAGCATTTTAGCATGGGTAGAGCTGGATCTGGCACGGGGCTCCCTAGGCACCTACCTTGCGCTTGGTGCTAGCTGGGGTGCCTCATAAAAGTTGTAAGACCCATTATGCCATCATCACAATGTCATCATAAATGTTTCTTTTTTCTCTGTATGAAACTAAGTGATGCAGAATTGTATTGAACATCACCATGTTCCCTGATTAATTTCCAAGTGTTAACATGATTGTCATTGGTACAACAGTAAATGAATAAAAAGTGGCCTTCCCAGTATTCTTCAATCTCCCTCCACCATATATTAATGTTATTTGGTTGTGTACAGACTAAACAAACACACATGCATGCTTTCCTTTGACCTATATATTTTTTCCATTTTGGAGGAGGCAGTCAGTCAGCCAGTCAGTGGGTAACATTTTCATTTTTTTTTACTTTAGTTTAAAGCACATTTTTGAAATATGTTGTACTGTATATAAGTAAGTATCACAATTCCTTTATTATTTTTTTTTGCAGTAAGCAAGTTAGTACCAACAATGCAGCAGATGAATTTAACCTTATCCCCCCAGGGGCCACTACTGCCAATGCCAATGGCTTGGATGATCAACACACCAAACTTCAGCTTTGTTTTTAAATAAAATAGTAGCCAGTAAATTCTAGTAGAGAAAGTAATGTGACAATAATTCTAAATGACTAGGCATGTTGGTGATCTAAAACCTTTTACTAGAAAAAATGTCAATACAGAACAACCATTTTATTTTATCTTGAATTATTGCACCTTCTTTGCTGAATTGATATAGATCCGCTCTAATTCAAATGCACAAATCTGCTGTCAGAGTAGGATAATGGACCAGGCCCCCCTCAGCCATTCCATCATCCCCTTATTTGAGTGTCTCTCCCCATTTACCATATACAAGTCAAACCTGTCAATGTGCATACTATTTTTTCTTTACTTTTACAATAATTACAGAGATTTGATTTAAAACCTTTATTTCAAATTTTATAGCAAAAATGGTGATTGCCATTTGCTAAACAAAATGAAAAAAGATTCATATTGAAAACAGACTTAGCATGAACAACAGTAAACTTATCTTCCACTGAAACCCACATTCATTGAAATGAATCTGGCCAGTAGTAAATTATGTGTACATTTATATCCCCCAAACACAGCAATCATAGCTACATTGCTGACTGCATCCTTCTCAGATGTCTGTGTCAAAAAATTAATAATAATAATAATAATAATAATAATAACAATGACCAAAGTCATGTTTTACACAAACACACAGCAGTCAAAGTATTCCACCTTAACACACACACACACACACACACACACACACACACACACACACACACACACACACACACACACACACACACACACACACACACACACACGCACACACACACAGACTAATCCTACAAAGCTAGATTAAAGACTATTTAAAAATGACTAAATGATAATAGGGTACTTTTATTCACAGAGAGCCATCCACCTCAAGCAGGAGCTATAGCCACTTTGTTGACTATGTATACTGCCATTATAGTTATGAAGAAATAAATTACTTTGGATAAACTATATGAAATTTCATAAAGATCAGTAGCATCACAGCACATGATCCAGGCATGTGAAACCTACTTCATCTTGTCCAATACCTGCACAAAATTCTCAATACTCCTCCACTAGTGGACCCAGCTGAAAGGGCTACCACATTCTCCTCCAATCTGTAGTAGTATCTAAACAACTGCATACAAACTCTGTACCCAAATGCTCTAAATATAGTAGTAAATTCAAGAGGAAGCCTCCCTGATAGAACTCCTGTATAAAAAAGAAGGAAAAGCATGAACACTTGTTAGAAATCACCACATCAGGTAAGTAAGGATTAATGCACAAAGATACACCAAGGTCATCCATAATAATGTCAAACATTCCCATCCCAAGAATATTGGCAATAAATTAGCAGACACATTTAGTGCTAGATTTACTCCACTTAACCACATTGTTGCACTCCGCAGTCCCTGAAAATTTAGTTTCCCCTGTAATTACCTTGGAACAAGTCTTAGAATCCCCATCAAAGGCAAAAAAAATAATGTTTCTATGGAGCTAGTTAACATGCTAGGTTACATTCTCACCAGCACCAAGTATGCACTATCCAAGCCTCTGTCTGAACTGTTCAATTCAGCCTATCCACAGTGTTTGTCCCTGTTGTCTGGGGAACAGCCACTGTGACTCCCCTACTCAAGGGTGGTGCCTTTACAGACAGATCTATGTAATTATTGGCCCATCAGCCTTACCAGCCTTATATGCAAACCTATGGACTGTATTATAACAACACTCATTTATGCAGACATAGGCAACTTAACTGATCTAGACCTCACACACCCTGTCTCACGAACCTAATAAACTTCCTTAAAAAGATTACAGAGGCTGTGGACAGTGGTCACTTTGTGCATCCTGCTTATCTTGACCTTAGCAAGGCTTTTGACACTATCTTCCATGCTGATATAATTGAAAAGATAGACATACTTAATGTAAACCCCTGCATTGTCCTCTGGATTGTAAACTGGCTATCCAACAGATCCCAAGTAATGAAAGTTGCTGGTACCCTCTCTGAGAATAAAATAATAAATAGTGAGGGGTACTGCAGAGATCAGCACTGGGCCCTCAAGCCAGTATCTTGAAGCAGGATTGACCAAATTTGCTGATGACTGCAAGTTGGGCACTGTTATCCACTCATCCACTGATACAAAAAGGGCCAGAATAAGCATACGCCTGATGTACTGAAAATTGTTTCAAACTAAATGCAAAAAAAGTGCAACATAGTAGCGTTTGCAAAAAAAAAAAGCTGTTCCTACCTCATACATTATAAAGGGGTGCTTTAGTTCAGATACAGTTATAAGAGACATGTGTACTTATGTGGACAGCTGTCTCTCATTTGATTATTAAGTTTTCACCATAGTCAGGAAAGTCTTCAATTTGGCTCAGTTTATATTTCTAATGGAATATCTTGAAGATCCAAAATGTCATCTTCACACCCTGCTCTTCCCTTATCATACCCATTATTGAATGCAATGCCCCTGGTGGTATATACAGATCCATGCATATTGTTTAACTTGAAAGGCCCCAAAAATTTGTAACCCAACAAAAAAAGTAAAGCCCTTAAATCCTTCAAATAACCTGATAGCGTAGCTCTCCTTCTACTCAGTAGCCTAATAGCTGCTATGACATAACCTGTGTCTCACTTTTCAGCCCATGAAAGACTCAGTCCTATCTGACCACCTATTTCTTTGCAAACCAGTGGCTGCACAAACACCATTGTCAAGGACCTCAGTTAACATCAATAAATTATTAAGACTCACTGATGAGATAGGTTCCTAACTCAGTGGTCACCCCGCCTAAGGAATAAGTTCACACTAGAGGTCAAGCAAAGTGATACTTTGTCTGCCTTTAAGGCTAGTCTTGATGACTGGACTGCTAGATATAAATCTGTCTCTGCTTGATTTGTCAGGTGGACATAATGGAGTACTCAGAAAGGGTGGCAAGAGAAATTGTGTTTTTTTTTAAATATGTATATGGCTAGTCTTTTTATGGTTCCTGTGATTGCTTGTCTAGTATTTTTCCTTTGTTCCTGTGTTTCTATGCCACAGAATGAGACTCACATTCTTCCTCTAAATGTTCCTGTATTCACCTTTGTTCTGATAACTTTTAAGGAGATATAAATAAACATTGTTGTTACACGCTGGGTACTTTACTGCTACAGATCTTATGCTAATAAAGATTGCCCTAAAAATCTGAATAGTCTTTAAAAAAAATAGTGTTGCCGTCAGACTAAACTTAGATAATGTAGGGGTGCACTTTGTTTTTTCATGCAGGTATAATATATGCCCACAAACTTTGTTATACAGCAACTGCAGAAAGTGGATTTATAGCTACTTGTATAATTACAACATTCAAACATATGAAAATCCCTTTCTACCAGACTAAGTAGAATATTACTGATGGAATGGAAATTTTATTTTCAAGTGTGGCAGTCTTGATTGCAGAGGGAAACAAAATTTCATGTCACTGAATTTGTTCCCCTTCTCCAAAGCTGGTACCCAGATAAAGTTTCTATTAGTTGTGGGGTCTGGCAGGCAAGCTCTGTATGAATACATGTATATACATTTAACAGCAGTAATGCAAAGTACTAGCAGTTTTTTTATTTCTAGTACATGAGTAGCATCTCCTTCCTTAGCACTATGCAGAAATCTTTGGAAACCAGATGTAGGAATTTCTTCAAAAATGAAATCATTGTCTTGTTCAGGAAATAGTTGGTCAATCAGTCAATGGCACTGTACTTTCATATACCGTGGATCAGAGCAGTGGGACACATCATATATTGCATAATAACTATGACTATCAATCAGAGGTGGTTTGGAAAGATTTGGGAAGACAATCTTAAAAGAAAAAAAAATAGAAGGCATCTGTATGGTTCTTAGTTATATAACAAAGACCTTCAGAAGGTTTAGGATTTTTGCTTGAAGTGTTTGCAAATGTATTTTTATACCCCAAGCAGACATCAGAGGATTTTCCTTCAGGTAGAAAGTAAATGTTGCAGGTGTGATGGGAAAGAAGGGTAATTAGGAACATTTTTTGCTGGGGGTGTTGCAAGTCGACAGGTTACAGATTTTAAAGAATCCCTACAGAGTACTTTGCCAGAAATGTTGGGGAAGCAAATGATTGTAACTAAGGAAATTATTATTTTGAGATGGGATTTGAATTTCTTTGACAAACTTAGGCCTTACTAAATCTAATGCTAGTGGCTGCCACAAAAATACTAGAAAATGGAAATCAAAATCTAAGACAGCGGTGAATGAAGTACTGAATATTGTAAATAAAGTAAAATAAATGTTGGTGGGATCTTTAGAAGATGGAAGTAACAAACTGCATAGCAATAAGTGGAATTTGTGGGAGTACATGCAGAATAATGTTCAGGAGGAGTGAAGTTTAACTAAAGGCGTAAAATAAGCAATTTATATAATGTTGGAGTGAATGATAATTAATAAAAAATAAAACAATATGTATAATGTATGAAGATAATGAAAGATGTTACTATGGTTTGTTTTCTGTTCTATAAATGAGTGTGTACCCATGTCATTGTTTATTTAAAACATGAAGATTTAGCAAAGGTGCAAGCAAAAACAATGTGTGTTAATTTCTGAAAAAATTAAAGTCGCCAGTGATTCTGGGTTTATTTATTTAGTTTGCTTGTTTGTTTACCAGGTAATGAGGACTGTTTGATTTCAAGCACATTTTGCACCCATGAGCTAGGCATCTAAAATTTGTAATAGCAGTACAAGTCTACAGACTATATCAGGGGTCTGAGATAATATGAGTATCTGTTATACTTTGCTTGGTATGAACAGATGACATGTTAACTACAACAGAAAACTCACTGGACTGTTTAAAAAGGATATGTTTCAAATAATTAAGACTTGTGTGCCTTGCTTACATGTGTAATTGTGTAATCACATCAGTGTTGCAGTTACATGTTACAGTTTAAGATGTCATGGCTGTGTTTGACCCCAGGATAGGCAAATGCAGATGGCAGATCTCCCCTTGTTATTGTGTATTTTATTAATCCTGCAACAATCATTTAGTCCAGCAATGTAATATAGTGGGTGATATACTATTAAAATTAAACACTGTTTATATAAATGACAGGGAAATAGGTCACTGTTTGGAAAGGATCATTGCTGCATAGATAATTTAAAATGCAACCAAAATAAGTCAGTAACATCTGGAAACAACAATAGGTTTAATACAGGAAATACTCTTAAATCTAGGGCATTTGCAATTGGTCCTGGCTGATTTTAAACCACTTTAAATATGATGCATTTTCTTTACCCTAGGTTGCTCTGAGAATTTAAACACATTACTACTGCTAGCTATAAATGTGAACTGGGCTTTGTAGTAACTGCCCTGTTTAAACTAACAGCTCATGACAGATGGGCATGGTGACAGGTAATTCTCATTATACAGGTCCTGCGCTGGTATTTTTCTTAATCATTCAAGATTTCTTTGCTCCATGACATAAATGTTAACTTGTATGTTACAGAACATGTAAACAAAATATAGATTTATACTCTGCTGAGTTCTTACTTTTTCATGAAAATGTTTTTCCTCACCGACAGAAGTTGTATATACAGGATACTTTTATTTCCTCTTCGGCTCCAGCACCAATTTGATAGACTTTAAAAAGTTGAATGAATTCCAACACAGCATGCTTTGCTTAGTTTCTGCTATTTTGCAGAATCAGAACAGTTCACCATAATACCAGACATGTAGTGAAGATTTTGGGACAATGAAGTGTAAAGCAGATCGAACTTTACATTAGTTTAGTATTAATTGAAAAGGTGCTTATGATGTACTTTATATTTAGATACTATACCATTAATGCAGCATTTTCTTTAACACAAGCACATCGGATTGAACATTTTGAAAGCATTCTCACATGCCACAATAATTTTCAGTAAGTCTGTCTTGCTGTTATTTCTTTTGTCATTATTTCTGTTTATAAATGAAGTAGAGAGATTATCCATTTAAGAAGAGCTGATCTGTTCTATTGTTTTCTTATATTCATATTTGACCTGTGTCCTATCAGCTATTAGCCCTTCTGCAACCATATGACCTATCTGTTACCTCCAGAGGCAACACACACACACACACACACACACACACACACACACACACATGCATACGCACACACATGCGCACGTGCATACACACACACACACACACACACACACACACACACACACACACACACACACACATGCATATACACACACACACACACACACACACACACACACACACACACACACACACACACACACACACACACACACACACAGCTATGGGAGGCATCAGCCATTAAGCCATTAGGGATGTTTATTGTGCCTTAGCTCCACAATTCCTGTGGTACTGGATGTGATCTGTACACAGTTCTGGCTATCCTACATTTGCACTAATGCATGTGTCCAATTATAATTGCAATTTTCACTGGTTGATGTGTACATGTCTGCCATGTCTCACTTGCTGCTGGCTAGTGCCCTTGCATTGTTAATGTACTTTGCCTATGGTAGGTTCATAGGTTCATAGGTTAGTACTAGGCTAACTGCCCTTATGGCCCATTTTAAGCCTAGCCAATTACCCCATGTCAGAATCAAATCCTGCACCTTGTGTTTCTAAAGTAAGCACCTTAACCATTACACCAACCTCCCACCTAAAAGTACAAAGTGCATTTAAACTTAGGTTCATAGTTTATTACTAAGCTAACTGCCCTTAGCAACCCATTTTAAGCCTAGCCAATTATCCCTTATGAGACTCAAATGCTGCACCTTGGGTTTGTAAGGCAAACACCTTAGCCATTAAGCCACCCTCCCAAACAGTTCAGCAGTGGAACTAGCTCCCTCCTCCATGGACAAGCTGCTGAGTGCTGCAGACTCCAGTCCTTCCCACACAGCTCCTGCAACACTTGATCTGCTAACTGAGGTAAGGATGTGCACAGCCTGCAACACTGCATCTTAGTGTTACAATGGCAGGGATGTACACAACATGCAAGACTGCACCTTATTTTTATAAGGATAAGGATGTGCACAGCCTGCAACACTGCATCTTAGTGTTACAATGGCAGGGATGTACACAACATGCAACACTGCACCTTATTTTTATAAGGATAAGGATGTGCACAGCCTACAACACTGCACCTTATTTTTATAAGGATAGGGATGAATATAACGTGCAACACTGCACCTTATTTTTATAAGGATAAGGATGTGCACAGCCTGCAACACTGCACCTTATTTTTATAAGGATAAGGATGTGCACAGCCTACAACACTGCATCTTATTGGTCTAATGGTACGGATGTACACAACATGCAACACTGCACATGTACACAACATAAAACACTGCATCTTAGTGTTGTAATGGCAGGGATGTACAGAATGTGTAACATAGCACCTTATTTTTATAAGGTTAAGGATGTACACAACATGCAACACTGTACCTTATTTTTATAGGGATAGGGATGTACACTACATGTAACACTGCACCTTATTTTTATATGGATAGGGATGCTACAATGTGCAACATTGAATCTTACTTTTATAAGGATATGGATGTATACAATGTGCAACACTGCACATTATTTTTATAAAGATAAGAATGTTCACAGCCTACAACACTGCATCTTATTGGTCTAATGATAGGGTTGTACACAACGTGTAACACTGCACATGTACACAACATGCAACACTGCTTCTTACTGTTGTAATGGCAGGGATGTACAAAATATGTAACATATCACCTTATTTTTATAAGGTTAAGGATGTACACAACATGCAACACTGTGTTTTATATTTATAATTGCAAGGCACTTTTTATATTCCCTTTTTGTTACATTATTGTGCTTTGAAAATTTAAATTACAGCAATGTTCCTGAGGTCAAATTTTTCTTACATACATCTGTTTTTTTTAGGTTGCAATCATACAATTTGTGAAATTAATTTTGATATTGTTCTTGTCGCCTTCCCCTGCACTACTCAAGGCTTATATTGCCCTCCACACTGAAATAGTCATACCATGGCACTAAGCATTTCAGAGTAAGTTGTTCCCTTTATCCCCTCATATTTCAGAATTTTGTTTAGCTTGGGTTCTGCTTTTCCAAATCATGGCTATCATCTTAAATTATTAGTCAGTACTATCTGCATGTCCTTTCCACATCATTTGCTGCAGTGACCTTTCATTTTAAGAGATGCATCCTTCTTTATTTTTCTTTCAGCTGTTCTGTACAACTGTTGTGGAAAGTAGTACAAAAACTAGCCGAGCAGTAGCCAAAAGGTGTATCATATTCCACTTTCACTTTAGATGTAGATAGCATATAATTTGTCCTCATTCACTCATCTATGGGCAGCAACACCCAGCAAAAGCTGCTTGGATCAGTTGTAATTGTTTTTTTTCCCAGTTTCTCATAACTTTGTGGTGTGACCTTCTGTTAGTAAGGTTCAGTTGTCTCTTTCACCTTCTCCTTTGCACATTCTAGGTGAGGTGACCCTATCAAAATCTGTCGAATGTAGTACTGATGAAAAATAACTTACACTGAGGCATTTACCAGTGGCATCTATTTGCATAGTTTTTGTGGAGTGGACTGTCTGGTTTTGTATCTGCACGGTATCTCCTTAGTAAAGTAAGGAAATGCAGTGGTCTGTTTTGTTAATGTATTACATTAACATTCTAGGTCATTTAAAATGTATCTGCTGTGTTTGTCTATTGTGTGAATTTACTTTTGATTAGAGTTCTACTTGCTTTCCTAATCATAGTCTAAAGTACTGCTTAACTCCACCCACCATGTATTAAATTACTTGACCTCTTGTCCTATCACCATCACCAATACCATGGAAAAACAGTACTGTCTACCCTTCCTTGACCAATGGTCTAGCACTTAGAATATTAAGACAATATAGTATTTTGTTGTTCTTCTTTCGTCTTTACTCGGTTAGGGGTCGCCACAGCGGAACTCCGGTTCGCTAATGATTGGCAGTAGATTTTTACAGTGCCGAGGTGCCAGCTCTACGCCCAGCCTTCAACGAAGGCATGCCCATTCATGCATGTACTTCGAATGCCGCTCGACCGCGAGGAGGACATGCAGACTCCACACAGAAGGCGCTCCAGCCGAGAATCGAATGGGAGAACCTCTTGCTGTGAGGTGACAATGCTACTACTGCACCACCATGGCTGTCTAAGACAATGTAGTATACTGCCTTAAATTTACTGACAATCCTTTACTATTAAACGTGTCTGCAAGAGATGTAAATATTCACACAGACTGTGGAGTCAAGTCTTTGCTTATTGCTTAGAGTTGGATGGTAAACAACAATTTTCCATTACACCCACATATGATGGAGTGGTCAAAAAGCTTTACCTAAGCCCTCCAAACACTTCTCTAGCAAGCTTCAGTCATTTAAAAAGAGAACTACAACTGTATGTATGCCTACACTCTCCACAAGAGACCTTTTTATTGCTAAAAACAATTTAAGCTATACAAAAATAAATGAATTAAGGATACAGCTGTATAGGATGACCAGTTGGCATAATGGTTAAAGTGTTTGCTTCCTATGCACAAGGTACAAGGTTCAATCCTGACCTTAGGGCAGTGTCTGTCTGGAGTTTGCTTGTTCTCTGTGTGTCTCTGTGGGGTTCCTCCAACCTCTGAAAAACATGTTGAGTATTTCTATCTCAAACTTGCTAAAGAATGAAGCTGTGGGCAGCTCTACATGATGTCCTATGGGAGAAGAGGTGTATAGATGAACTGCTTTGGCCATCTACTATGGTGTGCGGTATCCTCATGACTTAATACTCAATCTTCAAGGACTTGGCACCATGACAGAGCTAACCAATGGTGTAAACTATGACTCTCAGTAAATTGGTCATGTTGACTAACATTGCCAAATGGGCATGGGTATTTTCCAGTGATACATGGGTTAAGGACCCAGCCTATTCCAACCTATGCCAGGGAGACATACACATACAGCATGGGTCCCTGGTATAGGTTGGAATAAAACTGGCTCAATAAGCTACTGGATGGCTGGTGTCCAGTTGCCCAAATTGGATTACTTGTGATATCTATGTTAAGCAAAAACTGGATGCAAAATAAATAACCTGTCAAACATGAGCCGAGAATTGCCACACACATTGTAGGGAGATTGGAGGTGGATGACATGATGGTAAGAAGAAGGCTGGGCATCCAAAGTATTCAGGAGACAAGATGGAAGGGCTGTACAGCAAAGCCACTTGGCTTGGGATGCAGAGTCTGCAACTCAGGAGGAGGCTAGGCTAGAAATGGTGTGGGAACTGTGGTGAGGGAGAGGCTTCAGACAACAGTGAAGGATGTCACCAGAATTAGTGAAAGTATCATGGCAATCAGGCTTCAACCTAATGATAGGGAAGTATTCATAATCTCAGCCAATGCCCCACAGCAGGGTTGTGATAGTGAGCAAAAGAGTGCATTCAGGAAATGCTTGCAGGGCCTACTAGACAAAGCAGGACAACATGAACTGGTGTTAATAATGGGTGACTTGAATGCATATGTCAGGACAGACAGAACAGAATATGATGACTGCCTGGGTCCTCATGGGTGGGGCAACAGGAATAAAGAAAGAGAGGCCGTTCTAGATTGCTGCCAGGCAAATGGCTTGATAGTAGCCAACACATGATTCAGAAAGAGAGGCTGTCACAAGATCACATACAAGAGTGGCCAACATGTGACTCAAGTAGACTACCTCCTAGTATGAGGCACTGGGGTAGAATCAATGAATCCAAAGTGTTCCCCAGTGAAACACTCAGCCCACAGTATAAACAACTGGTTGCCACAATCAGCTGCAAGCAGTAGTTAGAGAAGGCTCTAATGTCAACAGAGACCAGGCTGAAGACCTGGAAGTTGACTAGAGAAAAAGCACAACAGTTCAAGGAATTACGCAGAGCTCTAGCACCTAAAGAAGAAGAGGAAATAGGTAGAGTTGAAGAAGATGAAAGGCTCATCCAGACTCTGCTACACTTTGCTGTGAAGGAAAGGTTAGTTTGCTGTTCTTTTTTGTATTTCTGTATTGCCTTTCTATATTTTGAATACTGTAGTTTGTTTTCTTTACCTTGTGTTTTGCTTGCATTCTGTTTTAACAGCATATTAAAACTTCAAAAGAGACCACAGCTCTCTCTGTTCTGAGTCAGGCAGAAATAAGAACTGATTAATTAAGGACTCATTCATAAGACAGAAGAGGTCACTTAAGGTTAATCACTTGTTAACAGAGGGGGTGGAGCTAGGAACTAAAATTTCTATTTAAGGAGTAAACTAAAACATTTCAGAGCTTTACCAGAAAGGCTCATCCAGACTCTGCTACACTTTACTGTGAAGGAAAGGTTAGTTTGCTGTTCTTTTTTGTATTTCTGTATTGCCTTTCTATATTTTGAATACTGTAGTTTGTTTTCTTTACCTTGTGTTTTGCTTGCATTCTGTTTTAACAGCATATTAAAACTTCAAAAGAGACCACAGCTCTCTCTGTTCTGAGTCAGGCAGAAAAATACCACTGTCTTTCTAGTTGCCCGCCTCTTATGTTAATCTGACCATATATCTCATTTCTCTCTACTTTCACTGGCTTATGTGAGTAATCACAAAACCATCACTTTTGAAATCCCACCCCTTCAATTATTTAAATTTATTGGCCATCCTACAGTATTTCATAGTACCAAAATACAAAAGTAACCACCCCTTTCAGTCCATCTTGCTGTTTTAAAAATAGTAACTCTCCACTAAACCTTAACTTTTTAAACAGGTAAAACTCAAGTTACCTACTTTCATATCTAACTTCTCTAGTGCACACTGCAGAGTGCATTCTTTTCAATCTTACCTTTAAGCATCCCTGTTACTAGCACTTTCTCTAATACCTAAAAAGATCATCTCTACTTGACTCCAAGTAGACTTTTCTCTATCTGTTAAACCTAGCACTTGCTCCTACAGTACTTATTACCTTGATACGGCACTCTTATAGATAGCACCCCAAAAAGGCAAACCCCCATTTCTCGGTCACCCACGTCCCCCGGAATCTCTTTTAAACTTTTTTTGTCTAGTCCTTCTAGCATGTCGAGGGATCACTTGCTAGTGTCCTCTCCTGCTCAGCTGGTGAACCTGGGAATATTGAGGCAATGTTACAATTGCCTCATGTACACAGACAACCCTCTCCTCCTCCCACAAAACACAAATACATGCGAGAGATGCAACTATACGGCCAAACTGGAGGCTGAGCTCTCTCAACATAGGACTGGCAAGACCAGTCAGGAGGAGAAGGTTACCACACACACTATAGACCCAGTCTCACATAGTACCATCACAACCTCAAATCATACACATAAACACACAAAGACATACTCGGCTCTGATCAAAAATCTACCAAAACAGCAGAGGCCACCAAAGCAGACACCCAAACAACCACCACCTCAGAACACAACACCTGCAACACATAGACCTCACAGTCAGAGTGTCAAACAGTCACAGCCCTTAAGGCCAAACACAATGCCAGACACACTAGTCATTGGTGACTCTATAGTCAGACACACTAACGTCCCGCTCACCAGACTGAGTAAGGAGAAGGTCACAGTAAGCTGCCTGTCGGGCGCTAGAATCCGCCACATAACGCAAGCACTCAGGTCTCTCAACAGCAGGTACAAATATGACTCAGTCATTGTCCATGCTGGTGTAAATGACCTGAGACGTACCTCCTTGGACTACATGAAAAGAGACATTGAGGAGCTCTCTGATTATGTAGCCCAGGCAGGTATGACCTTGACCTTGAGCAGTATCCTACCTTTACCAAGAATGATGCCACAATACAGAGATAAGATGATCAGCTTTAACAATTGGCTTAAACTCTGGTGTCATTCAAAGGGGATCCAATGTCTGTCTGCCTGGGATGACATGCTGGAAAAGCCACGCTGCTTCGCAAGGGATGGCTTGCACCTGTCACCCCTGGGATTCTGGATATTGGCAAAGGCTCTTGCCACCCCCATAGTGCCTTTTTTAGGCAAGGCTCAAATTCTAAACCTACCACCCTAGAACACAAAAAAGGAAAAAAACTATGGGTAATGCTGCTCAATGCCAGAAGTCTAAATCTCAAAATGCACGCACTCGAGGCCCTTCTCAGTATGGAGAACATCGATGTCTGTGCAGTGACAGAAACCTGGTTCAAGGCTCCTGAGAGCACCCCAGCACTATCAGGTTTTACCTCTTATCATGCGTTCCGGCCCCAAAATCCGGACAATACCAAGAAAGGAGGGGGGGGGTATCCATATTCATCAAGGACACCCACACCTCAAGACTGGTGGCAACGCACGATGCATCGGAGACCATCCAGGTGCAATTAACCATAGGCAAGACTGCTCTGCAAATTGTAGCATGTTACAGGCCACCCTCACAAACTCAGGAACCTCACATGGCCTTCCTGAAAACACTAGAGGGATAAATGTATCACCAAACACCATCATACTAGGTGACTTCAATTACCCTAATATAGACTGGGAACACTACTCAAGCCCAAACACCCTAGCCCAAAAGTTCCTGGAATTCATAAACTCAAATGCCATGGAACAACTAGCCACCATCCCCACAAGAGGAGAAAACATACTTGATCTCATCATCACGAACATGGGAGCACAATGTTCAACACCGAAGTATACCCCTCACTGGTGAGATCAGATCACAAACTAATCTCGCTGGAGGTCCTCATCCCACCCCCACCTGAAATAAAAAACACCACAGTAAAGAACTTCTCGAAAGCCGACTTCACACTTCTAAAGACTAGTGTGGTATCCTTTAAGGCCCCAAGCCGTGGAAAACAGTACTCAAGCTGCTGAATCACTTACAAATGCCTTCTACCAGCACCTGCAGGACTGCATGGATAAGGCAATCCCAAGCAAAACAAAGACTCTTTGTACCAAAGGCAAGCGTCCAGTCTGGTGGACCCCAGCCATAAACAAACTCTACAACAAAAGGAGGAAGCTACTACAAGATAGAGCAAAATCCTTAAAAGGTAAGACACCCTTGATCACTATAAGTAAAAACTAAGAGCTCTCATAAAATCATCCAAAGCAAATTTTGAGAGAAAAATAGCTAAAGACTCAAAATACAATCATAAGGCCTTCTTTAGCTATGTTAGAAACCTGGGAGGAAACTCCCAGATATGCTCAGAACTAGTTCAAAATGATGTGAAGATTACTGATCCTACAGACATTGCCAACATACTGGCTGACAGGTTCAGTGCAAACTTCTCCCCCCCCCCAAAAGGAGAGATATCTATACCAAGCGATTGCAGCCCCCAAACATCTCCAACGCCCAAGTGAGAACTGCTCTCTCCAAAGCAAAAACACAGCATCCATTGGACCTGATGGTGTCCCCGGCTGTGTGCTCCACGAACTCAACGAGGAATTAAACCCACAGCTAGGACAGCTGTTTAATCATAGTCTTACCTCTGGATACGCCAGGAGTGGCGCACTGTAACTGTGGTCCCACTTCACAAAGGTGGTGCCTCCACCGACCCTGGAAATTACCGCCCATTAGCTTGACAAGCCTTATCTGCAAAGCCATGGAGAGGATCATAATGGACCTCATAAATAAAGACATAGGGAATTTGCAGACTTTGGATCCATCCCAGTTTGGCTTTGTCAAAGGCAGATCATGCCTTCTAAACTTGGTTGACTTTTTGAAACAGTCACCAAAGCCATTGATGAGGGAAAGGCAGTCCATACAGCCTACCTCGATCTGGCGAAGGCCTTCGATACAATACCCCACTCGGGTATCATTGAAAAACTCATCAGCTTAAATGTTAACCCATACATCACAAGATGGGTTGCAAACTGGCTGAGTGACAGAACCCACAGGGTCAGAGTTGCTGGCGCCATGTCAGACTCAAAGCCTGTCACAAGTGGTGTACCACAGGGCTCAGTCCTGGGCCCACTCTTGTTTGGCATCTACTTTTCCAAGTACAAGCAAACACAGGAGGGTTATGGCTGACAAAGTTTGCAGATGACTGCAAACTGGGCCATAGTAGAAAACACATCTGACACAGATATCCTTCAGAAGGGTCTCACAGAAACGGATAACTGGTGCCAGAGCCATGGCCTAAAGTTAAATGCCAAAAATGCATAGTCATACCCTTCGGGAAAAACAAGGTTACCCCTAGCTACCAAATAGGTGGCAATCCACTGAGCACAGAAGAAGTTATCAGGGACCTGGGGACCCAGGTTGATAGTAGTCTGTCATTCGACACCCATGTAGCTAAAGTAGTTAGGAAGACCTTCTACATTGCCCACCTTATCATGAACGGATTCTCATCTAGATCAAGGGAGGTCATAGTCTCCCTATACTCATCACTCATCAGACCAATGATTGAGTACAATGCCCCATTCGGAATGTATCTGACCCGACACTTGCAGCAGCTGGAGAGGCCACAAAAGTTCCTCACCAAAAGGATAAAGGGTCTCAAACATCTGTCCTATGCTGCCCGACTGAAAGAACTCCAGCTCTATTCAGTCGCCACCGCTTGCTCAGAGGTGACCTTTGCCTAACATACAAGGCCATGTCAAACCCAGATTTGATGAATATGCTTCACCTCAAAAAATCTAGATCCGTCAGAGCCACAAGGGTGGGAGACTTAAACCTCGACACGGCTATTAATAGGACATGCTGGAGGGATAGATTCATCACCCAAAGACTCCCTATGCTGTGGAATAAAATCCCGGTATATGTGAGGCAGAGCACCTCGCTGGCCTTGTTCAAAAGAAATCTTGACCAATGGATGGGAGATCGCAGATATACCCCAGGGATTACCTCAGTGTCACTGCTCGACAGAGGCACAGCAAAATAATGGGTATAGTTCCCCATACTAAAGGGGTGGCGTAAGCCACAAAACTATGAGCTAGGCTTGTAAATGCCCTCGGGCAGATAGCCTAGTATGAACCTATGAACCTATGAACCTATAAGATCCGCAGCATCTCAAAACAGCATGTGTGAGGACTACAGAACAGATATGCAGCTGAGCTAGGTATGGAAATAAGGTCCATAAAGAAAGCTTGTGGTGGAATGCAGAAGTCCAGGAAGCCATCAAAAGAAAGAAGGAGTGCAGAAAAAAAGTGGGAGATAGAAAAGATGCACAAAGCTAGGAAGGAATATTGGTTGGTTAATAAAGAGGCTAAGAAAGGAGTTGCAATAGCCAAGAACAAGGCATGAGAGGTACTTTACCAGCTTCTGGAAAATGAGTCACTAGATGGCACAAAGAAACTATAGCAGGTTCCAAGGCAAAGCAAAAAGATAAAGAAGATAGCCAGACACCCTTCATAATGGATGCCATCAATAGCCAGCTCACCAGTCCACAGGATATCAAATAGAAGATAGAAGGAGTACTTCCATCAGCTTCTGAATGAAGAAAATCCCACAGAAGTTGTACTGCCCTAGACACAGCCTGATGACAGAGCACAAGTAGCCTACCATAGAAGATGTAAGAACAGCACTACAGAAAATGAAGTCAGGGATCACAGCAGGTACAGGTGAGGTCATAGCCGATATGATAAAGATGCTGGGTGAGATAGGGGAGAAATAGCTCCTGAGGGTACCAATAGCAGTGTGAAGAGAAAGACATATCCCACATGACTGAAGAATACACATAAGAGTGCCAGTGTTCCAGAACTAAGGGGACATCCACAACTGTGGGCAGTACAGAGTTATCAAACTCCTGTCATACTGCATGAAAGTTCTGGACAGAGTGATTGATAAATGAATATGCAGAGGAATAGAAAGTAAGATGGGAGATTAGCAGTTTGGATTCAGATCAGGATGTAGCACAAGTGGCCTGATATTTATAGTGAGACATATAAGCTAGACAAGAAGCTAGAAATAAGGAAAAAGTCCAGCTGGGCATTCCTAGACTTCCAGAAAGCATATGACAAGGTCCCAAGAAGGCTGATTTGGTGGTTTGAAGTCCAATACGCATTAGTAAAATTAGTGCAAGTGCTGTACATGGACTCAATGACTCAAGTATGAACAGTGTTCACTTTCACAGAGGGGTTCTCAGTGGGAGTCGGTGTGCATCAGGGTTCAGCTCTGAGCCCACTGCTGTTCATACTGGTGATGGACTACATTAGCAAACAGGCCAGAGGGGAAAGATCAGCAAAGTTGCTGCATGCAGATGATGTGGAATTACAGACAAACTCTGAGCAAGAACTTCAGCAAAAGATAGGGGAATGGAATGCAGAACTGAGGGCAGATGGGATGAAACTAAGCAATGATAAAACAGTTCTAATGGCAGAAAATAGAAGAAATCAGAAGAAGCTGTTAATTGAGATAGAAGGGAAAATAGTGGAAATGGTTAAAAGCTTCAAGTGTTTGGGTGGGTTGGTTGAAGAGAAGGGAAGTCTGAATGAGGAGATCAAAGCTAGAATCAGAGAGGCTACAGGCAACTGGCACAGAGTGTCAGGTATAAAAAGCTGAAAAGTAAGGTGGACAAAACTGTGGCGTGACTAGTACTACTGTACAGTACAGAAACCTTGGCAGTAATGGCAGAGCAGTTCAGGAAGGTAGACATGATATAAATGAAGTGTCTGAGATGGGTGGTAGGATTCATCCCGTGGAATAGATTAAATAATGAGGATATAAGAGCAAACGTCAAAGTAACTCCAATTGCAGAAAAGGTCAACGAGAACAGATTACGGTGGTTCAGGCACATGTGCAGAAAAGCAGAAGGAAATCTGGTAAAGAAAATTTAGGACAGACAAGAAGAAGGCAAGAGGAAATGAGGGTGTCCAGGGGAGATATGGATGGATTGTGTGAGAAGACCTGCAACAGTCAGGCAGTAGAGTGGCACTGAATAGAGAAAGGTGGCAACAGCTGACATGACACCACAACCTCATGTACAAAAATGAGAAAAAGGGGGTTGATGATGATGAAGTAGATAAACATGAAACCTATTACTCATGAGTGACATCATCTACATATCCATCAACTGGAAAACATATATAGCTAATAACAAATATGCTCAGGGAGTACTTAATTGTATAAAAAACAGTTCCCTAGAACAAATAAACCTTCTCCCCATTAGAGATGCATATCATCTCAACATTGTACTTGGCACTATATCCCCTGCCTGTTCTCCAATGAACACCTCTGTATCCTTGTCAAAGCCTAACCCTCATGCTGTTATCTTCCACTGTAGAGCTGCAGCTATGGGTCCCAGGAACCCTACTATAATTAGGACTATGCTAAATCCAACTACATATCTTTTTCTAATAATATGAGAAACTACAAATAGGAGTGTTACTCAAATAATTTCAATACTAATGCCATTAAATATTCCTTCAAATTTTAGCCCTGTCTAAATAGCTGTATTGAAGCATATATTCCCATAAATTGTAGGTGCAATGAAGTTCAAAAATAAACACATACATTTGAATGTTTACATTTGCAAAGTTTATAATTAGAAGAAGAAGAAACTACAAGATATGTGTAAATGATCTCCCACTCCAACATAAAAATACTTAAATATAGCTAGTAAAAACCTCAAGAATGCTATCTGAGCTCACAGGAACACTAAAGCCAAAAACTGAAAAAAAAGTATATTTCATCTTGTCATGAAGTTCTAAATAATCCAAACTTGCCAGCAGTTCAATAATTACTTGCTACTAATTTTATTTTACTTATTTCTAGCTCTGAATGCCCTCCCTGGAGCAGATATTTTGATCTGTCCTTGTTTTGTTGGAAAACTATTTTGCTAATAATGCACTGTGAAGGCACCACTGATAAAACTAATTCAGCCTTGTCTATTGTGTCAGATCACAATTGCATTCACTTAGAATGGAACTAGTGGGAAATACTGATAAGTTTAAGAATTCTCAGTAAAAAAAGTCAGTGGCTGGTTCACAGTAACACAATCTAAAGTGCTTGCAAAGATATAAAGAAATAGCTGAGATGACCAAGCCTTTTTAACAAATGGAATGTTGTGAGTTTCAGTTATTTTCTTTCCACTATCTTTCTTCCCAAAGTCAAACACAGCATCATATTTCCTAGCTAACAAATCTCAGCTAATTAGTAACATTACTCCTTGTAGTTATCAGGTTTGTTCATGTTTATACTACATTGTATTTAAGGATAGGTCTAATGAGGTGTAACTAGATAGGAACTAAGATTTTCCTGGACTTAGAGAAGGGAAAGAATATATCTGAAAATGAGTGACAACAACAGATCTGTGAACATTGAATCTTAATAGCTTTATGTCTCCAGTGAGCTTAACAAAATGAAGAAGAGCTATAGGTACCATGGGGTCTGTATTACCAGACTGAAAACCCGTATCAGCGAACACCACAAGACCAACACATATAGCACGAACCACAAATATGCTGAACCCCCTAAACCGCAAAATTTCACATCTCGAATCATCATAGTTGGCCAACACCACCTCACGCTACATAATACATACCCAAACATAATAAATAAAACACATACATACACTAACCAAACCCTACTTCTAACCCTGCACTAAACCTTACATACATTACTATCTATTCACTTACCTTAACCTGCACCCTAACCCTAAGGTCCGTAACTATCACACACTTACCCTACAGACATATACCTAAACAAAACAAATAATCCACACACATGCACTTAACAAAACTCTACTTCTAACACTTCACTAAACCTTACATACATTACCTATCTATGCACTTACCTTAACCCGCACCCTAACCCTAAGGTTGGTAACTATCGCACACTTACCTTACGGAGCTATATCGCACACGGGCCAACTATGACACTTCGACATTTTGTGTTTCATGGTTTTGAACGTTCGCCATTACTATAGTTTGTGCTATATGTGTTGGTCTTGTGGTGTTTCACTGAAATGGGTTTTCGATCTGGTAATATAGACCCATACCATGCTATATATGCTTTTCCTTGGCAAGAAAATTTCAAATGTGTCAGAAAAAGTGTTGTAATAGCAAAGAAGACAAATTCTTAAAGAAAGCACCATGGGAATGAATTCAGTTCCCACATGATGTGAACTGAAGAAGCTGATTAGATAGAAATTCCACAAAGGGAAAGAAACTGAAGGTTAACCCATTTTAGAAGATAATATAAATATTGTACATTACACTCTGCTTGTTTACTATAATGTGTATATACATTTTTTTTCTAGGTAACTAATCTTAACTGTTTTTTCATTGCTTATGTTTGCCTTTTTCGTTTATTAAATGTTCTGTATTTCACCCAGGCTGAGCCTAAAATTGGTCAGTTTTGATCAATAATCTACCCCAGTAAACAAAAATAAATAAATGAATGAATAAATAAAGTCATGCTTCTCTTAATATGGGGAACTGTGGGGATCATTCTCTATGAAGAAAAAATACACTCATGAGAAAGAAATGTGTTTAGGGTGTGGCTGTCCCTTACAGTTGTGACTGCTACCAACATCAATCATGAGGCCTTATTTAGTTATATTAGCAAACTCAGATGTAAGACCCTGTATGTCTCTGAGCTGATATCAAATGATATCACTTATTCTGATCCTAAAGCCCTTTTCAGCATACTTGCTGGTAATATAGCGCCTGTTTCTCTTCAGCTACAAACCCCACTGTCTAACATTGCTCCCACTTACTATCCCTCTATCACAAATTATCCTAAAATAAGCCCTATCTGTACTTTATTAAAATAATTACACTAGCTGCATGGGTCCTGATAACATCTCTTGCTGCCTTCTGGTAAGTGCAAAATATAACTTACCTAAGCCCTTCTAGCTGCTCTGGTGGCACAGAATTATAATGCCCTGATTATGGCTCAGTTATTCTGAGTTTGATTAGCTACTCAGGTGACTGATGGAGTGGCAGAGAGGGATCAATGTTCTCATTCTGGGGAGAGGGCAGTCACAAGGGAGTTCCCCATATAATGACCCCTGGTGTAGGCCAGGGACATGATGGGGGGGAGTCCAGGAATGGATTAGGGGTGGGACATTGACTGAGCTGCTGTGACGGTGCAGTGATGGGGCAATGGCATTGGGCATAATAAGAAAATCTACCTCATGGATGGTATGATGGCCAGACCCTTCAGGATGCACTTAGAATCCATACTGGCCCCAGCCATACTAAAGTTTAGGAGGTGGCAGGAAGACCTGGTGATGGACAAGAATCACTGAAGTAAGATGTTTTTGGAGGATGCAAAGGAAGCTAAAAAAACTAAACTAAAAAAAAGGCAAAGCACTTTCTGAACCTATTCAACCTAAGCTTCTTCACTGGCTATGTTCCTGAGGCTAGAAAAACTGCTGTCGTGTTACCAGTGCATAAGAACAGCCCCACCACAAAGACTATTAATTAGGTTCATACATTTCACCAGTGTCACTTGTAAGGTCATGGAATGCATTATTATTGAACTCACAAAGATATAAGTGACATACAGTGCCTGCCTTGATATAAATCTTAGTTTAGTGAAAGTCAGGTTGTATCTGCCAAATTCAGTTGATTTTGAAAAAGTTAGTCTGACCCTAGACAATGGTCAATTTATCCATACTGCTTAACTGAAACTGGCTAAGACTTCTGACACCATTCTCTTGTCATGTATTATCAACAAAATGACCCAACTAAATATTAATCTCTGTGCTATCCATCGGATAGCTAAATGGTTCACTAGTAGAAATTAAACAGTTAAGGTTGGTGGCACTGCCTCTATACAAAAGCAAAATCAGCAGTTGTGTCCACCGGGGCTCAAGTGTAGGCTTCCTGGTCTTTGACTTTTGCTTTCACATTAGAAAAGTTAATGTTAAACAACCATGACTTCCTAAGTTTGCTGATGACTGCAAACTGGGTGCTATTATGAGCTCACATACTGACACTCATATACTCAAGCAAAGGTTTAACCAGTCCTATGGCTGGTGCAATGACCATGGGCTCAGACTTACTGCCAAAAGGTAGAGTGTTAACATGTTTGTGAAGTTCAACATCCATCTCTCATGCCATTTGAAGAACACCTTCCTTAAAAGTGATGCACGAGTCACTAGTGATCTGAACACATTTGTCAGTAATGAACTGTCTTCAATCACCATGTATCAGTCAGAAAATCTTTCTGTCTAGAAAATTGTCTTACAAAAACATCTTCTCTGGGTTTAGGAAAATCTTAGTACATATCTGTATAGCCCCCATTACACATAGCTTGAATTACAATGTCATATTTGATATCTATTGCTTCAAACGCCTTGCCCAGGTACACAGACCACTAGAATTTTTAAGAAAATGATCTGATTAGGTCCCCTAAGCTATACATGCACATTAAACGCTCTCTCATTATACCCTTTCTTTTTCTTGCCTGGTGATCTCTTCATGGCTTTCCTTGCCATGAAAGACTATTCAAAAGTAAGATAGTAGAGAGGAGCTATCATGCTTGTATCTGCTGCATTAATTGTCTGTTGCACCCTAGGCATCACTGCATCCTGAAATTAAGGATTCACTAGGTAATATTGATGTACTGTGGACTGTAGTTGCTGATACTGCTAATATAAAGGGCAAATATCAACATCAGGAGGTTACTTTGTAATAGTTTTCCTTGTACATATGGCACATTTATGCCTGTCTAGAATCTTGCATAGGGACCAGTTATGAGTTATGCAGAACAGCTGGCCACATAAAGAATAATTTAACTTCCTTTCCTTCCTACAGTAAGACATTGAGGCCTGGAGAATCACTGCATTTAGTGTGGCTTAAAAAAAAATCTAGCTTAGATTTACCAGAGGATGTGGAAATCCTGATACAGTGAAGTTTATTTTTCTTTATTTCCATGATCTGTTAAACTGAAAGTCACATTCATTGCTGGGAGATCTCATAGCGTTTCTATGCATTAAAATCAAAATTCAAGTTACTCATAGATGCTTCCCTATCAATGTTTGAACTTCTTGGCCCAGTAAGATATACAAAACTAATCCAGACAGCCAGAGAAAAGCATACAAATTGTTAGGGAGGCAGATGATATCACCTAGGTCACTCTATAGCACTATTTTCAAGATGAAGGGAGTATACTCCAGTCATCCATCTTGCCTGGGTTATGTCTTATTAAATTCAACAGGGATTTCTAAATAAACTGAAGTCAGAAAACAATAATTACATATTCTTCATCTTATACACAACAGGGGTACGTTTGTCTATCCAGAATCGTCTTTCCACTGAAGTTAACCATTATGAAGTCAGATGTATTCATGGAAAAATCAAATGGGTCTTCGACTAAGCTTTCCTTTAAACCTTACATTGTCAAAAATGTTGTCCCATTCAAAACAGCAAAAACAATCCCTTACATTACCTACATTTTGCAGATTCTAATTCAAGAATATGATCTTCATGCATATTTCTCAAACTCTTAACAAATCTGGACAAAGCTAAAAATAATGGGGGGAACAAAAGCCCCAAAATAGGGACAAATTTTAAATATTGCTCATAAACTTGGAAAGTTGTTAGAATAAAAGGCTTTGTTTTATCATGCATTTTTCTGAAGGATATAAAATCTGAAACTTAAATGTCTGTCATTATTTAATGATTTCAATCCTCACACATTTCCCAGAAAAACACACTTTTTATGAGGAACAGACCAAAATATAAAATCTGGAAATTCTGCAAAAATCTAGTCAGTTGAGAGCTATGACAGGCAATGAACTGCTTTTCCCTGTTTAAACTTTGTAAGAAATTGTCCAACTGAAGTCTTCCAAAACCTTTTTTTTAAGTATGCCAATGTTTTACTATTCCTTATTTTTCATGGTAAAGCATCCCAGCCCCTAACACTATTTCATGAAGCCAGTGCATTGTTCCTATTTTTTCTAAATATTGTCAACAATATAACTTGCTCATAGTTTTCTCTTTTCCTAAACCCTAATAATTCCCATAAAAAGAGAATTTGTATAGCTTTAAGCACTAACTCAAGTCCCCCACCCCTGTCTGTATATCACAGAGAACAGCCTCAGCATAGAAAGCCTTTTCTTCATGTGACATTTTTCTATTTTAGTAATCATTATAGTGGACTTCCTTTGTAAAACGTCCAGTCTGGATTTCTGGGATTTACTAAAAAGGATTAACACAATATTACTATACCCTATTTGATTGTCTTCATAATTTCAGACTTTCTTGATTTTATACATTTTGAAATTAGACAATGACTATGGTACAGTATTTTATAATATTATCAACATGATGACTAAAACTAACAGTATTATTAAACCGTATACTAATTCTTTACATTGATTTACCTTATTCATTTTTCCATTTTCATTTTTATGAAAGAAATGCATAAGAGGTGGACCAAAGGTAATTTATTTTGTCAGTATTTATTTTTAGATTGTTATTTCTTGGTTCTCCAGTATTGTAACATGCTTCCCAATTTTTCACCATCAGTGTAAAGACAGTTAAAGATGTTTGACGGTATTGTAGTATCTGAAACGTATAAGTTAAATAAATGTAGACCCAGTATCAACTCCCGCTGTATGCTCTGACAGTAGTCCATTAAATTTTCCTAATGTATTCTGCATTTTATCTGCCATTGTCTATTGAATGTTTACTTAACTAATGGATAGTCTGCAATGGGTCTACTTCATCCTGTCGAAGGCCGACAATATCGAAGCTGATATTGTTGGCACCAAAATGTCAAAAGAGAAAGCCATCGCGCGTGTAAATGGAAATCGCCGTAAGGGGAGAGTTCCATTTACTGCAATGTAGTGTGATCTCGGAGTTGGTATATTTACGTAGCGGGGGTGTTGGGGGTGCAGGGGTCCTGTCCCCCTGCATAGAGCAATTTGTGTTGTGTTTGGGTGTTTTTTTTTTTGTGTGTGTGTTTGATGTTTGGGGGTTTCGACATTTTCATGTAGATTATTACGCTGTCGACAGTTTGAGTTTTCAATGGCGTAATATAGATGCTCTGCAATCATACTGAGCAAAAACAAAAATTTGATTCACTCTTGGAGACCAAGAGATCTCTTTCTCATGTAGAATGTTACTTATCTGTAATTGAGCTAGCCAATAGAGTTTTAACTCTTTAGGTCTGTTAGGATGGTTACCCTGGTTTAGTGTTAGATTCACCTACTAGACTAGTTAAAACGACTCAGCTGATACTATACTGGATTCCAGTATGGCTGTTGCTAATGATAACGTAAGGCAATTAGATTTTGGAGCACAAAAAGCTTCAACTATTAAAGTATTAGTATCTGGAATGAAGTAACCACCTACTCTACCTATGAGTCATTTGCAGGGAGAGTGTATGGCCTTCTGACTTTTCTATTCTAAGAATATTCTCATTTGAAAGAAAGCTTCCTACTGCCCCCCCCCACCCACATTTGAATTACAGCCATTTATAAATTAAGTGAATGTTGTTCATGCTGCATATAATGCCAGTGTCTTTTATAGATATTCACCAAGTACTGAAGTGAATATCTGATCATTTTCACCTTGCTAATACTCCTTTTCCCTCTAGTTCTATTGTACAGTTGTGAATGCAAGTACTTGTAACCACATTTCTTGCCCCACTCTGGTGCAGTAGTAACATGCTACAGCCCCTTTCACACTGGCACTTTTTCAAATCTCCATTCTGTGCACTAGTTTTTAATGCATACTTAGTTTTTTATGTTTGCAAACACTGTAGCAGTGCAGAAATGGTCATTTTTCAGTGATAGTGCTACGTTTTCTCACCTTTTCTGAATGGGACTACCACTCTTTCCTACTGTTCCAGGTTCCATTTGATTGCATATCCTCCCCAAAGTCTGGACTGCTCCATACTTTGTATATGCATGTAAGATTTTTATTTATTGGAAACAGTTTAGGCAGACAGATTATGAGGGTGATTTACTGTCTCAGTGGGGATTCTTTGATAGTAGTACCTCAGTAGCTTGATTGTCAACAAGTCTCCTATTTAACTGTTCAGTGTATGCATGATATGGTGCTTGTATATTTCTTATACTCATTTTTTGTATCATATTATGCATTCTGTATAACAGTGCAATAGCAGATTTATAACTGGCTAGATTTTACTTGGTTATCTATCCTCAACCACCCTCCCACCCCACCTGCCTGCCCTGACTCTTTCCTGGTTTCTTCTTAAAATAGTCAGTATGAAGCTCTGAGGTCTATGTACTCCACATAAGCAAGGGCAAATGCTATTGTTTTTAACTTTAATAAAGAAAATATTACATTTGTATTGGAAAGAAGCAATGGCATTACAAGCTCTGAAATTAAAGCCCAGTCCAGGTCACTCACCAGGTGGAGGTTGTTTGTATGTGTGTGTGTGTGTGTGTGTGTGTGTGTGTGTGTGTGTGTGTGTGTGTGTGTGTGTGTGTGTGTGTGTGTTAACAGAGTGGAGCATGACTTGCACTCGTGCAGCATTCCCAGCAATGTGGAGTCTGTGATTGCCTGGCATGCCAGAGAGAGGTAACTCCTGAGGGGTATGTATGACACTGAGTAGAGGGTTGGCCTTATGGCCTATAGGTGTACGGTAAATGTCTGATGACCTGGCATGCCCTGGTCGGGAACTTGTGTGATGTCCCCAGCTGCTGAATGTGCCATCTGATGTGAATGATGAATGCAGGATTATGCACATTAATGGTCCTCATTGCAGGGTAACATGAAACATCAGGATCAGGAGTGCAATGCTTGCTGTAATGCCAGTATGGTGACACTACCCACATACATACTGTGCTGATAGATGGCAGGGGTATGATGTGGGTCTTAGTGGTGGATAGTGCTAGCAAATGTGGATGTGCAGGATCTGTACATAATGGTGGCCAATGTATGATGTCCTGTGATGTGTTTCCCTGTCCATGTCTTTCAGGTGGAATGTACAGACAATGCCATCCAGCATTTTCCGAAGTCGAGACTGCAGCAAAAGTGGATGCACTACGACTCCATCACAGGGTCATGTTGGGGAGGAGCCAACAACAACTGCAGCAATGGACTGCCCTGTGGGTGGAACTGGTAGGGACGGTAAATAATATTAGTATGTACCGGTCAGACATCATGCCACCAACCTCATCCACAATGCCCAGCAAAGGGCTGCAGCTGTGGCCAGGGACCATGCAGGCACAGGTGGGGGGGGGAGGCCTGCTACACAAGCTCCACTGACAGCCATAGAGGAGTTCCTTGCCAACCTTGGGGCAGCCACCACATCCCGGGCAACAATCAAAGCATTTGTCGTGGAAGTGGGTGGCACAGAATCAGCAGGCAAGGAGCATTTAGGTAAGCCCCAGTGGGCATCACTTCAATACTGTATCATTCATAGTGGCATCCTTGGCATACCTGGATGCATATGTCAGGTCAAACTGCATTTGTGGGTGGGGTTTTGTAATACACACAAGTGCACAGCTATTGTTGATGACAGCAAATTGGTTAGTATCACAGCTTGTACTGTACATGTTCAGAAATGCAGATATTATCCTGTACCAATGCCACATGTCAGTGTGCTGACAATACCTCTCCCTCACAACTACATAGGTCCCTCTGGTCTGGCTGAGAACAGCTGTCTGAAACTGGTGAGTGTGGAAATGTCTTGTTGTGGCTCACCAGTACCCTAGGCATGTTAAGGGCAGTCAGTTTTCCATGCACACAACTGTTACGCTTAGCCATATTGCAATATGTGCATGTTCACTTGTGGTGGGGTTAACTGCGATGCATCACAGTGGTCATCACAGGAGCCTGTTCACAGGTGCTGTAACATATTGGCACATACGTTTGTGTAGCTGTTGTCACTGTGCTATACAGGAGTACATTAATATTGAGTACACAGGTGCGCTGTGTGTTAGGTGAAGGTCCATCACATACTACCACTCCTAACTTATCTCAGAGGTGTATAGTAGTAGCAACATTAAATGGACATAGCTGCACTGCATGTTGTTGAGGGCCTGCCCAGAGTGTGTCTGTTGTGGTCTGATTGTGTGTTGTGCATGTCATCATTCAGAAATTGTGTGGTCTGTATAATGGCTTTGTGCCACCTCACTTGTATGTGTGTGTGTGTGTGTGTGTGTGTGTGTGTGTGTGTGTGTGTGTGTGTGTGTGTGTGTGTGTGGATCAGCAAACATTATATATATAGCGTAGGTATTAATTTACATATGTTGTCTTCCCCTCACAGATGAACATGGTGGTTGGGGCCCCCTCACAACCTGATGTCAGTGTCTTAGCTGACTCTGATGATAATGCTGGTCATAGTGAGGCACAGGTGGGGTTGTTGGGGGCTGAATATGTGTCATTGGTTGATATCCCACTTTCACCCACAATGTCCCCGCACACAGTCAGTATGCCCACACATACCCAGTCCCCAGCAGCCACAGATAATGGGCAGTCAGAGGGTAGTGGCATGGAACAGGCTAGTGTGGTGACTATGGCAAGTGTGAATGTAGACACTAGCCATAGCCAGAGAGCTGGTGAAGTCCCACACAAGCAGATTGATAGGGGTGCTCAAAGGAGGACTGCTGCCCATCAAGCTCCTGTCACAGGTGTCACAGCAGGTGTCACCAGACACATGTTTTGGTCCATCATGGAGGCACAAGCACATTCTGAATGCTACACCAGACAGATGCTCGGGTCATGAATGCAACACTTCCTGCAATGCGTGACAACAGCCTTGGTGATGCCATACATCATTTTGCTGATGTCATGGATAGATGGTGTGGTGAGACATTGGCAGTGCTCAACCATGCAATGTCTGTGCTTGAGCATGTGGTAGGAGTAGGGTGTCAGACACATGGATGTAGGTCAGCAACAAGATCAGCTTAGATCCCACATAGCTGTGCACATTCACACTCCCATAGTGGCAGTGCCACCAACACTACCAAAGGGATGGTGCTGTCCACATCACAACAGAGCAGGCCATGGGCATGTGGTCCTGACTGGTCTCGTCAGGGTCACAGATCCAGCAGACAGCAGTCACCATCAGGGAGTAGTACTGCATCTGGCCTTGGGCCTGGTGGTGTTAGTGAGACTCCTGGCAGAACCAGTTCCAGTGTCCATGGCTGGAGATGGTGAACTTTAGATCCTGCCATGTATGGTCCACGGCTGTCCAACATACCCTTGTGTAGGGAAACCACATGGATTGACTGCATACACACACTCACACATCACTATCACAGGCAGGTCACCACCAGACACACACAGCTCCTCTGTATGGCCCAGCTGAACACCACCCCTCCACAGACACACACACACACACACACACACACACACACACACACACACACACACACACACACACACACACACACACACACACACACACACACACACACACACACACACACACACACACATATACACACGCACACATGATGTCAACTGTATGGCCCAGCATAGGACTCTAGAAAACCCACGCCACACTATGTGCATGTGATGATACATGTGCCACATCCCTGTTATTCATACCATCAATGCAGGGACATGCTAATATGGGTCTGATGCACAGGGTGAATATAGTACAGTGTAGTAATGTAACGCTGTGTAAGTTGCTGTCTGCTGGCAGTTGTTATAGGTACACATCGAAGTGTATGTGCCTTTTTTGCCATGCTGCATTATTGCTGTTAGTGCTGCTGACTGACTGTTGTCTCACATACCATATTCTGTTTGTGTTCCAAATGTCTGTGTGTCTGCAGGCTGTGGGGCTGCTGACATTACCAAAGATGAGTATGGCGAAGTGGAAACACAGTGACGTTTTCATAGCCAAGGTACGGCTGTATATGTACATGTTTAACAGGTGTGTGCGTGCAACAGTGTGTGAGGAACAATGGGGGCAGACAGTGTGACCTTGCATACATACCACTTGACAGAGCTAGCTAACCTTCATACAGATCACCTGGGTGTTCTGTAGTACCACTGATTCATACATACAGAGGAGGTTAGTAGAGTACTGGCAGTAGGTCCCTCACTAGCCTAGCCATTACTTTATCCACAACAGATTCACCTATCAGCACCTGTTGCCTTTGACATTGCTGGACACTGATTGAACCCCAGGGACAGATATATTTCCTTCCCATACACTCAACCTTGATACAGTTGATGAGGGTATGCATGGTACTGTTTTTGATATGTTTGGGAAGTGTATTTCTGACATAGGACAGCCTCTGGTAGCCAAACCTGACTCTCCAGCATGTGTGTCTGCTATCTCATATGTAAGTCAGACATCTCATGCTGGTAATGTGAACAGAGTCATAGTCTTGTACTTGGGGGCAACTGTTGAAGGCCTGAGCACAACATTGCCATCTTGGTATGCCACAGACACCTGTGGACAGCATGACCAGTAACCAGTGGGACAGTACAGATTAGAGGCTGTCTGTATGGAACAGGTGATGAGGGCCCTGGTTGACCTTTGCAGGTGTTAACATAGTCTGTACAGATGCTGCAGATGTCTACATAGGTACATAGCAGACAAGCCCTGCTGCTAATGTATTGTTGTAGTGACTGAGGACTATTCAGAGGTAATGTCCACCTTTTGGCTGGATGTGGTCCCTTTACATATGTGGTGAACCACATACAAGCAATTACTGATGATTGCCAATACTTGTTGCCTGAATGCAACTATGTTGCCATCCAGGGTACCCAGTTCTGTCACTACAGTCTGTGTGTTTACGGGGTTGGTGCTGATGTGGGAAATACTGGGGACATGTCCTTGCTGTATGGCATGCTGACACTGTTGTCTGCATTCAGCTTGAGGCTAGGACTTTGACAGCATTCTATACCCACTATATGGCTCATTACAGTGTGTAAATAGCAGTATGTGGCTCAATGAGAGACTGAAAAATACTTACACTTCACACAGCCGTAGGCTGTACCTACATATGTGGGTGGTGCCAATTAGTATCTGTGCCTATATACATGTGGATTATTGAGGGCACCAGGTAGTCACAGGGCCTTCATATGTCTACATATTGCACACACATAGGTGACACACAATGTGTGTGTGACATTATCAAATGTGGAGTGTGTGACAGATGGCAGGACATACCATGTCCAAGGCAAGTGCAACACACAGGACTTCTTCTGATTTGGTACTATGACACCTTCTTTGTGTGACATTACCTTAGCTTACAGTATTTGTTATAACATTAAGGTGCTTCTGATGTGCAATAACTGCTCTATGCAATCAGTACAGAACTGTATGACATTTGTTGTCCTACACTCTTGGGACCTCTTTACTGTTTCATTTGTTGTCACAGGTCACACTTTGCCAAACATGGACTGCAACCTGCAGTGTGGTACAGACATACCTCTCAACTGTACAGATTTTCACAGAATGTCCAGATTTTTGCCTCATATTTTTGGCCCATTTTCTCATAAACTTGTGTTTTCCTGGCAAATTCTTGGCAAATCATTGAGGGTTGATGTCAACAAATAATGACAGACATTTGGGTTTCAGACTTCATACCCTTTAGAATATTTCTGCTAATGCAAAACCTGTTATTCTATCAACTCTCTAAGTTTGCAAGAGCAACCTTACCCACACTGTTAATTAACTCCCCAAATTGCTTTCTGATCACCTGCTTGATCGCTGATCACCTTTATGCTTGTTCATTTGAAAAGTTGAACTTTTAACTGTAGAATTTACTTGATATATTTTCTTCTCTTACCAATGTATAACACATTATCATTGTACTCATTTTCTATATTATCGATTTATTTGGAGTGTTTGTTCACCATATATTTTGTAACCTGTTTACTACATCTTGTTTGTGTATTATACTTGCTGTACTGTTTTTGTATAACCAGATGCTGGAGCTTTTCTCCCCAGGCCTCCACTGAAAATGGACCTGGTCCAGTTGGAATTTCCCAATTAATAAATGCAAAATAAAATAAAATAAAATAAATAAAATACTGTCCTTATTTTGGGGCCTTTGACCCCCATTATTTATGGCTTTGTAAATATTTCTTGCTCTAAGAGGTTGAGAGGTATGGGTACAGATGGTGGCCATACCTGTGACCTCTGTATATGTCTGAGGAGTGTCCTGATGTTTAGCACATAATTTCTTTCCATCTGTCATAAAATTGTGGTTTTCTGGCCAATGTTTTGGAAAACCATGACAGACTGACATTGCACATTAATGATGGATATTGTCATGTAACAACACATACCCTTTGGAAAGTGCATTCAAATGAACAACCTGTTCTGGTATCTACTTTCCATGTGTGTCACAGCAAGATGTGAAGGTTGTACTTAATGTCTGGTGTTTGCCCCAGTTTCCCATATGGCTCTAACCAGATGTCTTTCTGTGAGTGGTTGAGAAGTATGCTGGCGGCTGTGACACAAGTAGACTGCTGCAAGGGGATGTACATACATACATACATACATACAGACACACACACACACACACACACACACACACACACACACACACACACACACACACACACACACACACACACACACACACACACACACACACACACACACACACACTCATGACCTACCATTGCTGATAGCAGAATGTCTAGCTGCCTAGTTTTACAAATGATAGTGCTAGATACATAACACAAACACCACAGAGCTACTGTAGTGTTGCAGTGTCTGCTACTGCTATTCAAGTGGGTAACAGTTGCAGGGGCTGTTAGGAGTGCCAGTGGTGGGTTCACAGGCCCTTAACATGGTAGAGCCATCTGAAACACACACACACACTGCTGCATGGGGATATGCATTGAAACACACATGCACCCAGAGTTAACACTTTTCATATTAGATGGCCTACCTATCTAGTTATGTACAATATACACTGATATGACTATTGCATGCACCACAGTGTCTTTTTGTTAGAAAATGTGTAACTGAGCTTGTAAGGTGGATGACATCTGTAGGGACTGCGACTAGGTTGGCAATGAGGGAGTTAACAGGGTGGAAGAGATACACAAAATGGTATAACCATCACATATACACAGGAATGACAGCCACAGGGGGTATGCATACAGAAACGCATACACTCACACAGTTGGCAATAGTCAGATTAGAACCCCTACCTATCCACTTGTATGTACTATAGTGCTAAGTACACCTTACATGCACCACAGAGATTATATGCCTGGGACATAACTTACTACCTCTTATAACAATTAATCTTGATAATGCCTTCATGGATGGCATTATAAATCACCCAAAATAGCGACTGGTCTCATATATTGCTCTTACAAACCTGGACAAATAATGGAGTAACAGACTTTGCATCAGCATGATGTTTCAGATAGGTATGAAGTCTGTTGCCGACATGTATCACTATGGCAAGTGCCTCATATTTGTTAATGATTTGTGATAAATGACCATTGTTAGGGGACACAGACCACATATATGTTGCAAACATCTGGATATTCTGCATACATCTGTACAGATGACTGTATGGTCTGTAGAGTTTAACATGGTGCATTTAGGGCAGATACCATTAACAAGCTGTTTAAAGTAATGCCATGAGGAGGGGATGAACAGGCCTTAAAATAGTATAACGCACACAACAGCCACAGCGGATATGCTTCACACAAACACACCCAGTACTATAGCTGACTGTATTGAGATTCAGGCTGCCTATCACACATGCCACAAAGCTTATAGGGTTGATAAGCATCCAAAGGTACTTCTAAGGTGAATGACATCAGCAGCTCTTGTAAAGCAGGGCAATGAGAAGTGTACTGGGTAGAACAGGTCTCAAAATGGTATAACCAATGCACACAGAGGATATGGTTCTCACCCACACACACAGACAGTATCACAGCTGCCAGTATTAAGATTAGAACCCCTACCTATGTAGTTATTTGTACGACTGTGTTACACAGTTATTGCATGCGCCACAGAGCTTAGAGGGTTTGAGAGTGTCCAAAGGTACTTCTGAGGTGAATGACATCATCAGCCTTTGTAAAGTAGGGCAATGGGAAGTGTACTGGGTGAGAAAGGCCTCAAAATACTTTAACCTACAAACACTCACATTTGCCAGGACTGACTTTTGAACACCTACCTATCTAGTTATTTGTACTATAGTGTTAAGCAGTTATCACATGCTCTATGGAGCTTATAGAGCTGAAGGCTTTCCAAAGGTACGTCTAAGGTGAATGACATCAGCAGCCATTGTAAAGTAGGCCAATGTGAAGTGTACTGAGTGGGGAAGGCCTCAAAATACTTTAACCTATAAACAAACACACACACACACACACACACACACACACACACACACACACACACACACACACACACACACACACACACACACACACACACACACACACACACACACACACACACACACACACACACACACACACATTTACCAGAACTGAGATTAGAACCTCTGTCTATCTAGTTATTTGTACTATAGTGTTATGTAGTTATCACATGCTCCACAGAGCTTATAGGGATGAAGGCTGTCCAAAGGTACTTTTAAGGTTAATGACATCAGCAGGACTTCTAAAGTAGGGCAATGGGAAGTGTAGTGGGTAGGAAAGGCCTCCAAATACTTTAACCTACAAACATACACACACTACAAGCCCACATTTGCCAAGATTGAAATTAGAACCCCTGCTTATCTAGTTATTTGTACTATAGTGTTACATAGTTATCACATGCACCACAAAGTTTTTAGGGCTGAAGGATGTCCAAAGGTACTTCTAAGGTGAATGCCATCAGCAGGACTTCTAAAGTTGGGCAGTGGGAAGTGCACTAGGTGGGAAAGGCCTCAAAATACTTTAACCTACAAACACACACACATGCACACACTCACACACACACACACACACACACACACACACACACACACACACACACACACACACAGTGGGTGTTGTGAGATTACAATACCTACCTCACTACTATTACACAATGGAGCTCACCTTCATGCTGGCACATGCCACTGGTTAGAAATGCTGTGCAATTGTCTGTGACAGAGCATCACTCTATGCCTTTCAGGGTGTTCTGCCTATGACTCTCTCTCTGTCTGTGTCTCCTTCTCTCTCTCTCTCCATCCCTCTTCCCCATATGACTATATGTGTGTATGCTTGAAATATATGTATATGCTACCCATATATATGTATGTATATTACACTCAACAGATACAGATATAGCACATATGGGGCACCTAGAGATAGCTGGTAGTAATCCTGTGTGATGGGTGTGGGTAGGGACAGTTAAAGTGTGCATAGCTGTCTGTATGCAAAGACATATATGCACAATACAGTTGTATAGTCCAATGTGGGCTTAGACATGGGTTGTAATTCTGTAAGTGTAGGAGCATGCCCAGTATGACCTTCTATAGTAATAGTGGGAGTCCATTCCAGAGATAGCTATACTCTGGTCTAGGTTTTTGTGTGCTACAGCCATATCTGTCAACCTGTTAGTGCAAGAACTCTGGGGATAGCTGGCCAAAATGGGGGGACAATGGCCCAAACATAGGGAGATATTTTAAATATTGCTCTTATACACTTAAAACGTTTCTAGAATAACAGGATTTGATTTTAGCAGACATTGTCTGACATAAATTATGTTTGACACTGAAATGTATGTCATTACTTACTGACATAAATCCTCAGATCATCATGGTGATTTACCAGAGGCATACAAGATTTATGATGAGCAGACCAAAATTATGAGGTAAGGTATAGACATTCTTGCCAAATCTGGCCAGTTGAGAGGTGTGGCTACAGCTGATTGGCTGATGAAGCTGTGTAAACAGTCCAGCACCTCAATTATATACTGGCCGGTGATCTCCTGATTGTGTAGCATCCTTCTCAACTAAAAAGTCATATCCTGGTGTGGGTGCAGAGTGCATTGTACTGAACAAAGATTTCCATAATATGTGTGTTATATTCTATATAGCACTGTGATTTCCTGGTATGTCAGTGGCAGAGCAGTATAGAGTAATGTGGTGAACCACTGAGAGACATTTGTTTATAGGTTCATAGGTTCATAGGAGGTTACTAGGCTATTGGCCCTGAAGCACTTATGACCCTAGCAGATGAGAGTGTAGACCATGTTAAGACATGTCAGCATTCAGAGCCCGTGTCCAGCAGAGACAAAGGTAGAATCACAGGACTGTATTTTCTGTTTCCCACCCAGTTAGCCAGGGTGCACTTCACAAGGGGTATTGAGGTATTCAATTGATGCAGACAGGGAGTGTATTCCACAGATGGGAGAGTCTGTGGGACACATATCTGTCACATCAAGTCCTATTGATATCACAGACCAGGTTGATGGTGCGCCTACAAGTTGCTCAAGTGGGACTTGACTTGCAGATGTGCAGCAGTCCCATCAAGACAGGGTCTGGATTGCTTTGTATGGCCAACAGAGGTCACTTCTGAGGAGTCTGTATGGACCTGAGTAGAGGGACAGTGCTATTAGCCTATCTGTGTAGGAGGATGTGTTTGCTGGGCTGGATTCTCCTGGTGAGGAACCTCTGTGGTCTCTCCAGCTGCTACATGTGCTTTTTGAGGAATATGCTGAAGGGGGGGGGGTTGTACACAATAATTGGCCTTATAAGGGTAGAATACATGGATCTTATGACCTCTTTGTCCCTGGATGAGATACCCACCTTTGTGTAAAGGGATGACAGTGGCTGTCCTCCACTTAACTGGGGCAAAGCCAGTACTCAGGCTTTGAGTGACTAGGTTGACTAATGATGCTGCCAGTTCATGCCTGAGTTCATGTAGGATGCAGCCTGGGATATATTCAGGTCCCATAGAGGCTGTCTTTTTGCCTTTCAGAGGGCAGTGATGCCCTGTTCCTTAGTGATAAGAGGTGGGTGGGCAGGTACTGGGGATGTCCTGCTTTACTGATGGGGGGCAGAGGGGAGACATTTCCCCTGAATTTGTCAGCCAGTATATTGGCTATATCTACTGCTTTTGTGTATGTGGTGTCCTTGACCATCAGTTCTGAACAGATCTGGGAGCTTTCTTTGAAACTGCAGACACATGTGAAGAAGGCCTTATGATTGTCTGTCTTAGATGCGGGCAATTTGGACTCAGAGTTGCCTTTAGAGGATTTCACTAGTGCTGTTATTTGTTCAGGCTAAGGAGAGATTACTTCCAATTGTGCACCTGCTCCTTCTTGGTCCTGGACAGCAATGTTATCCTTTTGTTATATAGTTTATTTATTACAGATGTTTCCAGACAGATTTACTCTTCCTTGCAGAGGATGACGTCCTGTCAGGTATTCCTGATTCTGTGCATCTATATATATATATATATATATATATATATATATATATATATATATATATATATATATATGTTGGTATAGTACTCTGGTGTACTTCTGGACATTGGTGCCTGATCCTCCAGTGGGGGAGGGGACTGTGCAGCTGTTATACCATCCCTCAGGTGGTTGTGATCAGCTTGGGAGACATTTCCATTTTAGTATAAAATAGACGAAACTGCAACCAAGAACAAATACGGACTCCGTACAAACAAACCGTCAATCTTTATTACACCATTAAATCCACCAGATTGAGCGCTTTCATCTGCCCTAAGCAGATTTCATCAGAATACTTGATATACAGTGCCTCACATTTCCATTTTACCATAGCTAGAGGGTGGTCAGGAGAGATGGTGATATTGAACATTACAGCTTTTTTGTCAGATCTGCCCAGGGAGGATGATACCATAGGGGTGCTGCAGTGATTACTCATGTTGGTTACTTCCAAGTCCAACATATGTATGACATCTTGTGGGGGTATCAATTAGCTGTCCAAATGATTTAGCATCTATAAGATGGGGGAATCTCTGTGCATTTCCATTGTGACATGGTTTGTATTTCCAATCGATGGTTGGGTAATTAAAGTTAACCAGGATCAGGGTAAAGGATTGAATCTTGATAGATTTGTAGAGGGCTAGATAGGTGGGCATCCTGAGTGAAATATGTTGACTTGTAGCTACCTATAATTTGAATAGGGGTCTTGTCAATGGTTAACTTTTTGCTGGAGTGTCTTGTGTGTGTCAGACTGTTTGACCAGCCTGGAGGTGTGTGTCTGTTTCATATTATATTTATACTCCACCTCCTTTGACTTTGCTGGCCACATTTTGGTGTCTGGCTGTGTGGCCAGATGAGTGACCAGGTAAGGATGGGTTGCTCTTCACAGCTGTGGGCCAGGTTTCTGTGAGAGCACAAATGTCAACATCTTCCAGGGTTAAGAATGCTTGCAATTAGTGCATTTTCATGTTTAGACTTCTAGTGTTTAGTAGCATGATCTCTAATTTGCATTTTGATGACATTTCATGTTGGTAGTATTGACCTCATGACTTTCCCTAAAACAGCCACTATGGGGAAGGCAAGGGCCGTTGCCAGAAGCCTAAAGCCCAAGTGAGACAGATGCAGGCCATCTCTAGCAAAGCAGTGTGGTCTGTCAATCATATGTTCCCAGGCTGTCAGGCACTGGATCCCTCTGGGACGACACCAGAAAGTCAGCCACTTGTTAATGTTAATTATTTTCTGTCTGTATTGAGGCATCATTCTGGGTGATGGTAGAATACTGCTTAAGCTATAGACATACCTGCATGGGACACATATTCAGCCTGCTCAATCATGTCTGTTTTCCTACAGTACAGGGAGGTATGTCTGAAGTCATTCACACCATCATGGACTGGGATAGACTCATAACAGTACCTGTTTTGGAGAGACTTCAGTGCATGTGTGATATGGCAGATGATGGCACCTGACAAACAAGTAACCGTTACTGTCTCCTTATGCATCCTGGTGAGAGGCACATCTGTGTGATTCACAATGGAGTCTCCTATGAGTAATATGTTGGGTTTATGGTTGGGCCTTAGTGGTTGCCTGACACTGCTGTGTGGACTATGCCTGGTATGTGGTTTGGAGGTTTGTGGAGTTCTCATGTGTGTTTGGCTCTGAGGTGTTCTTTGTTTGGGTTTGCATTTGATGAGGACACCCATATATGTGGATGTGTGTTGTGTAGTTGTGGGTGATGTTTACTTACTGCATACAGTGCAGGGAACCTATGTTACTACACAATTTGTTCTGGTGTGCACATTCTTCATTTGTCAGGCCAGTGGTTCCCTTTCCCCTTATATGTGTTTCTTTGTCCTTCTGTAGTGCAATCAAAGGCTTTGTCCACAGTTGCTGCTGCTATGTATTTGTATTTCTGGTGTGAGTGGGGTAGACGTCATAACATCACACACAGGGTTATGGACTTCACACTTCTGAGTGTACCTGTTCATAGGATCAAAGGAGATTACTAGGCTAATGGCTCTGGGGCCTTTACAAGCCTAGCCCAGAGTATATCCTCAGAAAAGAAACCACAATCAGCAGCTGTCTTCCCTGTCAATGAGGGACACAGGTGGCACCCCTGGAACAAATGTTTGGTTGCCCATCCACTCATCAAGGTTGTGCTTAAAAAGGATCAGCAACATACTTTGTTTGATATGTATTGCCTTGTAGGCAAGACACAGGTCACCTCTGATCAATCTATTTGATACAGAGTACAGTGATGCTGATTTGAGCCTGTCCACATAGGACAGGTGCTGGAGGTCATGGATTCCCTTTGTGAGGTATTTCTTTGGCCTTTTCAGTTGGTGCAGGTGTTTGGAGAGGTACATACCAAATGGGGGGTTGTACTCAATTATTGGCCTGATGAGGGGTGAGGAGTATAGAGAGGTAATAACCTCCTTTTTTCTCAATGCACTCCCTTTACTTATGACATGAACCAAGTAAAAGCCTTTCCTGAGCACTGCTGCTATATGATGGTCAAATGTGATGTTGATGACTTGTGTACCCAGGTGTCTGAGCACAGGTTGTGTGCTTAGGGATTTGCCACTAATGTGGAAATCAGTAGGGGCTGTGTTTTTGATGAATGGTATGATACACTGTTTTGCATATAACTTAAGGCCATGAGTTTGGCACCAGTCATTTGTTGCTGTGAGACCTTCTTGAACTATGTTAACATTATTTGGGGAGTCAATGACAGCACCCAATTACAGTCATCCACACACTTGGTCAGCCGCAGGGCTTTTGTCTTTTCCTGGACCTCTGAGAATTAGATAGCAAACAATAGGGATCCCAGTAAAGATCCCTGGTGGACACCAGTAGTGACAGGTCTGCTATCGGAGGTAGTGGGATCTATTTTGACCTTGTGGGTCCTATCAGTGAGCCAGTTGGTCACTGACATGATGACATAGGGATTTACACCAAGTTCTGTCAGCTTTTCAATGATGCCCAAATGGGGGATTGTGTCAAAGGCTTTGGCCAAGTCAAGCTAAGCTGTTTGACCTGACTTTCCCTCATCCAGTGCCTTGCTGACAGTCTCGTCAACCAGGTTCAACAAGAAAGATCTACTCTTGACAAATCTGACCTGGGTGGGGTCAAGTGCTTGGAGATTGCCTATGTCCTTGTTTATGAGGTGCATAATAATACACTCCATGACCTTACAGATCAGACTTGTCAAGCTAATGGGGCAATAGTTTCCAGGGCCAGTAGTGGTGCCACCTTTGTGCAAACAGATGACGATGGCAGTTCTCCACTCTTCTGAAATGAAGCCTGTACTTTGGCTATAGTTAAGTGAGGTGCTCAATGACGAGGCTAGTTCTTGCTGGAGATGTTGCAGAATATAGCCTGGGATACTATCAGTTCCCATGGCAGCTGTGTTGTTTGGCTTGGATAGGGACTTTAACACTTGATCTACAGAGATGTGAGGTGCGGGGCAAGTATCGTGGATGTGGAATGTGCCTTTAGGGGGACAGGGGGTGATGTTTGCACTGAACCTATCTGTTAGCAGGTTGGCTAAGTTGACAGGATCAGTGTAAGTGGCACCATTAAGAAGTGATTTATAAGAGACCTGGGCTTAGCCATGGAGGTTTCTAACATAACTGAAAAAGGCTTTGTGGATAGCCTTTGTTTCAGAGGCTAGATTCGATTCATAATTGGCTTTGGAGGATTTCATTAGTGATCTACTTTACTTGTTGAGACTAAGGAGGGGGTTTTTCCAATTGGCCAATTGGTATAGTTTGTGCCTTTTTACTGTTGGCCAACAGTTGCTTCCTTTTGTTGTAAAGTCTTTTGACAGAGGATGTCCACCACATTTGTTTTAGTTCTGTTGGGTATGGCTGAGTTCATGCAGTTGTGCAGGTACTTGTATACTGACTGACATACTGTTCAGCATATTTGTCTGCATCCAGTGTGTTACTACTGATACCTTTCCATAGAAGGCTGTATTTAGTTTTTGAGATGTAGAAGTCAGAAGAACAGAACCTGTTTAGCAGGTTGTCCATCATTTCACCCTTACATCTGCTGTGGTCGTCAGACAGCTTGTGTTGCAATGTTATTATAAGGCTACATGTTGACCATAGTTGTCAAACCATCACAGACTGACATCTGGACAGGCCCATATATAACAGTCAGACACAGGCCCACACATGGGGACAGGGTGTTAATATTTGTCTGCCAAACATAGACCATTGGGAGAATGGTTTGTTATTAGTTTGCATTTTCTTATGGGTATTCTCCACTGTTTGCATTGATGTTTTCACATCAACCTTTATTGTTTTTCCAAGTAGTTTGGCAGGCAAATGCAATGTTATAACAAGCAGAACAGATATACAAGGCATACTTGTGGTCCTTCAGTGACACCCTGACATTCCATGGGTATGGCTGGTGCCCAGTGACTTGTTGTCAGTACTGACACAGTAAAGAGGCAGACATTTATAACCTGGCACTACAATGACTTTCAGAAGCCTACTGTTCTACTAGGCAACTGTGTAGGTTACTCCAAACTGTACACTGTCCAGATGTGTGCCCCCATCCCTGAATTGTCCAGCTTTCCTGCAGTAATGGATATTGACTTCTGGATGGTGTGTACTACTCCTACCATAGGTGCAGCTGACATGCAACATAGTTTGCATGGACAGTCTTGAAACATGGACCCTGTCAACCACAGTACTGTACTTAGACCACTAAGCCACAATCCAATGGTAAGTGTTGCCTACTTCCTGACAATATCAACCTTGCACATACAGCGTTCATTGACACCTGCATATTGTGGACATGCTACAAGTTAGCAAGTTGATTGGGACAGACCGGGGAATGTTTGCTCTGCTGCTGTTTCCCTACAAACATAAATGTTCCTGCATTTCTATGGGAAGATGGGTGTGTTGGGTGTGTTGGGGGGAGGGGGGCATGCCTCTTAATTTTACACATTTCCACAGACTGTGCAGATGTTTGCTTGACATTTTGGTTCTATTAATTTAGCATAGTATTGTGCTTGTCTTGGAGAATACTGGCATATCACTAAAGACCAAAGGTTACACAGTTATGACAGACATTTGAGTTTCAGTCTTCTTACCCTTCAGAGACTTAAGGCAACTGCAAGACCTGCTGTGATATCAGTGTGTAAGTTTGTAAGTGGCATATTTCATCATTTGTACATATTTGTGGGCCTTTGCCACACATTTCTTTCTGGCTTTGTACAGCTGACTTGCTGTGAGAGGCTGAGAGGTGTGTATGGGAATCCAACATTGACATCCAGCATGTGACCTATGACAACGCAGTTTGTTAGTCCCCCACACATACTGCAGTGAAGTTTGTCACCTAGGGGACTACTGCATATTCTGGGTAAGCCAGCATTTGGTGGATATTTCCTGTTGTCCCACATAGCTGTCAGTTGTCTGCAGCTATCTTTGTAGACCACCCCATTCCCTTGCATACATGCAGTGATACCATAGATATGCTAGCAGAATGTAATACAGCATTAAGTTGTTGTTAAGAAGAGTGACTTACATTGTGCCTGATCAGTTGTGAGGACAGTGCTTGAGGGCTGACTCTGTTGGATAAATGCTGTACACAGCCTATACATGGTAAGGTACAGGTAGTGCGATGTGCGTGGCATCTTTTTACTGTGTGTACGAGGTGGAGAGAGGTGTCAGTCCCTGGGTCCCTAGGGTGTCAGTATATGTGCTATGCATTGCCTCTTTGCCTGGGCCAGGGTGTACTGGGCATGCCTACATCTGCCTACAGAGAGAGACTCAGGGGGTTCCTCCTCAGAGTCTCCCTGTGCCTATGGGGACCTTGACAATGGTGGGGGCTGTGTCTCCCTTCCCTATGATGTTCCTGCTGCAGCTGTTTCCACAGGATCATATTGTGTAGCATGGCAGAAACTATGAACATGTGTGCACATGTGGCTGGAGAGTACTGCAGGGATCCTCTGGATATGTCAAGGCAGTGGAACCATGACTTGAACAGCCCAAACACATGCTCTATGATGTTTCTAGTTTGTGCGTGTGCCTCATTATGGCATTTTTGAGTGTGTGTGTGTGTGTGCGTGTGTGTGTGTGTGTGTGTGTGTGTGTGTGTGTGTGTGTGTGTGTGTGTGTGTGTGTGTGTGTGTGTGTGTGTGTGTGTGTGTGTGTGTGTGTGTGTGTGTGTGTGTGTGTGTGTGTGTATGTGTGTGTGCATTTCTGATGGGTGTCATCATCCATGGTTCCAGTGCATACCCAGCATCCCCCACGAGATGGCCATATGCGATATCGTCCCCTGGCAAATGCCTGGTACAGCTGTGAGGCGTGACAGATGTGGGAGTCATGATAACTGCCAAGGCTGCCAACACATACATTGATGATAATGTCCTGGGCATTGCACACTACCTGGCAGTTGATGGAGTGAAAGCCCTTGCGGTTGATGTAGACTACCCTTTTCACCAGGTGGTGCTTTGATGTGGACATGAGTGCAGTCTATTGCCCCCAGTACCTCTGGGTAATTTGCTACACGGTGGAAGAGACGCATATTGCTGGTCCTCTCCTCAGGGGTACTGGGGAAATAAATTTGCTCACTAGCATATCTTAGAATGACATCCAGGAACTGTTGGAATACCCTGGATACAGATGCTTGTGAGACTCCCATGATGTCCCCAGTAGGTCTTTGGAAAGTACCTGTAGCTAGTATTCTTAAGGTTACACATACCTTTGTTTTGACTGGGATGGGTTCCCCTCTGTTGGCTGTTGGTCTGAGGTGCAGGCGGCAGAGCTTGGGGAGTTGCTGAAGTATGTCCCTGTCTACCCTGTAGCGCTGTACTATCTCCAGCTCATTTAGCCCATGAAAGATTACCCTGGGTCTGAATACTCTTCTCCTCCTCAGTCTAGGGTGCTTGTCAGCCTCATCCTCATCACCACCCTCAGTCTGCAGCATGTAGAGATGTATCAAAGCAGCAGCAGCCCATATCATTTTGTCCATTAAAATTCCCAAATGTGTACTCCAATAGTGCAGAGTTTGTGGGAAAAAACAGACCGAAGGGTGTCTGCATACTTGAAACTGATGTGCTGCAGATGCTGCCTGTGTGACTGGCTGACTATGAAACATTCCACCTGCCAGCTACATTATTGAGGGTTTTGAATGGGCCAGTGTGTGAGTGGCAGAGGCCTTATTAGTCATTTCTAGTTGATTGCCTTTATTCTGCTATTTCCTTTTTTTTTTTCTAATTTCCTCCCATTTTAAGACCCGCGGCACACCACACAAACAGCTGCAGCTAGTTTTAACATTGCTGAGCAGGAAGAGCCTTCCTCTGGACACGAGCACACTCATCATTTCTTGAACTAGCTAAGCACAGCTAAGCAGCCTCAGACCAACCCTCTTGCTTAGCTGTGCTTAGCTGAGTGCAAACAGAAGCCACGGAGCTCCAATGTGCTTAAACTAAGCATGACACACCCCCTTTTCATGTCAGCTGCTTCTTCTGCCTACCCCATCACATTACAACTCCTACATGGTTAGTTCCCTGCAGACATGGTCTCCAAATTTGCTATTCATTAAACTTAGCTCATTTACATACCCCTACTTGGGGTTCCTATTATGTTATTGAATCACTAAATGCCGAATGGCCAAATACCCAAAACGGCCATTCATCGAAGTGTGTTTTGTGGGGTCACAGTACAGTGGGGAATGGGATATTTGCCCTTTCCCCACTGTAGTATGATCTCAGAGTTGGTATATATAATTAACAAATGATTCAATTAACGGCCATTTCGTGTATTTAGCCATTCAGCATTTAGTGATTTGATAATGTAATATAGACCCCCTACTTGCTTATACTCTAGTTACAACTCTACACCAGAGCCTATGTTCTTAGTAACCACTGTTACCTGCCATTGTTATGAGTCTGCATGCTGGCCAGTATAATGTAAAAATTGATTTTAACATTTATATTGCCTTTTTAATATATATATATATATATATATATATATATATATATAAAATATATTTTTTTGCAGGATTGCATGTTTGCGTACCACTGCACTCTTTTTAAACAGCCCATATCAGCTAAAAAAAAGTGTTTGATTTTAACAAGTTTGCACCACTTTGACATGCCAATGGCCATAATTTTGGCCATTGGCATGCCTAATGAACATAATACATGCTTTACTTTAAGTTGTCATGGCCCCATTTTTATTTTCGCAGTCATGTATGCAGTTACTAATACATTTCTGCTGCAGACATGGCTCCTGCATGGATGCCTGTCTGCTTGCTGGATCGCAAATTCACCTCATTTGCATGTTTTTTTACCAGTAAATGAGGTGATTTGCATTATTCCATCGCATCCATGCCAGAATAGTGCTGGGAGGCTCATGCATGCCCCCAGCCTTGTTTCCTGGATTGCACAGACTCTGAAGTCCATGTTCGAGCCGTGTCACTATGCTTACATGGAGATTAGCTTTATGTAAGCTTTATTGAATTACCCCCAGTGTTTTCTCTCTTTTCCTTTTTTATTTATTTATTTATTTTTTTAATTATCCATCTCATTTATCCAAGCTAACTATTTAATACATGATGTCTGCTTAGCCACAGACAAGCACAAATGTAACTGTAACAGCTCCTCTATACTAGCTACAGTTCTTCAAGAAAAAAAGAATGCAGTTAGCACCAGTACTGCAAGAACATAGGCTTCACTCAATTTGTCAAACAAAATAATTCAAAATAACAGTAATCTATATATGGGAGTCCCCACCATCTATAAATAGACTAACTCCATTCCATATAAATTGCACAGCACATCCGAAGCAATGAGAACACTCAATGCAGTCAAGAGGGGAAGACCAGCTGTTAACCAACCCAAACCATCCACAGCAGCATTTAAATTCTGTGGAGAAAAACTAACACATATCTTTCAACAGATATATAGTTGAAAACAATACAACACAACATTCATAATCACACCTAGATATGAAATCAATAGTCATATAAGCATCAATATCCATCTTAAATAGACATCTAGATGGTAGTCATGACTTTCCAGCTTCTTGAATTGCCAACTAGAGTGCTCAAAATTGTAAAAAAAATGGCATATTTAAAGCTCTTGCTAGATCTAGCAGCTAAATAACATGCAATAAGCTTGTTTACATTAACATAGATAATTGATATGTTATGATAACAGTTTATAATAACTATCTCATATGATATTTATACATTTGAACTGAAAATTAGCTATGTGTATGATCAGTTATAGGTTCATAGGTTCATAGGTAAGTACTATGCTATCTGCCTGAGGGCATCTACAAGCCTAGCCAGAATGTGTTGTCTTTCACCGCACCCTTAGATTAGTTCCCTGTGCCTCTGTCCAGCAGAGCCATTAGATCCCTGTACCTCTGTCCAGCAGAGCCATTGCAGTGATCCCTGGGGTAAATTTTCTGTTTCCCATCCACTCGTCAAGCTTTCGCTTGAAGAGTGTTAGCGAGGGGCTCTGCCTAATGTAGATTGGAATCCTGTTCCAAAGCATGGGGAGTCCCTGAGACATGAATCTATCCCTCCAGCATGTCCTATTTATCATTGTGGTGAGGTTTAGATCCCTAGAGCATGTGGCTCTCGGAGATTTGTTTTTTTTTAAGTGGAGCATGTCCATCAATTCTGGGTTGGACATGGCCTTGTGTGTCAGGCAGAGATCACCTCAGCATAAGTGGTATGCAACCGAGTACAGCTGGAGTTTCTTCAGTCGGGCTGCATAGGGCATCTGTTTGAGGCCAGTAATCCTCTTGGTGATGTACTTCTGTGGCCTTTCCAGTTGTTGCAGGTGTCTTGTAAGGTACATCCCAAATGGGGTGTTGTACTCTATGATGGGTCTGATGAGTGATGAGTAGAGAGGTACAATAACCTCTTTTGTTCAAGATGCGAACCCTTTTGTGATTAGGTGGGCCACATAGAAGGATTTTCTAACCACCTTGGCAATATGATTATCAAAGGAGAGATTACTATCTACTTGGGTCTCCAGATCCCTTATTACATTTTCTGTATTTAGGGGACTACCACGTATGTGGTAGTTTGTGGGTAGTTTGTTTTTTCCAAAGGGGATGGCTATGCACTTTTTGGCATTTAGCTTGAGGCCATGATTTTGACACCAAGTATCCGTCTCAGTGAGACCCTCCTGGAGGATGTCTGTACCAGCTGGAGAGTCAATTATGGCCCCCAGTTTGCAGTCATCTGCGAACTAGGTCAGTCACAGTTCTCCTGTGTTTGCCTGTATCTCTGAGAAGTGTATACCAAACAGGAGGGATCCCAGGACTGAGCCCTGGGGGACACCACTTGTAACTGGTTTGGAGTCAGACCTAGAGCCTGCAACTCTCACTGTGTGGGTTCTATCCATGAGCCAACTGGTAACCCATCTCGTGATGTAGGGGTTTATGTTCAGGCTGGTGAGCTTGTCTATAATATCAGAATGGGGAATGGTGTTGAAAGCATTTGCGAGGTTTAGGTAGGCTGTGTGGACCTCCTTTCCCTCGTCTAGATCCTTGGTAACTGTCTCAAAGAAGTCCACCAGGTTTAGGAGGCATGATCTGCCATTAACAAAGCCAAACTGGGTAGGGTCCAATGTTTGGAGGTTCCCGATGTCTCTGTTAATGAGTTCCATGATGATGGGCTCCATAGCCTTGCAGACCAAGCTAGTCAGGCTTATAGGGCAATAGTTCATGGGGTCCATTGTGGCTCCACCTTTGTGGAGCAGGATAACTGTTGCTGTGTGCCACTCTATGGGTACGTAGCCTGTAGAGAGGCTGAGTTTGAACAGTGTGTTTAGGTGAGGGGTTAGTTAATTTTGGAGCTCATGTAAGACACAGCCTGGGACACCATCCGGTCCCATTGAAGCTGTATTTTTGGCTTTGGATAGGGCTGTTTTAACCTGTGTGTCAGTGATTGCTGGGGCTCTACATTCTTTTGGTATGGTTATGGACCCTTTAGGAGGTGAGAGGGATGTGAAGTTTGCACTAAACCTGTCTGCCAGAATGCTGTCAATATCAGTCAGTTCAGTGTATTTTGTGGCATTCTGCACTAACTCAGAGCAGTTCTGAGAGTTTCCACTTAGGTTCTTGACATAGCTAAAGAACGCTTTGTAGTTTTCTTTGGAGTCCTTGGCAATTTTTCTTTCGAAGCTAGCCTTGGATGATTTTATGAGAGATCATAGTTTCTTGCTGATACTGATCAGGGATGTCTTTCCTTCTTGGGATTTTACTCTTTTCTGTACTAGTTTCCTCCTCCTATTGTATAGCTTATTTATGGCAGGGGTCCACCAGACTGGTTTCTTTTTCTTGGAGGAGTGAGTCTTGGTTTTGCTTGGGATAGCACAATCCATGCATTCTTGCAGATGCTCATAGAGTGCCTTTGTAAGGGATTCAGCAGTTTGGACAGCATTGTCTTTTAGCATGGGGACTGTGAACCTTTTCACCTCGGTCTTAAGTAAAGTGAAGTTTGCTTTTGAAATGTTTTTCACAGTGGTTTCCTTGATTGGGGGTGGGGGTGGAATGTGGATATCCAGAGTGATTAGTCTATGATCTGATCTAACCAGTGAAAGGTTGACCTCTGGTATAGAACGCTGGTCGCCCATGTTGGTGATGACCAGGTCCAATGTGTTGTCACTTCTGGTGGGGGTGTTGACCAGTTGATCCAGGGCGTTCAAGTTTATAAATTCTAGGAAGCGTTGGGCAAGGGAGCTATTACTTGAGTAGTTCTCCCAGTTAATGTTTGGGTAATTGAAATCACCCAATATTAGAGTGTTTGGTAGGACCTTCATATTTTCCAGTGTCTCCAGAAACGTGGCATGGGGGTCCTGGGTCATGGTGGGTGATCTGTAGCAAGCTACAATTTGAATTGCAGTTTTGCCTGTTGTTAGTTGTACATGGATAATCTTTGAGGCATTGTGCTGTGCCACTAACCTGGAGGTGTGGGTATCCTTGATGAATATGGATACACCCCCGCCTTTTATGTTTCGGTCTGGGTTCTGTGGCCAAAACGTATGGTATACGTTATAGCCTGGTAGTGCTGGGGTGTTCTCTGGAGCCTTAAACCAGCTTTCTGTTACTGCACAGATATTGATGTTCTCCATACTGAGGAGTGCCTCGAGTGCATGCATTTTGAGGTTTAGACTTCTGGCGTTGAGTAGCATTACCCTCAGTTTTTGGTTACCTCTGCTATTTACGGTGGTGGGTTTGTCTTTTGAGCCTTGCCTAAAAAAGGCACTATGGGGCAGCAAAAGCCTTGCCCATTATTCGAAAGCCTAAGGGTGACAGGTGCAAGCCATCTCTTGCGAAGCAACATGGCTTGTCGAGCATGTCATCCCAGGCAGACAGATACTGGATCCCCTTTGAATGACACCAGAAACTTACTTAGCTAGTTGTTGAAATTGATCATTTTTTTCTTTATACTGTGGCATCATTGTTGGTGAGGGCAGGATGCTACTCAGGGTCAGGGCCCTACCGGACTGGGCTACGTGATCAGAGATCTCTTCCACGTCTCTTTTCATGTAGTGCAGGGAGGTACATCTCAGGTCATTCACACCAACATGGACAATGACAGAGTCATATTTGTACTTGTTCTGGAGTGACCTGAGTGCTTCTGTTATGTGGCAGATGCTGGCACCCGACAGGCAGCTAACTGTGGGACATCAGTGTGCCTGGCTATAGAGTCACCTATTACTAGTGTGTTTGGTATGTTATTTTGCCTTAAGGGCTGTGATTGCATGGCACACTGATTATGTGAAGTATGTGTTTCATGGTTGGTGATGGGTTGTGGAGGTTGCTTGGGTGTCTGCTTTGGAGGTCTCTGTTGCTTTTGCAGATTTTTATTTAGAGCCACTGAGTATGTTTTTGTGCATTTATGTGTGTTATTTGTCGTTGTTGGTTTAGTAGGTCTATGTGAGACTGGTGGTGTGTTGCAAGGATTTTCCTTCTTCTCTTGATTGTTAGTTCCAGTCTTGGGTTGAGAGAGCTTTGCCTCCAGTTTGGCTGTATAATTGCATCTCTTGCATATATTAGTGTTTGGTGGTAGGAGGAGAGGGTTGTCTGTGTACATGAGGCAGTTGTAACATTGCCTCAAAATGCCCAGATTCACCAGTTGGACTGGAGAGTACACCTGAAACTGCCCTTTGGACATGCCTGAATAGGTAAAGTGAGCTGTTTTACTGATTAGCTGGTAGGGATGAATAGAGAGTCTTTTCCTTCTGGACAGTACAGGGGGGTCTAGTGCTAGGGTTAATTAGTGCTTGCTATGAGTTTTGAGCAAGTGCTGGGCTGTGAAATGAATGGTTTGAGTGCTTAAGTTGAAAGTTTGTCTAGTTCCAAGGGAAAAATTGAAGAGTAGACTTCGTGGTGCCGGGAATAGTTTAACCCTAGCTAACTGATGCTGCCCGGCGTGCAAAACTGCGCAAATGCAGTTTTTATAGTAGAGAAACGAAAGAGATAGAAATTAGCCCAAAATGGCCAATAATCTACTAACATATGGGCTGAAGCCACTCCTCCAGGGACAGATAGGTTGCTCAAATCTCCCCTCTCTCACACATGAACAGAGAAACTTCCTTCTATCTAAGTAAGGTATGGGCAACACAGAAACTTGTAACACAGCCCTGAATTCAGCAATAACCTGAAAAATGGACTATACTAGTTCAGAAAAGCAGGAAACAAGTTTATATATATATATATATATATATATATATATATATATATATATATATATATATATATTTTTTTTTTTTTTTTTTTTTTCAGAAAATAAAGCAGATACAATAAAAAAAACACTTTAAATGCACATAAATGGCTATCACACTTTAGTGTGTAGCCTGCAACAGTTAAACAGATTATTTAAACACAAAAACATCTTAGGTCAAGTGCAGGCAGCAAATAAGTACAATATGTAGCAGAAACAAGGTTTTTAAATCACAGAAATGCTAAAAATGGCATTTTAGGTGGAATTAAAGACAGCAAGAAAATGCCGGAAAATTATACTTAATCACTCCGATGTCTCTTTTGTTTCTCTGCTGCTGTAGAACTCTGCAGGACACCTTGCAGGCACTTGCTGAGCTGAATACAAGTGCAAAAAAAAAAACGTGCAAATGCATTTTTATAGCAGGGAAATGAAAGAGATAGAAATTAGCCCAAAATGGCCAATAAATTACTAACTTCTGGGCTACAGCAAACAAGGCCCATGAATTTCAGAAAGAAACAGATCAAATAAGCTGGCACAATAAGCCTTTAATCAGAAATTCCCAGCTCAGAAGGGCAGAATCTAGCCTCTCTTCCCACAAGAGTGCAGACCACAAACCTTCTTAATGTAAAATAACTGACCTAAACCCAAGTGCTTAAACCAGAACTAATGCACTTTTAGAATAACAGACACTGAGCCTTCAATCAGCAATTCCCAACTTAGAAGGATGTAAGCTACCTCTCCTGTCACAGCATTGCAGTCCACAAATCTTCTTAATGTAAAACAACTGGTTTGAAGTTTAAGTGCTTAAACCAAAAGGCTTAGAATAGCAGTTACAATTGAATCAGGCTACTACCAAGCAGTAATAACTGCAGCAGAATAATACAACTGAGTACTTTTAAGAATAAGCACAAACAAAATAAGGTAATAAAGTGGGAAAAAACACAATTACAGTAAAAGCAGATGAATGAAGTGCATTTTTTTAATAACAATAGAAAACGAGTAAAATGATTTAAACAAATTACCCAATTAACCAGTAAAAAAACTCAAAACTGAGCCCTGTTCCAGCAGTCTTCAATCAGAAAAGTTCTAACTACACACTCCTGCCACTAGGGTGCATGGGAACCTTCTCCAAAAACGATGGCTTGGATCAGTGCTCAAGTTATACAAACAAAGCTTGATTCAGTAGGCCTGAATCTAGTCTATGCTACAGCAGACAAGGTGCACCAATATCAGAAAAACAGTTCAAATAAGCAGGCACAGTAAGCCTTTAATAGCTAGAGAAACTGTAACTGTCTTTAATGCATGGTCAGAAAAATGTAAGGGATCCTTTAAATCTGGTTTATAATAGGAGTTCAGTGTTGTAAGGTACTTACTTAACATAAATTTGGAATGAAAATCTACTTTATGATAGTTTAATTAGATTAGCTATATGATAAATGTCCCAAATTATTGAAAGATCATCTGTACAGACACAAAGGGTGCTGTACATTAATAACCTTTGACTTCATCTTTGATTGGACATTTTGCATCATTATTCAGCATCAAAAAAGTGCACAAGCTTTAACAAAAACCACCAGTAAATTTCTTTTTCTTTTTAAAGTTATCAATAATTCTCTTTTTCTTTTTAAAGTTATTTATCCCGTGCTTCCAAACTATCTAATAAATGAGATCCACTTAGTTACGGAGAAGTACGAATGTAACTGCAGCAACTCCATATCAGTCAAAGCCCCCCAAATGAGAAAGGAGGGAAAGGAAGTGGCCACAACCACACACAGGCAAACCCCACTCAACTTGTCAAACCAAACAATACAAACCAACAGTAATCAAAGCACTCGAGCCCCCCCCCCCAACCACAAACAAACCACCTCTCCTTCACACAATCCGCACAGCACAACCAAAGCAATGACCACACCAATGTAACCAGGAAGAGAAGACGTGCTGCCAACCAGCCTGACATCATCCACAGCAGCATCTAAATCACACAGACAAAGGCATTCCTTTCAACAGAGATATCATTAAGGATGATATAACATAACCTCTATAATCACTCCCAGAGATATTTTATAGGAATTAATGGCAGAATTAAATCAAATGATAGAAAATAATGTATATGTAAATTAGTTTTTAAAGTAAAAAGAAGACAAAATATTATTATAATATAGTGCACAATACTCTCAGTGTAACAAATAAATTTATATAAGTAAATTAATATAAGTATAGCAAAAGACTTTTAATGTCTACTTGCATATTTTAAGCATAGAGCTAACAAAACTGACTATAATAATTAAATTAGTAGTTAATTAAATGGATGAGAAATAATAATGAAAAATGAGGTTACCTTATATTAAATCACATTAAAAATTCAAAACATGAGAAATGATTACAATATTAAATATTATTATTTAAAGTCACTTAAATATTTCTTAAATAGTAGTTTCTTTATTTTAACTTGTTCAGGACTTCCCTTTACTTCTCATTTTCTTCTGTTATTGTCTTTTCATGAATCTGCCTTCCCATTCACAGGTTTAGTTGTCTTTTATTTTCTTATTTTTTTCTGATGTTATCCAGCCATTTCTTGTTACATGCTTCTTCATGGAGATTGGTAACTAATCCATCACTTCAGTGCTGTCAACTATTTTGTTCTTTTTAAGATATGTCATAGCATCTTCCAAAGACTCAAATATTTTTTGTCCATCTTTTAAGTATAGTTTACTTTTAGCAGGGAAAACAAGATGAGCTTTAATATTATCTTTTTTTAGAGTTTTGAACAGTGAGATGCAGATTTTCCTCATACTCATAACAATTGAAGAAAAATCATTGTCATATCTAATAGAGTTGTCTCCTATTTTTATAGGATGATTTGCCCATGCTGTTTTCAATACTAAGTTTTTATCTTGACTGAAAATTAACTTTACAGTTATAGATCTGGGAGGAGTTTTTCTTAGGATGATTATAGGAAAGAGACCTATGTGCTCTTTAAATTCCAAAAGCAGGTGCCTCAGGTAAATTTTGGTAGCCATGTATTAAAAATGAATCATGTTATCACCTTCATGCTTTTCAAGAATAGCATTATTTCTTTATTTATTTTATTTATTTCAGTTTAACTGGGAAAGTCCATTGAGCCAAAGAAGCCCATTTTCAATGTAGGCCCGAGGAGAAAAGCTCCAGACAGAAAGACAATATACAATGTATTAGTACAGCATATGAGAACAACAGTTTAACATTCAATAAACAGCAAGACAAGATTTTACATATCTTGAAATATATGAGCTGAGTCAATCACTTATAAGATATTAGCAAAAACAATAAATATATGTTCATTTAATACACTACATGTATTTAGGCAAAGGAATTTTAGAGAGATGAAATGAAGCAGTGGCAGAGATTAGAGTAGAATAGAATAGGGATAGGTATCAGGAATCAGGTAGGATGGGTACAGGAGCACTCCCAGAGGGAGTAGAGGTGAGAGTGGAGAAGAGTTTTAAAGGATGGTAGGTTACGGGTAGTTCTAATGTAAGAGGGAAGAGAGTTCCATAATCTGGCAAGGGAGAATGATAACAGAAGTTGCCCTGGTGCGTGTAAAGGCTTGTAAAGTTCTAAGAAGTTCTGATTTGTGGATCTAAGTGTTCTATGTGACTGGTGAAGTTTTAGGGAAGAGGAGAGTGATGGACAGTTAGAAGGTTTGAAAATTAGCTTGTGTGCTGTAGTTAGTTGAATGAAATTTAGGTAGCTTGGGAGTTCCAACCAGTTTAGAGCATGTAGGGAGTTGCAATGGTGAGTAGAGAATTTGGATCCTGTGGCAAACTTTGAAATTTTGTTATAACATGAGGAAAGTTTAGATTTTAGGGATGATTGGAAGTTAGAGAGTAGCGGAGTTCCATACAAAATGGAGGGTAGGAGGTAGGTGGTAGAAAGGAGTTGCCTAGAAGACAGAGAAAGGTAGCCCCTGTGTCGATAAAGCATACCAAGTTTTTGATGAGTCTTTTTAATATTGGTTTGTAGGTGGATATCAAATTTTAGCTGGTCATCGATAAGAACACCCAGAAGTTTTGTATGGGGAACTATTTCAATAGTTGTTTTGTTTAGGCTAAGTATAGAGAAGGATACTTTGTCAGCAGCAGTATGTCTAGAAAGGGTAAAGATCACTATTTTAGATTTGGAGGCATTTAGGGCTAGGTGATTGTCAAGCATCCAGGACTAAGTGGAGGAGAAGGCTTCTTGCGTAAGGTTTATTAGTAAAGGAAGAGTTTTGGCTGAGCAGATGATAGTGGAGTCGTCTGTGTATTGCACCAGTTTAGCATTGAGAATCTTTTGGTGGAAATCATTGATGAAAATGTTAAATAGTAAATGACCCAAAATAGAGCCTTGGGGTACACCTGTTGGGGTGTGAAGGAAAGAGGAAGTGCAGTAGTTTCATTTTACAGCTTGTTTCCTGGCTGAGAGATAGCTGGAGAACCATTTGATAGACAAAGAGGAGAGATTAAGATGGGAGAGTTTAGAAAGTAAAATCACATGAGAGACATTGTTGAAAGCTTTAGATAAGTCGAGGAGGAGCATAAAAACTATGTTCCCAGAGTCACAAGCAGAGTTAATGATTTCAAGGAAGGAAAGAAGGGCAGTGGTGGTGCTATGTCCTGGTATAAACCCGTGTTGGGTAGGAGTTAGGAGTTGGTTGTCCAATAGGTAGGGTAATAGTTGGAGGTGAATACATTTTTTGAGTATCTTAGAGATAGGGGATAGGATAGCAATAGGGCGAAAGTTGGAGATTGAACAGTTTGTACATCCTTTATGGAAGGGGACGATGAAGGCTTTTTTCCAGAGATATGGTACATAGGACTCCTGAATGGAACGATTGATTAGGATGCTGATTGGAAGGGCTATGTCATCAGCAGCTAGTTGGAGAAAGTTAGATGGAATGTCATCTGGGGCATTAGAGCAAGGTTTTAACTTTTGTTGGAGCTTTTTTATAGTGTGGGTAGGAATGGGTTTGAGAGTAAAAGGGGAAGATTTAGGGTTCATGGATGTTAAGTTTTTGTTATCAGTTAAGTTGGGGGGGGATGTTGTTAGGGAAAGAAGAGGTGAGTTTGCCTTTGAAGTAAATGAAAAAGGAGTTAAATTGGGTAGCTAGGTGGAGGTCTGGTGTGTCTGGGTCAGGGCAAGGGTTCTCTTTTTTGCCTGGGGATAATATTGATGAAATACTATTCCAAAATTTTCTGGGGTTGGTTTTATGATTATTTTGAAGTTTAAGGTAGTAGGATTTGAGGTCAGTGGCTATTTGTTTTTTTAATTGATTACGCAGTTGCTTGTATTCGGCAAGAGAGTTGGGAGTTTTGCATTTTTGGTAGTATTTCCAGATTTTATCTTGGTGATGCATAAGTAGTTTTGTGTTTTAGTTAGCCAGGGGGCTGTTTTGGATCTCAGTCTTTTGGTTCTACTGGGAGCGAAGTGATTAAGTATATCAGTGAAAATACTATTGAAATGTGAGACTGCAGCATCTAAAGGCAGGGACTTTAGAGGGTTCCAGTCTATCTGTTTTAAGGTATTAGATAAAATTAGGGGGTTGAAGTTTTGCATGTTGCAGGTGGTAATGTGTCTGTGTTGAAAGAGGATTGTGGAGAGGGAATGGCATATGTAGGCAGGGAGATGGTCACTAAGGGAGTCTGCGAGAGTACCACTATCAGAAACTCAGTTTGGGTGGGAGACTAGTATCCAGTCAAGGATGCTACCTGTGGTGTAATCTTTATTTGGTCTAGTAGGGGTTTTGATTAGTTGTGTGAATTGATATAGGTTGATGCTTTGAGAAGGGGTAGATGAGTCAATAGAAGACCAGTTTATGTTGACATCGCCTAGGATTATTGTCTCACTATTTATGTTGGAAGTGAACCAGGCAAGAATATCTTCCAGTATAGGGATATTGTTACCAGGAGGAATGTACAGGGAGGCAATGCATAAAGTTTTATTGTTATTTACTTTGAGAATGGCAAGGGTTAGCTCGGCGGTGTCAAATGAGGGTATGGACTTAGTATAGGGTGTTACTGTTAAGGAGGAGGAGAAGAGTAAGGCTACTCCTCCACCTTTCTTTTGAGGTCTGTCACTTCTTATAAGTTTATAGTTGGTGGCATAATTTTGGTATCTTTTATGTGTGGTTTTAGCCAGGTTTCTGTGATAGAGACAATATCAGGTTTGTTATGAGAGATCCAGGCGTGAAAGGAAGGTATTTTATTACAAATGCTCTTGGCATTAAGTGTGGCAAGAAGAAGAGATTTGTGGTGCAGGGGAGAGTTATGTGAATGTGGTTTAGAGGTGGAGTTGTATGAAGGCCCTGGGTTACGGTGTATGTCCCCAGAACGGAGGAGGAGGGCGATAAATTTTGAGTAGAGTATGGATACGTATCTTTTTTCTAATGGGTCATAGGTGTAGATATTGGAACCTAATGAGATGAGTTTGGTGGGTATGGGAAGTGGTTTACTAGGGGTAAGGAAGAGCTTCCTTTGAAATAGAAAAGATTCATTATGTTTGTAGAGGTGGGGGGAGGCTTAGGTTGTAAAGGGAAAGTCTTTTTTAATATAAATCGCAGTTGTATGAAAGGGAGGGGAGTGCTGAAACTGTGGGAGACTAGTAAGGTAGAGTAAGCAGAAGAGGATTAGGCTTAGAAATAAGGGTATTAGAGCATAGGCAGATTTTGTATGCATGGTGGGAGACAGAGTATGAGTTGAGTGAGAGGGATGTGTAGGAAGAGAGATGGTTAATAAGTTTGAGAGGAGAGGATTAGAATGAAATGTGTGAGGGTGTATTCACAGGGATATAGAAGGGTGGAGTAGAGGGGGGAAGGCAGTTGTAGTAGTGAGTGGATAAGGAGAAAGTGGGGGACAATATTTGCAGGGTTTGGCTACTGGCTATCCTGATGGAGTGCATGCACTAACCATGTAGTAGGGATAAGGTACAGTCAGTTATTCAGTAATTATTGAGGCAAGCAAGTTACATAAAAGCATACACCATCCCTCACCGTCTAATCCAAATCAAACACCCACTGGAAAAATACAATGTCCGCTGATCTCACAAAGTACAAACAGTTGAAAAAACAGAGAATGTCAAACATCCCATTCGTTAGAACATTAATTAGGCCAGACCTAGATACAAAAATGTCCTAGGTAGTAAGCTCACACAGGAATCCTAAGCCTTTTTCTCCAGTAGTTTGCTTACTTTGATCCTAGGACCTCTCATTTGAATTCCCCTTCCAAATATCTTGCCTTCTAAAGCTGGAACTTGAAAGGAGATCTATAGGTCACATTTGTCCAAACATAAAGGAATTGTGGACAACAAAGAACTTTTTTCAGACTGCATCTCCGTTTTCAATGTCAAAAATAAATGGTGACAAAAATGCACACCAGTGTCATCAAACCCAATAACATGAATGATATTAATGACATATAGAGTTAAAATGTCCACTTGAAGAAGATTGTGAGACAGCCAATATAGTCCAACAGTGATGAATGTCCATCGATAATGTAATAGACAAACAATGAAAGAATTAGTACTTACAACAAACCAAAAAGAATAATTATATGAGAGCATATATTCTAATATTATTTCTTCTTCACCTGTTTTCAAAGTCATCCATTTTATAAGGAAATTTGTTATACTGAGCAAAGATTAATTCTTCAGTAAGGAGTCGATTATCCAAACTAATTGGGACCTAGGGTAGTTTGAATAATAAAACGTACATTGAATCAGATAAAAAACTTCTAAAATCTTGTTTTTTTCTGCATGCAGGGAATACACTTTTCAACCATTCAGTGATTCCAGTGGACAATAAGGAATATTTTTCATGCTACAAGCTCAAAAACACACACAAGTGAAAACATAATAATGTTTACATATTCAGAATTTATGATTTTTCCTACCCAAAATCTTTGAAAGGCTGTGTTCAGATAATTGACGTTTTGGTTCGGATAACCAACTCTCTAATGTTTATGTTTCTCATTTTCAGTTATTCTGCCATCCAGGTCTGTGAATGAATCTTCCATACTTGAGATTTGTTGTTTTTGCTGTTTAATAATCTCATTTATCAGTATCAGCTCAGACTGTTTCCTGTATTCTTCCTTTATTGTGTCAATTTTATTGTGGTTTGCCTATTTTTAGAGATAAGTCCAGCATATTGTTGAAAATAGACAAGTTCTTTCTTCACTGACATGTCCTGAAAAGTTTAGAGTGACTCATTCTGAAGGAAACTATAGATTCTTTTGAATCTTTTGAAAGAACTGTATACCAGAAATGAATATGCTTATTTATGAAATGCAGTTATTAGGGGATATTTCTACAGAATTGTTTAATTTCTTCACTATTCTGTGTGCCGTCATCCCCTTGATATATGGGTTGCCAAAAATAAGTAAGTCTACAAATCCCCCTCCCATAAGACCTATAGTCTTGGGTAGGGGGTGGGTTACAGAATCCTTATCCTATTATATACAAAATTGTCTTAGCGTATATCTCAATAGATGTCAAAATTTTATTAGAGATACTGGTGATTTTTTGACTAAATTGCTGCACTGGTATGAACATAATCAGGTACAGAAGTTTCTATTGGTGACTTTAGACATAAATTCCCTGTTTACAGTGATCCCCAGTCATTATGGGGTAGATGCCTTACAAGATGTTTTGAATTCTAACACACAGATATGCAGGGCAGACAGATTGAAACTATATGCCAATTGATAGAAATAGTGCTTACAAAAACGTATTTATGTTTGAAGAACGGCTCTATCTACAAATAGCTGGTGTAGCCATGGGTACTCCCATGGCAAACACATATGCCAACTTAGTTCTTAACCAGTGAGAGAATAAGTACATATTCAGTGAGAGGAATCCCCTGAATGTTAATGTTTTATCATATAAGCGCTTTGTGGATGATTGTTTTATAATTTGGAAGGGGAACGAAGAAACCCTTAAGACTTATGTTGATTATTTAAATGGGACAACAGAGTTCTTGAAGTTCAAATTAAACTATTCTGAGAAGGAGATTACATTTTTAGATGTATGTATTCAAAATCATTCAAGAACTTTGAACACTTGTGCTTATAAAAAACAAGTACATGCTAATAGGTATACCCATTATACAAATATGCATGCCCCACATGTTTTTAGGGGCACTGTAAAGGGACAGCTTACTAGAACAAGTAGACTTAATACTGATGATATTGTGTGCAGGCAACAAATGGAGGAAATGTCTGCTGAGGTATTTGAAAGGGGGTATGTAAGTATGATGGTGAATGATATTATGACCCCAGTATTGAATGAAAGGAAAGGAGCAACTGCACCAATTTTTAGTACAGTAAAGAACACTTCAATGGATATGGAGGCGAATAATATAACCCATAATGATGAAATCAGATATATGACTACTTTTAATAGGAAGACAAAGCATGTTAAGCAAATGGTACAGAAAAACTGGAAAATATTAATGGCTGTGCCTGAACTGAAGTCTCTTATAGGCATTAAACTCTCTTTTGCATATAAGACAAGGAAAAATCTAAAGAGAATGTTATGTTATAAGGACTGTAAGATGCCTAGATTAGATAATACCAAACAGGTTACCTTCCCATGCTATAATTGTAGTTGCTGTAAATATATTGTTTGCAACTCCTTTATCCATCCTGCAACAGGGAGGAAATTTGTATTTTCCTGCTCTGCGACCTGTAATACTTCTTATATTGTTTACCTTGCTACATGTTCAAAATGTCCATCCTTTTATGTGGGTAAATGTAGTCATAAGCTCAAAGGATGTATTATAGAGCATAAATCAGATATCAGAAGAAAGGTTATGACAAATGCTTTGGTAAAACACGTTATGGATAATAGCAATACACATATCTTTAAATTCAGAGCTGTTAGTGTTATATACAAAAATGCTGGAGGAGGGGATACAAATAATACCTTAGAGAATGATGAATATAGTTGGATTTTAAGGTTTAAGGCTGATACATAAAGGCAGTAGTGTCTCCATATTCATAAAGGATATGCACAACTCCAGACTAGTAGCCCAACATAACGCATCAGAAATACTTCAGGTACCACTAACATTGGGTAAAACTACAATTCAGGTTGTAGCCTGCAATAGATCCCCCAGACTCCCACTCCACATTCCTAAACACACTAGAAAATATTAGGGTACAACCCGATACCCTTATACTGGGAGACTTTAACTACATCTCCATTAACTGGGAAAATTACTCATGTCCCAACAAACTTGCTCAACATTTTCTGCAATTCATTAATTCCAGTGCCCTGGACTAACTCATTCTTACCCTCACCAGGGGTAGAAACATCCTTGACCTGGCCATTAATAACATGGGTGACCATTGCTCTACACCAGTAATCAACTCCTCCCCGGTCAGATCTAACCACAAGCTAATCACCATCGATATCCACATCCAACCCTCGCCCCCCCCCCCAAAGGATAACACCATAAAAAACTTCTCCAAAGCCAATTTTGGGCTTCTAAAAACAGAGGTGGCTAACTTCACAACACCCATGTAAATGGAAAATAGGTGCATGACTGCTGAATCATACACCAATGCACTGTATGAGCACATACACAAGGGCATGGAATAGGCCATACCAAACAGAACCAAGACACTCTCCTCCAAAAAAAGAAAGTCAATCTGGTGATCCCACACCATAAACAAACTCTACAAAAGAAGGAAAAAACTGTTGCAGAAAAGGGTGAAGTCCCAAGAGTGGAAAAACTCCTTTGTTAGCCTCAGCAAAAAACTGAGATCCATCATTAAATCCTCTAAAGCTAGCTATGAAAACAAAATTGCTGTAGATTCTAAAGACAAAGAATCGACTTGGCAATACTCAGATCTGCTCTGAGTTACAGCACAATGGCAATACATATACTGAACCAACTGATATTGCCAGCATATTACCAAAATGGGTACACACCAGCAGAAGAATAACCAAGGTACTCCAAAACACAGGTTTATTCAGAACATACAGTTGAGTGCTTTCATCTGTTACATGAACCAGACTTCATAAGAACAACTCCCTTTCTTAACACTTCCCTTTTATACCCTCCTAAATTGATCAATTACTCAATTTTAATTCATTCCATTTAAAAACACACGTACTCTAAATATATATATATATATATATATATATATATATATATATATATATATATATATATATATATATATATTAATATACATAGGTTCATAGGTAGATACTAGGCTATCTGCCCTATGGCATTTATAAGCCTAGCCAGGGTGTATTTGGCTTCCGCCTCCCTATTAGATTAGCCTACTGTACCTCTGTAAAGTAGGTCACAGAAGGTACCCTTTTAAGATTAGTTTACTGTGCCTCTGTCTAGCAGGGACACAGGAGAGATCCCAGAGGTGAATTTGCGATTTCCCATCCACGCGTCCAAATTTCGCTTGAAGAGGGTCAGCGAGGGGCTATGTCTAACATGAATTGGGATTCTATTCCAGAGGGGAGCCTCTGGGAAATGAATCTGTCCCTCCAGCATGTCCTATTTATTGTTGTGCTGAGGTTTAGGTCCCTGGAGCATGTAGCTCTAAGGGACTTGGATTTTTTGAGGTGGAGCATGTCCATTAATTCTGGATTTGACATGGCTTTGTACGTCAGGCATAGATTGCCTCTGAGTAGGCGGTAAGCAACTGAGCAGAGCTGGAGTTTCTTTAGTCGAACTGCATAGGACATCTGTTTATAGCCCATGATCCTCTTGGTGAGGTACTTTTGGGGTCTCTCCAGTTGCTGCAGGTCTCGGGTAAGGTACATCCCAAAAGGGGCATTGTATTCAATTATGGGCCTCATGAGTGACGAGTAGAGGGGCACAGTGACCTCTCTTGATCTAGATACTCGATATAAATGTAATATAAATAATTATACACTTAAATGACACATACAACAATCTATAAAAAACGATCTATAAAAAACAACCATGTTTTTTCATCTTCAGTATACTCGATAAACTAATACATTCATTTAAACCTGGGAAAACGGTGGCATTAAACCTCAGCCACCAATGTAATTCACATGCATCTAAATGTTCAAGTGTAACCCTACTTTGTACATCATTAATAATATGTTGAATAACCAAGAACAGAAACTTGTGACTGCTATGTTTCTCTATATGTCTACTCAATGCATGAGTTTTCACCCCTTTAGCTATATCAGTGGTGTGTTCATATATTCTTGTTTTAAATGCCCTGGCGGTTTTACCCACATAAAATACAGGGCAGTCTAAACACTTAGCTAAATACATCACATTCTTAGAACAACAATTATAATGCGAATTAATATGTATTTTGCAACCATTCAACATAAAAAGGTGATTAGTTTCAAATAAATATGTACACTGGTTATACCTCCCACACTTGAAATTACCTCTTTTTTGGTTTAAATACATGTCCTTCAAGTGTGTACTATTCCTTTCCAGTAGGTTTTTAAAATTAAGATCTCTTTTAAATGTAAAGGCTGGTACATTCCCGAACCTGCTTAACAAATCCTGATCAGCATTCAGTACAGCCCAGTTTTTCTTTATAATTGCACATACACTTGTAGTGTCCCTGTTGTATGTGCAAACAAAAGAAAATCTCCCATTGGTAATCCTAGAAAGTACATCACTTGTTGTACTTACTCGTGCTAAACATTCCATTTCCATCCTTTTTAGAATGGGTAAATACATATTATTGTTCCTTTTCACAACTATTTAGTTTCTAATTTTAGTCAGTAAGGGCTCAGGGTAGCCCCTACCTATGAACATGCTCTTGATAAATTCAATTTCTTGATAAAAGTCCTGATCTCTTGTAGTAATTTTTACTGCCCTCACCATTTGACCTTTCACCACGGGTCTCTTTTGATGTGGTGGGTGGCAGCTGGAATAATCAAGATATGAGTTAGAAAAAGTGGAATTTCTGAAAAATTTTGAAACCAACATATTCAGTTCTTTATCAACTAAAATCTCAGTGTCCAAGTATTGGATGACCTCTGCACTAAATTGATAGGTGAACTTTAAAAATCCACCCGAAACATTAATATAATGAAAAAAATAATCTAATAAAGCTAAATTTCCACACCAAATAAAAAAGATCTCATTCAAAAATCTTGTGTATTTTGTTATATAGTGAGTATAATTAGTATTAAAGACCATATTAGATTCCCAGAAGGACATTACCGAATTGGCAAAAGTGGGGGCACATGCCGCCCCCATCGCCACAGCAACTTTTTGCCTAGAAAACTGGCCTTCAAAATAAATGAAGTTATTGTGCAACACAACCTCCATTAAGGAAACTAATGTATTCACCTTATGTCCTTCAAAAATGTTAGAAAAGACAATTTATCTTTCTGCCATTCAAGGTCTGTCACATGTGGAATCGTACTGAACAAATTGCACACATCCATGGTTACAAAATAAAATTCTCCTGTCAATTCGATGTTGTTAAGATTGGATAAAAAATGCCAAGAATCCCTACAAATATAATCATAGGTTTGTAACACCTTTTTGAACTGCTCATCCAAAAATCTAGATATGAAAAATGTTTTTGATCTCTTAGAATCAACAATGGGTCTAAAAGGTGGATTTACGAAAGACTTGTGAATCTTTGGTATACCAAATATACTACCTATAACTGGATATTCATTTTTCATATAATTATGTTCATCTAGTGTAATATTGCCCTGAAATAGCATGTCGCCCAACAGCATGTCAATTTTGTGGTGGGCAATATTAATTTCATTCTTAGAAATTTGTTCGTAAGTACCATGAGTCAATATACCATTCATTGCACATACGTAATCCACCATGTCCATCATTACCATCCCATTGCTTTTGCCAGGCTTCATAACCCGCACATTTTTGTCACTCACAATATCCTCTAATAACCTTTGTTCATCTGTGGTAAGATTATAAAAACCCTGTTTTTTACTACTAGATCTTCTTAGATGTTCTCTCAAATCCAATTCACAAATTTTATCAAAAATAATTAATTTGTTGTGTAATGTGGGGTTAAAAAAACACTAGGCCTTCTAATGACCACATCTTCATTCCTTTTCATGTCTATCTGATTGTTAAAATATAGACCCAAGTTTAATTTTCGCAAAAACAATTTAAAATCAATTAAAACGTTCAAATTGTCTCTTCTTGACGGCAGAAAAGTAAAACCTTTTGACAAAACATCAACATGTGCAGACTCAATCGTTTTGCTAGAAAAATTAAATACTTTAAAATCCCCCCCTGCATTCAATACAATATCAGGATGCATTTTGTTCAGTTCACTGTTGCTATTCTCTAAATTACTGTATTCAATAACAAACGTGCCCACTAAATCATTATCAATAAAATCAGATAAATAACTAACATTCAGAGAATTTACTTCATTACATCTGGCAAACATGGCTGAACTTTCTTCACTCGACACTGGGTGTACTGTGACAACATCAGAGTCCTCTACGAATCCCAGGTTTTTCATTTCAACAGTTTGCATACAATTATGTTTAGCTCCATTTGTAATAAATGTGCCTTCATCTCAAGATATAGAGTATAGTGAAACTTCACAGTTAAATCAATGCCAACATATTGGCTGACAGGTTCAGTGCGGACTTTACCCCCTTTTCACCCCCTAAAGGGCCTATCACAATACCCGAGGAATGCCAAGTCTCTATTATCATGACTTCACAGGTAAAAACTGCACTGTTGAAAGTCAAGAATACAGCTTCCCTGGGACCTGATAATATCCATGGATGTGTTCTACATGAATTACAAAGTAAACTGGCACCACACCTGAGAACCCTGTTCAATCACAGCCTCATTTCAGGCTTTGTTCCTACTGAATGGTGGACTGCTATGGTCATCCCAATCCACAAAGGGAGAGCGACTACAGACCCTGGGAACTACTGCCCCATTAGCCTGATGAGTCTGATATGCAAGGCTATGGAGCGCACCATCATGGACCTTATAAATAAGGACATAGGGAATCTCCAATTTCTGGACCCCACACAGTATGGGTTTGTGAAAGGTAGATCATGCCTGCTCAACCTAATAGACTTCTTTGAGTTTGTCACCAGAGCTGTGGATGAGGGCAATGTAGTTCACACAGGCTACCTAGATTTTGCCAAGGCCTTCAACACCATCCCTCAATCAGGAATTATAGATAAACTCACTGAACTAGGCATAAACCCCTATGTAATAAGATGGGTTGCCAACTAGCTCACTGATAGAACCCACACTGTGAAAGTAGTGGACTCCAAATCTGCCTACTGATCAGTTACACATGGTGTCAAACAGGAATCAGTCCTAGGTCCTCTCCTGTTTGGCATCTACTTCTTTGAATTTCAAGCCAACACAAAGGGACTATGGCTGACCAAGTTCGCAGATGATTGCAAACTGGGAGCCATTATTGATTCTCCAACTGATGTAGACATTCTACAAAAAGGCCTCACTGACACCAATGACTGGTGCCAGAACCACTGCTTTAAGCTCAATGCCAAAAAGTGTATTGTCATTCCCTTTGGAAAAAATTAGGTGTCCATGAACTACCACATAGGCGGTAGTCCACTAAACACTGAAGGTGTAATAAGAGACCTGGGGACACAGGTTGACAGCAACCTCTCCTTTGATAACCATATTGCCACTGTAGTCAGAAAGTCCTTCTATGTAGCACATCTCATTACAAAAGGCTTCTCATCCAGGAAGAAAGAGGTCATAATCCTCTCTACTTGTCCCTCATTAGACCTATTATAGGATACAATGCTCCATTTGGTATGTACCTCACTAGACACCTACAAGAACTGGAAAGGCCACAAAAATACCTTACTAGGAGGATCTTAGGCTTTAGACACATGCCCTATATGGACAGACTCAAAAAACGCCAGCTATACTCTGTCTCTTATTGCCTACTTAGAGGCAATCTCTGCTTGACCTACAAAGCCATGTCTGACCCAGAGCTGATAGATATGCTACACCTAAAGAAATCCCAATCCCTCCATGCCACATGCTCCAGGGGCCTTAACCTCATTACCACAATAAACAGAACATGCTGGAGGGACAGGTTCCTAACCCAGAGACTTCCCATACTCTGGAACAAACTTCCCATTCACATCAAGCAGAGCACTTCACTGGTCCTCTTTAAGAGAAATCTTGAAGAGTGGGTGGGCAATAGGAAGTTCACCCCGGAGATCACTTCAGTGGCCTTGCTTAACAGGGGCACTGGGAATTAACTTTGGGCAGTATGATGCCGGGGAATCTTCTTGGGCTAGGCTTATATAGGCTCCAGGGCTGTTAGCCTAGTACACACCTATGAACCTATGAACCTATACCCCTGCCCAGGTTTAAATAATGCAATTCGTTTGAAACCTGTTCTAGTTAGGAAGAAAATGCAACTATAATAATAGCTGCTTGTTTTTATTGTGATTGGATGGCTGTGTCATGTGTTTTAAATGCTTGTACTATTTAAATCAAATTTACTGGTGTCTGCATGAATTTTTTGGCAAAGTTTTATGCCGGATGCCCTTCCTGATGCAACCCTCCCCATTTATCCGGGCTTGGGACCGGCACAAAGAAATGCACTGGCATGTGCATCCCCAGAGACCAGATGGAAGGGGAGTAAGGCTAGATGTATCAGAGGTGGGTTCAAATTGTTTTATCATGGTGTGGATGGGAGGAGAAATGGAGTAGGAGTTATCCTGAAAGAACAGTATGCTAACAGTGTTTTGGAGGTGAAAAGAGTGTCGGATAGAGTGGTGTTTATGAAGCTGGAAATTGATGGTGTAATGATGAATGTTGTTAGTGCATATGCTCCACAAGTTGGGTGTGTGATGGATGAGAAAGAAAAATTTTGGAGTGAGTTGGATGAAGTGGTGATGACTGTACCCAAGGGTGAGAGAGTGGTGATTGGAGCAGATTTCAATGGGCATGTTGGTGAAGGGAACAGAGGGGATGAGGAAGTGATGGGTAGGTATGGTGTTAAACAAAGGAATGCAGAAGGTAAGATGGTAGTGGATTTTGCGAAAAGGATGGACATGGCTGTGGTGAATACGTATTTTAACAAGAGGGAGGAGCATAGGTGACATACAAGAGTGGAGGAAGATGCGCACAGGTGGATTATATCTTATGTAGGAGGGGCAGTTTGAAGGAGATTGGAGTCTGTAAAGTGGTGACTGGGGAAAATATAGTTAGACTGCATAGGATGGTGGTTTGTAGGATGACATTGGTGATCAAGAAGAGGAGGAGGAGGAGTGTGAGGGCAGCACCAAGGATCAAATGGTGGAAATTGAAAAGGGATAATTGTGAGGTGGAGTCCAGGGATGAGTTAAGACAGGCACTGGGTGGCAGTGAAGAGTTACCAAATAGCTGGGTAACTACAGCAGAGCTAGTAAGGGAGATGGCTAGAAAGGTGCTTGGTATGACATCTGGACAGAGGAAGGACAACAAGGAGACGTGGTGGAATGAGGAAGCACAGGAGAGTATACAGAGAAAGAGGTTGGCAAAGAAGAAGTGGGATTGTCAGAGAGATGAAGAAAGTAGACAGGAGTATAAGGAGATGAGGTGCATGGCAAAGAGAGAGGTGGCAAAGGCTAAGGATAAGGCATATGAAGAGTTGTATGAAAGGTTGAACACTAAGGAGGGAGAAAAGGACCTGTACCGATTGGCTAGACAGAGGGACCGAGCTAGGAAAGATGTGCAGCAGGTAAAGGTGATAAAGGATAATGAGGGAAACATACTCACAAGTGAGGAGAGTGTGTTGAGGAGATGGAAAGAGTACGTTGAGGGGTTGATGAATGAAGAGAATGAGAGGGAGAGAAGGTTGGATGATGTGGGGATAGTGAATCATGAAGTACAATGGATTAGCAAGGAGGAAGTAAGGATAGCTATGAAGAGGATGAAGAATGGAAAGGCTGTTGGTCCAGATGACATACCTGTCATCTGGCATGGAGGTGTTTAGGTGAAATGACAGTGGAGTTTTTAACCAGATTGTTTAGTGAAATCTTGGAAAGTGAGAGGATGCCTGAGGAATGGAGAAAAAGTGTTTTGGTACCGATTTGTAAGAATAAGGGTGATGTGCAGAGCTGTAGTAACTACAGAGGGATTAAATTGATCAGTCACAGCATGAAGTTATGGGAAAGAGTAGTGGAAGCTAGGTTAAGAAGGGACGTGATGATTAGTGATCAGCAGTATGGTTTCATGCCGGGAAAGAGCACTACAGATGCAATGTTTGCTCTGAGAGTGTTGATGGAGAAGTACAGAGGTCAGAAGGAGTTGCATTGTGTTTTTGTAGACTTAGAGAAAGCATATGACAGGGTGCCTAGAGAGGAGTTGTGGTATTGTATGAGGAAGTCGGGAGTGTCAGAGAAGTATGTAAGAGTGGTACAGGATATGTATGAGGGTAGTGTGACAGCGGTGAGGTCTGCATTGGGAGTGACAGATGCATTTAAGGTGGAGGTGGGGTTACATCAAGGATCAGCTCTGAGCCCTTTCTTATTTGCAATGGTGATGGACAGGTTGACAGATGAGATCAGACAGGAGTCCCTGTGGACTATGATGTTTGCAGATGACATTGTGATCTGTAGTGAGAGTAGGGAACAGGTGGAGGAGACCCTGGAGAGATGGAGATATGCTCTAGAGAGAAGAGGAATGAAGGACAGCAGGACTAAGATATAATATATGTGTGTGAATGAGAGGGAGGATTTAGGAATGGTGAGGATGCAAGGAGTAGAGGTGGCGAAGGTGGATGAGTTATAACACTTGGGATCAATAGTTCAGAGTAACAGTGAGTGTGGAAGAGAGGTGAAGAAGAGTACAGGCAGGATGGAGTGGGTGGAGAAGAGTGTCAGGAGTGATTTGTGACAGACGAGTACCAGTAAGAATGAAAGGGAAGGTCTACAAGAGGATAGTGAGACCAGCTATGTTATATGACTTGGAGACAGTGGCATTGACAAAAAGGTAGGAGTTTCAGCTTGATGTGGCAGAGTTAAAGATGTTAAGATTTGCACTGGGTGTGACAAGGGTGGACAGGATTAGAAATACTTTTATTAGAGGTTCAGCCAGGTTGGGAGGTCTGGAGACAAAGCCAGAGAGGCAAGATTACGTTGGTTTGGACATGTGCTAAGGAGGGATGTTGAGTATATTGGGAAAAAGATGCTAAGGATGAAGCTACCAGGTAACAGGAAAAGAGGAAGGCCTAAGATAAGGTTTATGGATGTGGTGAGAGAGGACATGCAGGTGGTTGGTGTGACAGAGCAAGATGTAAAAGACAGGAAGAAAAGGAAACAGATGATCCACTGTGGGGACCCCTAATGGGAACAGCCAAAAGAAGATGATGATGACTAATTAAATTGAATGCGTTTTAATATGCTACTATGAATCACTGAGGAAGGGGAAACCCGAATGTTTTGCTTGTTTATTTGTTTTTTATTAAATCTTGGAGAGTTCCTGTGTTTCTGTGTTTTTACCTTGGATACTACCTATCTGAACACAGTTTACCACAGTGTGTTGTTTATATATGAGCAAAAACTATAGGCCAAATTGCAAAAGGCTTTCATGTGGAGTAGCATGTTAAACCTAGCTTGCTACTTCATTACAGAGCCAAAACAATTGGGTTCCACTAAGACTCATTCAGTGAATGCTAATGGAGATTGGCAGATCCCTATGCTTATTTCCAAATAGGAAATTGGTCTCATGGCATCAACATAATTGAATGTTGTATAAATGCAAGGCTTGCCAATGTATGAAGCTGAATCAGTGTGGTAAAGACCATTAAAATGAATGGTCTTTTTAGTGCGCTAGAAGCTCCGGCTGCATGTGGAACTAGGTACTGCAGGTATTACCTGGTGGGAAGTGGGACTACTTGCAATACCTGCAGTACCTAGTTCCACATACAGGTGGAGATATACTACAGGCATTTGGAGTCAGGGGGCCTACATGGGATCACATTTGTGTGTAGTAGTGGGTAATGTGAGCAATCCCTCAAATTCCTCCAAGAATGGCTCATTTTAGTGTCTTTTTACAAAATGATTTTATTCCTTGACGGCTAGTGGTCTCACATCCAAGTCCTACCTTCTGGATATGGTAAATGCAGGCATCACAGCCATGTTGGACATTATGTCTGCATTCTGTAGTCTGCCCAGCTATGTATCAGAGCTGTTATTGCAGGCAGGAACCCTGCCTGCAATATCGGGTCTGCCACACAGATGAAATTGCTCTGCATAAGAATTTCAGCTGAAGCTTGGACAGCTGTGTGCACTATGCTGAAACTAGGTAATACAGTTCATTAATATAGCATATTACTGAATCATATTATTTTGTTACAGAATCATATTATTTTGTTGAGGTGTAGAGTGCCCCCATTCAGTTCAATATCTTGGTGTGACAAGGTATTGAACTGGATGAATCCCGACGCCCTAGGATATCGTGCTGGGGAGCTAGGTTGGATTTTCCTTTTGATGCAGCAAGGGTGGGGTGGCAGTGGCTATTCACTCTCACTACTTCAATGTTTAATAATCTAGCCCTATGACTGCAGGAATCACAAGTTCTTGAAACATATTTTTTACTCAATTCAGCAATAACATATGTAATTGAATGTTTAAGAACTGAAAAATATTCCTCTGAAGCTCTGAGTATGTTCACTCATGCAAGTTACAAAGCCTGTCTCTGTTTTGCAACAGTTAAATCAAAATTGCTAAATTGTAATGTATATTTTTGTAGAAAGATTTGTTCCCCTGCACTCCCATAAGGAGTGTTTTACTCCCACACTCCCAGACCTAATTATTTTTACTCCAAGTTAGCACCGTTTTGGTGAATGCGCAAAGCACATTTTTTGTGTATAATTGTGTTTTAATTTTTCTCAAAATTACATCATTCTCAGTGTGAGAATATTTAAATTTGGGAGAAGTATGGGGGGTGCAAAGAGGTTTATCTCGCCTCTACAAAAATATGTTTCAGTTTGTTCACTTTCTTATTTTGTGTTAAAAAGAAGTACATTAGTGTTTTCATCACTTTGCAGTGGCAGTAGTCTGTTCTGAGCATTCACCTTTCAGAAGTATTCATCAACTTCACTGAATTCAGTCATATGTGTTAGAGCACTGTTTCAATTAGTTTTGATTTCTGTAAACTAATACATTTAACCTCATTTATGTCAGTGTCTATTTTCATACAGTGTGCACGTGCATGCATGTTTCTGTATGTGTGTGTGTGTGTGCGCTCATGCATCAATTACTTGTACGTGCATGTATGAATGTGTATGTGTGTGTATGTTTGTGTGTGTTTGTGTGAGTGCTCTCACACGCATGTTTGTTTATTTTTATTTTTTTATTACTGTAGGCAAGGTTAAATATTTTCATTGAAAATGAAAATTAAATAACATAATAGATTTTAAGTGAGGAAATACATCTAAAACTCCATAAATATCCCTTTGGCACATTTTGTCATTGGATGTACATTCTGTGCATTCTTACACAGCTGGCAATAAAAGAAATTGTGCAGTGGCTGATGCCTAACTAATAGATGTTGTCTGTTTTCAAAGGCCACCAGGCAGTCAGCAAAAACTCAGCATGATGATTAGATATTTCCTGAATAATTTCACTACAAAGCTGAGACTAGTGGCTTCATTCTTTGTAAGTCAAAAGGGCAAAACTGGAAAGTGCATTATTGTTAGAGGGAAGCATCATTACTCTTACCATGACTGTGATCATCCAAAATATAAAGAAAAAGGGATGTCACAGTTCATTTATGAAAGCTCGTTTCCAAACTTATTATGACAGTGCCATCATAACATAGTAATGAGACACTAATTGGAGAAAAAGGGAGGTCACAGTTCATAGGTTCATAGGTAGGTACTAGGCTATCTGCCTGAGGGCATTTATAAGCCTAGCCAGAGTGTGTCAGCTTTCGCAGCCCCATTGATTAATTAACTGAGCCTCTGTCAAGAAGAGCCAATGAAGTGATCCCAGGGGTGTATTTTCTGTTACCCATCCACTCGTCAAGGTTTCTCTTGAAGAGTGTTAGTGAGGGGCACTGCCTAATGTAGTTAGGAATTTTGTTCCAAAGCATGGGGGAGTCTCTGTGACAGGAATCTACCCCTCCAGCATGTTCTATTTATTGTTGTGGCGAGGTTTAGCTCACTAGAGCGAATGACTCGCAGTGACTTGGATTACTTTAGGTGGAGCATGCCCATCAATTCTGAGTTGGACATGGCTTTGTAAGTCAGGCAGAGATCACCTCTGAGTAAGCGATATGCCACTGAGTACAGCTGGAATTTTTCCAGTCGGGCTGCATAGGACATATGTTTGAGACCAGTAATCCTCTTGGTGAGGTACTTTTGTGGTCTTTCCAGCTGTTGGAAGTGTTTTGTGAGGTACATCCCAAATGGGGCATTGTACTCTATGATGGGTCTGATGAGTGACGAGTAGACGGGCACTATAACCTCTTTATTTCTAGATGCGAACCCTTTAGTAATTAGATGGGCTACATAGAAGGATTTCCTAACTACTTTGGCAATATGATTGTCAAAGGAGAGATTACTATCTACCTGGGTCCCCAGATCTCTTATTACCTCTTCTGTATTAAGGGGGCTGCCACCTATGTGGCAATTCATGGGTGTTTTGTTTTTCCCAAACAGGATGACTATACATTTTTTGGCATTTAGCTTGAGACCATGACTTTGACACCAGGTGTCCGTCTCAGTAAGGCCCTTTTGGAGAATGTCTGTGTCAGCTGGAGAGTCAATTATGGCTCCCAGTTTGCAGTCATTGGTGAACTTGGTTAGCCATAGTCCTCCTGTGTTTGCCTGTACTTCTGAGAAGTATATGCCAAACAGTAGGGGTCCCAGGACCAAGCCTTGTGGGACACCACTTGTGACTGGTTTAGAGTCGGACCTGGAGCCCGCTATTCTTACCGTGTGAGTTCTGTCTATAAGCCAGCTGGCAACCCATCTTGTGACGTAGGGGTTTATGTTCAGGCTGGTAAGTTTTTCCATAATTCCTGAGTGGGGAATGGTATCAAAAGCCTTGGCGAGGTCAAGGTATACTGTGTGAACTACCTTACCCTCATCTATGGCCTTAGTGACTGTCTTGAAGAAGTCAACCAGGTTTAGTAGGCATGATCTGCCCTTAACAAAGCCGAACTGGATCAGGTCAAGTGTTTGGAGGTTCTCAATGTCTTTGTTAATGAGTTCCATGATGATGTGCTCCATAGCCTTGCAGACCAGGCTAGTCAGGCTTATGGGGCGATAGTTACCACGGTCAGTTGTGGCCCCTCCTTTGTGGAGTGGAATAACCATTGCTGTGTGCCATTCTATGGGCACTTAGCCTGTGGAGAGGCTGAGGTTGAACAGTGTGTTTAGGTGGGGGGTTAGTTTGTTCTGTAGTTCGTGCAAGACGCAGCCTGGGACACCTTATGGCCCCATTAACGCTCTGCTTTTGGCTTTTGAAAGGGCTGTTTTCACCTGTGCATCTGTGATTTCTGGGACACTACACTTTTTCCGGTATTGTTGTGGACCCTTTTGGGGGTGAGAGGGGGGGTGAAGTTTGCACTGAATCTATCTGCCAGGATTTTGGCAATATCAGTGGGTTCAGTATATTTTGTGCTATTTTGCACTAGCTCAGAGCATATCTGTGAGTTGCCACTTAGATTCTTGACATAGCTAAAGAAGGCTTTGTGGTTATCTTTCAAATCCTTTGCTATTTTTCTTTTGAAGTTAGCCTTGGAGGATTTTATGAAGGACCTTAGTTTCTTACTGATACTGATCAAGGATGCCTTTCCTTCTTGGGATTTGCTTTTTTTCTGAACTAGTTTCCTCCTTCTATTGTAGAGCCTGTTTATGGCAAGGGTCCACCAGACTGGTTTCCTTCTCTTAGGGGAGTGAGTCTTGGTTTTGCTAGGGATGGCACGATTCATGCATTCTTGTAGGTGCTCATAGAGTGCATTTGTAAAGGTTTCTGCATCTTGGGCAGCGTTATCCTTTAGCGTGGGGGCTGTGAAATTTATCACCTCTGTCTTAAGTAAGATGAAGTTTGCTTTAGAAACATTTTTTACTGTGGTTTCCTTAGTTGGGGGTGGTGGTGGGGTGTGGACATCCAGAGTGATTAGTTTATGGTCTGATCTAACCAGTGATGGGTTGACCTCTGGTGTGGAACACCTGTCGCCCATGTTGGTGATGACCAGGTACAATATGTTTTCACCTCTGGTACAGGAGTTTACCAGCTGATCCAGGGCATTTGAGTTGATAAATTCAAGGAAGTGCTGGACCTGGGAGTTTGTACTTGAGTAGTTTTCCCAGTTGACGGTAGAGTAATTGAAATCGCCCAATATCAGGGTGTTCGGTAGGACCTTCATGTTTTCCAGTGTCTCCAGAAAGGTGGAGTGGTGGTCCTGGGTCATGGAGGGTGATCTGTAGCAGGCCACAATTTGCACTGCAATTTGCCTAATGTTAGTTGCACATGGATGATCTCGGAGGTATCATGCTGCGCCACTAACCTGGAGGTGTAGGTATCCTTGATGAATATGGATACACCCCCTCCTCTTGTGTTTTGGTCCATGTTCTGTTGCCAAAATGTGTGGTATGAGTTGTAGCCCGGTAGTGCTGGGGTGCTCTGTGGAGCCTTGAACCAAATTTCAGTTACTGCACAGATGTTGACGTTCTCCATACTGAGGAGTGATTCGAGCACATGCATTTTGAGATTTAAACTCCTGGCACTGAGTATTTATGAAAGCTCTTTTCCAAGCTTATTACGACAATACCATCATGTCCCATCATAACATAGTAATGAGACACTAACTGGAGAAGCCTTTCTTATTTATGAAGGTAGTATAAACTCATTTTTCATGTAAATGTTTAATTTCTGTAAAAACAGATATCATTTGAAAAAATTATGTAAACTACAGAGAGATTTGAAACTGTAGCAGATGTTCCAACAAACTGGACAGCACTGAAACTGATACCACAGTAGTAGTAGTTGATATGTCAGTATCAGAACATTTGTTATGACATGGCTCAGAATTAATCTATTGTTATTCTGTAACAAGGTTTTGCAGAAAGATCAGCAGCAAGCTTTTTATCTTGATTGTATAAAGCTTTTGCACGAGGGTGTACTGCAATGTTTGGCATAGTGGTTAAGGTCTTCACTTGATAAATAAAAGATGCAGGTTCTGATTGTGACCTCTTTTTATTGGTCAGGTTTCTAATAGTCTGTAGATAAACAGCCTAGTGTTTGCCTATGAACAATAGGTGATTACTACCTTAGAAAGAAATATGCCTGAAAGCTGGCTGAAAATAATCAGTTAACAACACTGATGAACACACACATATAAATAGTTAACTAAAGGCATAGATACACTTCATCCTTGGTTTTGCTATTTAGTTTTTTATCCTTAAAATGTTTGGTTAAAACATCAGGATTAACCCTTATTTTTTATTTACCAAGTGTATTTAAATCCATTTTTATTTTGTTTCAAGGATTAAGAATATACTGCAGTTGAGCTTGCATTTCATTGGTTAACTAGTACTGCTACAAAGTCTGTCTGAAACCATGACAGATTTGCATTCATTCACTGATTTTTTTGCAGAATGGGCTATTATAGAAGTGGATAGAGGACAGCAAACGAAGACAGTGATCATGTTAGATGAAATTCTAACCCCCAATTGTTCCTGCCTTATCTGTAAGATTTGCAAGGGATAGTTCACCTTATGGAATCAATGCCATTTTACTGTATAAATTAGTGGTTGGCAAGGAAGCCCCCTTGTATTTAATGAGTGATTACTATTGAACACTGAGAGCAGTAATGGTCAAACTTACAGATGAACTCTCAGCTTTGTTTGGGGAGTGATCGGTATCTACACTGAAAGATGCTTACACTGGTCACAAATCATCAGCCAGTGATAGCCATTTAATTCCAAGTACAGTGGTGACAAATTACCAGCCAGTGATAGCCATTTAATCCCAGGAAGGGTGATGTGTCTCTGATAACTGGCATGTCTGTAACATGTGCCTCTTTTCTTGGCAGCTCACATGTATGATAAATAAAATAAATGAAGCAGCATAGAAATGCAAAAACAGATGGCTTATTATTAGTTTATTTCTTTACACTTTTTGCCCCAGACTTTCCACCTAGCAAGGCTTAAATTAAATAAAGATGGCTGAAACTGCATAGAAAGACAACTGGTTAAAAATTTACCACTGCAAACATCCCAGAGTGGTTTTCAGTGTCAAGGTAGTGGAATCTTGTGAGTTCACAGGCCCCTTCACTGACCTGCATTCCTTGGTGAAGTTGTGCATGGCAAAAAGTTGAAGTTGTTTGCTTGCATTCAACCAGCTACAAAAGGGGAATATCTTTGTTAAGGATTTCCTATTCAAAGCATAGTAGTCTGCTCATATTTTAAGTGACATTCACCATAATGTATATTATTTTATGTCTGCACCTTGGTATCTAGTCACCACTGCAGTAATAGGATTTATATATGCCACAGTTTAAGAAGACAGTGAAAGCCAAGAGCCCAGAAATAAATGTCACATCTGCTATGTTGTTCAGTGAACAGAGGTCTTAGCTCAAGACCAGTTTTTTAGTCCTGGCATGAAAATATGAGGAAATATTCAACAATAATTCAACATGAAAACTATGCCACAAATTCAGTTCCTGCGACTAGACAGGGCCCATGATACATACAGCTACTTTCCCAAAGAAGCCTTTGGAGCTGCAGGTGACCTTAATTGCAGAAGTCACTTGATCTGTGCTGAATATCAAGGTCTGCGATTAACTTGGCTACCTATTTGCAGAAACACTGGTTTCTGTGGCAGAGGTTAAGGTTGTGAGCTGTAGTTGTTGTGGTATAGGGTTTGATTCTCTCAACTCTTATTTGCCTCTTGAGTGACTTTAAGCAAGTTACTCAACCTGAATTGCTCCTGGGTCACCCCTGAAAAGGAGCTGTATGTCCAGTGGCACTTGCTGTTTAACAAATAGTATTATTATTAGAAGCTGTCTTAGTGGTTCAATCTACTTCACCTGTACTCAGCAAATGAGCTGTAGAACTAAAATATTCTTGTAGCCTTTGTCAATTTGATGGAATATTTGTGTCACATATCCAGTTGCATTCACACAGGGACCAGTTTTGGTTACACCACACTGCAATCACAAATGTGTTCAGATCATGGAGGTACTATCACCAAAATACATTAGCAGTGTTTACATCTCTCCCCAAGTTCAAGGCATTTGGAATACTTTGTACCATTTTGGGGTTCCTTAGTTCCTGCATTACTGCTGTTGTGCTGGGCATGTAAAGTATTCACCTATACAACTATGTTAGCTTGGTAATGTGTACTGAATGTAGCTGACAGCATGCAATAGTCCTGCTGCATACCTCTCAACCTCTCAGCACAAGAAATTTGGGCAAAGGCAGAAATAGTGTGCGGCAAAGGCCCAAAATATGATTAGATTTTAAATATTTCTCGTATAGACTTATGCTAGAACAGCAGGTTTTACATTATTATGCATTTTCTGAAGGAAATCAAGTCTGAAACTCAAATGTATGCCATTATTTAGTATTATTTAGTTAATTCAATCCTCAATGATTTGCCAGAAAACCACAAATTTTTATGAGGAACATGCCAAAAATGTGAGGTAAAAATCTGGACATTCTGTAAAAATCTGGACAGTTGAGAGACATGTCCTGCTATACCGTGTATTTTTGTTATATTTAGGGAGCCTCGGCTTTTATCATTCCTAGCTCCCTTGTGTCTGCCTGTCACCTTTCACTGTTAAAGTTTGTTTATTGTGTTCCTGTCAAATACCACCAATAAGCAACACTACCAAGTTTTACCTCATTGAACATAAATCCTACATCTCAATCCTGCAAACATGTACCTTGGTTACCACTCATGCATGACTGTTTTTCCTAATCTGTATTTGTTACACAATTAGGATTGGGGTGTTTACCTGGACTTTGCTGCAAATTCATTTTAGTAGTGTGAAGGCTGCCGACCTAGCTAGATATAATTTTGTAGATAATTCTGTGTCATTGTAAATATTAATGCAATCCACAGACTTATTTTACAAATGTAAGAAAACTAAATGTAAGAAAACTGTGTTATATGCTGAACTTCAAAAATTTAACCACAGTGCACCCTGCTGGAAGAAAGCTGTTAAGTAAAGAATTACCACTGTGTTTGATCTCAAGGTCAGAGATAGGATGTCTAGGCTAGCAAATTCTTCCTACTGTGTTAATTTAAGAGACAATTACTAAGGTTTTACATGGAAAAGTGGCTTATTGCTATGGCTTCCTGGCCAGGTGCAGCTTACAAAGAAATGTAAATTTGGAGTTTCTGTTAGCCTGGGATCTAAAGGAGAAATGATAAAAATGATGTAATGTGAAATGACTCAGCAGTTCTGGGTGTTATCAATTTAAGACTTTCTCAGAGAGAATGACTGAGCATTTTGTATCTTGATTTAGATCTGACAACTCACCAGCACTTGCTTGCTCTGTATGTAAGTAGTATTTAGAATGGTGATTTCTCTTAGAATTAGATAGAAATTTAGCCAGATTAGTCTAGCTGTTTTCTATATTTATGTCAGACTATCCTACAAGATTGTTTTAAAGTTCCTGTGATTTCTGAATTCTTAATTAGCACTGTGTTGAATTGAGGAATATTGTTTTGTGTTTTATTATTTATTATTAAACATTTTTAAAACCTTTCAACTGTGATTGTTTTGTGTAGAGATAATTTAAGCTCTCAGAGTACATTGCATGTATTTGGTGATACTGTCCAAGCCACTCCAATAGTCTTGCTGTTCGGCACACTTACTATTTGGATAACAGTAATATTACACAGTGAAATTCTTCACCCTTTGGAAAGGGCCTTATAGTAGCTGATAATAGTGGTTGGTGGCAGTACCTTATAGCCTGGGCAGAAAGAAGGCATAGCTGGAGAACCTGTGCCAGCCTTCCCCAGGATTGTCTGTGTGTTTGTATCTAAATTAAATCTTAAAGTGTGTGTGTGTGTGTGCGTGTGTGTGTGTGTGTGTGTGTGTGTGTGTGTGTGTGTGTCAGCTACTTGGGCAGGGACATGAAGCACTGGTTAGACAGAGAGGGTATGGGAGGTTTTGGCTTGAACACTCAGCTGAGATCTGGACCCTATAGCTGTGCCAGTGGAGAATCTTATTGGGGATCTGGAGAGAAAGGGAGAAACCAGCCCCATACTGACTGTGATCTCTCCGTGCTTTTAAGGGAAATTGTACTTTACTGTGTGTGTGTACTTGTTATCAACCCAATGTGCATGCCCCTCTCTGGTGCTAGTGGTGAGGATTGAGGCTCCTTGATTACTGGGCCAGTGCACGGGTGTCACAAGTAGCAGCAACTCATTCTGCATTTTGGTTTCTTTCTGTTTTGCATTTTCCAGATTTTACTTTGCCAGATCCCAACAAACAGACCTCTTTTGACTTGAGCTATTTTATAAGTCATTTTATGTTTGAAGTTATCTTTTACTTCTTTGAATTGTTATACAGGAGCTTTCTTTATATCATTTTTAATATTTCTTTGATTTCAGCAAAAGCAACCCTGAAACTAACATCTTAGCTGGCTTCCTAAATTTATATTTAACAAAATCAATTTCCTGTTTCCTATAACACCCCATACACAGAAGTGAACACTGAAATTATGTAAACACAGCCATGAGATACATATATAAATACATACATACATACAAATGCATATTTCAGGCATGCTAATAATGCTATTCTAGCCTACCAATATTTCAAAAAAGTCACTCCCATAAGTGTCTAAGTAGTTCTTCAAAATCTCTAAGCTTAAATGTAATTTGACAGTATATGACATGCATCAGCTACTCTCTCAGAGAACCAATCATTCCCATATAATATTCTATATAGGTTGTCTGATGATTCTCTACTACCAACCCTAAACATTTCCAGAGCTTGTTAATCCTAAATGCCCTATATACCTGAATAAGGTCTTCCCTTGAATGAGACACTGTACAAGTTCAGATATTTTTGTATTTCATAATAACTTAAATTTTCACTGCCATGAATGCCCTTGTTATATTTCCACTGTATTCTTTTCAGTTTACTCATGCTTGTTTTCTTATAAGGTTTTGATATTATTTCATACCAAAATATAAGTGTTAATGTAACTTACACACAATAATTTCATCATTTATGATTTCCTAGACTTCATAAATCTTTTTTATACAACTTATAGTTCTGTAACTATCATTAACCAATTGGTTGATATGATTTAGAACATCTCAAAGTTGGATCTACCCATATATCCAGGTGCTTAAATGAATCTACAGATTCTATTACTATGTGCTTTATTAACTATCCACCTTTTAATCTATCTCTCCCAAAACTCAAACAACTATTTTTGTTTATCTATTTATCATTCTGCTGTGCCCAAATGGCCAATTGTAACACATGTAATTAGTTTACCCATATTGAAATCATCTACATACAGAGGGTAGAACACCTCAGATAAAAATGACAGATCTGAAAGATATGATCTAAACAAATATGGACCTAAGACAAAGCTCTGTGGGACATCCTGAGTGTAACCTAGGATTTCAGCTGTCCAATTGATGTATGATACTTGCCATGTAGCTATGCATCTTATTAAGGTTACATAAACAGCTAGTTGTTCTAATTTATTGATCAGTGTTTTGCGTATGACCCTATCAAATGCTAAAGTTAAGCCAATATAAATTATATCATAGCACAATTTTTTCATTTATAGCTGTTCTTATACTATTATCAAACATCATGCTACAGGAGGCTATAAAGCTATTTTTAACATATGCATGCTGATATGGTTTCACGTCCCAGCCTTTCCAGTTCTGACAATAATTTATCCAAAATAGCCTTCGCCATTATTTTTCTGCAACATGAAATTATTTGCTTTCATGACTCTGGGTTTGTCCTGTTCATTTTTCCCTTAGAGATAGGCTCAATAAGTGCATGTCTCCATTCTTGAGGATTCTCCCTCATACTTAATTGACTGAGTGAATAACAGATATAATGGCAATGTAAGTTCATGCCAAAGTGTTCTCAGGTTATTATTACTAATTCCATCTCCTACCCAGGTTTTGTTTTTGTCCAATTAACATAGTTCTTTTTTAATATAATCTAAGTTAATTTCGGTATCTGAAGTTAGGCAGATGTTACTAAGACAATGTATCATCCCCTTTGCGGAGCCAAAATGATTTGCATAAGATTTTGTATCTATAATCAGTTGTGTTTGAGAATACATTTTGGAATCTACACACAGTTTATCAATTTGTATGTTTATACTCCCAGCATATCTTAGGTTCATAGGTTCATAGGTTCATACTAGGCTATCTGCCCTAGGGCATTTATAACCCTAGCCAGAGTGTGTTTGGCTTTTGCCACCCATTTTAAATGAATTTTGCTATGCCCTTTTTCGAGGTTAGTATACTGTGCCTCTGTCTAACAGTGACACAGAAGTGATACCCGGGGTAAACCTACTATCTCCCATCCACTCATCAAGATTCCTCTTGAAGAGAGTCAATGAGGGACTCTGCCTAACCTGGACTGTGATTTTACTCCAGAGTGAAGGGAGCCTCTGGGTTATGAATCTGTCCCTCCAGCATGTCCTATTTATTTCAGTGCTGAGGTTCAAGTCTCTCGGCGTAGCTTGATGGGATTTGGATTTTCTGAGGTGCAGCATGTCCATTAATTCCGGGTTGGACATGGCTTTATACGTCAGGCACAGATCGCCTCTGAGCAGGCGGTATGCCACTGAGTAGAGCTGGAGTTTCTTTAACCGGGCAGCATATGGCATCTGTTTGAGCCCTTTGATCCTCTTGGTGAGGTACTTTTGGGGTCTTTCCAGTTGCTGCAGGTGTCTGGTAAGGTGCATCCCAAAAGGGGCATTGTACTCAATTATGGGCCTGATGAGGGATGAGTAAAGAGGCACGATGACCTCCCCTGATCTAGATGTGAATCCCTTCATGACTAGGTGGGCTATATAAAATGTTTTTCTAACCACTTTGGCCACGTGGTTGCCAAATGAGAGATTGCTATCAACTTGGGTCCCCAGGTCCCTAATTACTTCTTCCGTACTTAATGGATTACCATCTATGTGGTAATTTGTGGGCACTTTGTTTTTGCCAAAGGGGTATCTATAAAATGGTTTCCTATTATGCTCAATACCTTTACATACATTTTCTTCAAAATTGTTCTTGATATTGTCTTAAATATGTTTAATTTGTCTGTCCAGTTTATTTATTTAAGTTTTCAATGTTACAATTTGACCTCTTTTTCTATTTCTTGCATTTTGTTTTATCTCTTCTCTTAACTAAGTATCCTGTTCTTATGAAACAATATTGTTCTGACCTTGCAGGCCTAGATCCCGATGCTAAACATTTATTTTTTTTTTACATGCAACTTCCTTCTGCAGTTTTTCCACTGAATGCATCACTACAATTAGTTTTACATGGTGTCTGTTTTGCTTCCATATAGTCTGTTACTAATCTTCTGTGCATTGGTTCAGATTTCAGTTAGGCAGAATTATCTACCAGTAATTTAACCTTTATAACCACATAACCACTACACAATGATAGTAGTAAATTTGTTTAGGAATACAGACAATGTCTAGTATGTTCCATTCCTTAGTATTTTTATTTGTTTGTTTGCAATTTGAAGTAATTGTTGCCCCTGAACATATTTTGTAAATACTTTTCTTACTAATGGTGTAGAATCAATATTATTCACATCTGTGTCTGGTAAATTTAATTCTCCAGCCACTATTATTTTTCCTCCAGTGTTTCATGAAAGAAATGTATGAATTCCTCTAGGTTATCACTTGACTTTGGTGGTCTATAGACTCTAGCAATTCTTATATGTTATAGGGTTGTTTCTCTTGTCACAGTTACACAATCTACAATATTGATGTTGTCATCGAAAATGTAATAATCACAGGTGTCATAACAATCTTTAATCCCTATAAAAGCACTTCTACTTGATTTTTTGTTAGAATGTTTTTGACAATAAAAAAATTATATTCATAAATAACTGGTACCTTGCAAGTCATTGTTCCTTAACCATGTTTCATAAACAATAACAATATCAATCTTATAGGAATGCAGCAATTTTTTTCAATAAAAATGTATTATTCCAGCATTACGAACCAGCACAGATGCATTAAATGTTGCTATCCAAGAACTGTTAAATTTCTGACCCAGAAAAAATCATGCCTTGTGTTAGTCAAATACTGCAATATATCTGCTGCGAAAATTCTCTTCCCTTGATTTGACAGTTGCACATCATCCTGTCTAAATACACATGTGCTCAAAATTAGGATTGGAAGCTGTACATATTTCTACTTTTGAAAATATTCCGTTTTTTCCCTATAGGTATTTACCCAAAATATTTTTATTCACACTGACTTTACTCTCCTTTCTGTATGTGATATGTGAAAAATATGTCCTAACACCTGTACTGCGTATGCCATCTAAGAAGGATGTAAGTTTTCTACTAACAGGCAGAGAGTCCTTGAAGACAAGACCATTTGTACCAACATGATAAGAACAGCTTCATATGTAATTAAATTAAGGTATATTGAGGTCCTTCTCAGAACCTGGACTTTTGCTTCTGGCAAGCATAACACTATTTGATGTTCATTATCCTCTCTGCAAATTAAGTATCATTTCCTGCAATAACTGAATCGTCAATTACTAGTTTATAATTTCTGGGCAGACTTGAAGGATCTTCCACATCTTATTCAGTAATGTCTGCTCTATCAGTTGCTGTAAAGGAATGATCTTCATCAGCAGTAGTCATAGTAATTTCATTGTTTATATTGATTATTACATTTGCAAGCATAAAATTCTCATCCAGCTGTCTTTGTTCTTCCAAAGCTTGAGCCATATTGGCAGCTTTGATCTTTCTTCTCTTCTCTTTTCCATTTCCTTCCAAACCATGCTTTTCATCTTTCTAGCTACCACCTATATTACTTCTACTTTCCTCCTTGACTACTTATCATACTAACCTATCTTATTTAAAGCCATCAGCAACACTATCTCATGCATGCAATCAGGGACAACACAACCCAGTCATGTCACTTTCTCCCTGTCTGTATAACTTCTCCTACATACACCTCCTCAAAACCAAAGTCTTGTCTTACTTCTTTTCTCTTCCCCCCAGAAACAAGTTAAAATATTATATCTATAGCCCCTACTCTCTCAAGCTTACAGTACTTGTCAGACCTCTTCTGCTACCCAGAGCCATACACCCCAATCCCGGTCCCACCACATCTCTACCTAGTCCTAACCAACCATCACCCTTCCCTACCCACACTCCCTCCTCAGCCCTCCCTTCAACCCTTTCCTCTTCTTCTCCCCAAAATGTAACCATTCTATCTATAAACATACAAAGCATAATAAACAAAACCACAGAACTCCAGACAGGGATTGCCAAAAATACTCCACATATATTAATCGTGTCTGAAACCTGGCTAAAATCCCATCTCTCAAATAATAAAATACACCCCTGGATATAATATTTATTGCCAGGGTATAATCTCAAAAAAAGGAGGTGACATAGCCATACTCCATTCTGAATAACCAAACCTATGTCCTCTATCCACCCCTCTCCCTAATTTCCATCCTGCCGAACTATTAATATTAAATTGCCATTTAAACACCCATAAAAAACTGCCTGGCAAAAACATCCCTATCTTTGAACATATACTATCCTGGATCTCACATAACATATCCTATTAAACAGTCATCCTGGGTGATGTAAATATTGACTGGGAAACCTAAGTACAAACTCCCCAGACCACAGCATTAATTTCTGTGGATTCACTCAACTCATCACAACCCCCACTCACCTGAACAAGCATTCCAATACCGGCACTATCCTTGACTGGATGCTGACTACAAATCCTAACCTCTATCACAAGTCTTGCACAATTCCTGATACTGTAAGTGTCCACCTACCCACCCATATCCATAGTCTCCCCAGCTGTGCAGATCTCACTTATATAAAGACTGCCGTAAGCTCTCTATCTTCAGCTCCATAACATTTAATGAAAGACTCTCATCTATGTCTTGGTCCAGTCTACATAATCTTTCCCTTAACTATGCTGTACTAAAATTCAACTATATCTTTCTAGATATTCTCAACAGCCTAGCACCCCCTACAAAAAATCAGGATAAAATGAAATTATACCCCCCTGGTTTACAAAAGACACTCGCTCCCTTATGCAGCAAAGAGATTCTGCTTGAAAAACCTGGCTAAAAATCAAATCCCCTACTCACCTTCAAAATGATAAAGAACTTAGAAACCACCAAAAACAAATCAACAACGACAAAAAAATTCTACTATAAGGCCTAGTCAAACCATCACTCCATCTGCAATCTGACCAACACTGACCAGAACTCTAACCCTCCTATCCCTCAGCAAACGCCTACCAACAAAAGTCCCTTCTCACTTCAGCCTGTCCCTACTGCTTACATAAAATCACTCCTCTAGAAACTGAAACCATGTTCTCCCTCTACTGATAATATACTCCCCTCTTTCTCAAGCTTGCCACCAACTCTATAGCTTATCCAGTTTCTATACTAATTAATAGATCAATTTGTGAATCCACTGTTCCTGATATTTGGAAATCATTCTATGCTATATCCCTACACAATGGAGGAAACTCCACTGACCCATCTACTTTTAGACCCATAGCTATTCTCTCCCCTCTATCAAAAATCCTTGAAAAATGTATACACACTCAGCTGCTCAAATTTCTCATTCAAGAAAACCTTTTGACACCTTCTCAACATGGTTTCCATCCAAACCATAGTACTACTACTACCCTCTTATCTTTCACACAAATAGTTGCAGAAGCCTGTAATATCAACAAACTTGTGTCTTGTCAATTCTTAGACATTTCAAAAGCCTTCAACACAGTATCCCACTCAAAACTCTTAACAAAATTAGCTGACCTCAACCTCTCTACTTTCATCCTTGAATGGTTTTCCAGCTATCTATCAAACAGGCTGCAATCTGTCAGATGGTATGCCTCCTGCTCCCCCTCCATACTGGTGTCCCCAGAGCTCCATATTTGGGCCCCTTCTATTTAACATCTTCCCTAGACAACCTTCACACATCCTGCAGCCACTCCTCTCTTATTCAGTATGCAGATGATTCCACACTCATCTCCTCCTCTAAAAGTATCTCTCAACTTCACACACTTACCCAAAACTCTTTAATTTCTGTAGAATGATGGCTCAGTGAAAATCAGCTAATTTTAAATCCTAACAAGACCAAACTTCTACTTTTTCTTCCAAAATTCCTCTCTCATCTCAAATCTACCTTTACCATCTAATCACTAAATAAAACCCTCATTAATGTAGAATTCTACACAAAGCTTCTCGATGTCATAATAGATGACCAATTAAAATTCAACCGCCACGTCCAAAAATCCATCAAAAAAACTAACCAAAAATTGGGTCTCCTTTGTAGGAAAAAAAATTCTTACTTCAGACTCTAGGCTGTCTACTTCCAAGCCTCCTCTATGCTGCTCCAGTCCTTACCAACCTGCAATCTACTGTAATCACCAAGCTTGAACAAGTATACAACAAAACTGTAAGATTTGCTGTAAACCAACTCCATACCTTTCACCACTGCTTGCACTAAAGAACCTACATTGGCTAGAATTCCCCCAACTAAAACTTTCCCAAATCCACATAACACATGAAACAAACCACAGCCTGCTCCTCCCTATCCAATCTTGTGACCAACTACACCCCTACTCGTCCACTCTGTAGCACAGACCAACATCTCCTATAGATATGTACCTCCCAACTATGCCAAATTACTTGGTTTTTACCGAGTTTTGAGGTTCAAATGAAAGGGTGCCACGATTTTCTTTGTTTTTTAATTTTCGTGCTGTTAGAGCTGACATCATCAAGTGCACAATGATGTCAGCTCTGAGCCTGTCGCAGTTCCACTGTTAGAACTGACATCATCATATGCACAATGACGTGAGCTCCCAAGCCTGTCATATTTCCTCTGTTAGAGCTGACATCATCACATGCACAATGACATCACCTCCCAACTTGTCGCATTTCCGGCTGGCCTGGCTGCTCAAATGTGAGCGGGCTTACAGCACTAGGACTAACTCTGCGGCATTTGGAAACTAATGTTCAGAAGGGAGTGTGTGTGTGTGTGTGTGTGTGTGTGTGTGTGTGTGTGTGTGTGTGTGTGTGTGTGTGTGGTGTATGAATGCCCCCCATTTAATACACCTGGTGGCTAGAGGTACTCAGGCTCAAACCCTGTACCTTGAGTACAAAGGAAAAAGAGCCTAAAGTCCCTAGCCACCACTACTTGTGAGCTTTGCCCAGGTTTTTTGTGCTAAGAGCTGAGAGCTATAGTGAGAACTGAATTTGTATTCCCCATTATTGTCTTTGTTTGCCCAGGTTTTTTATGCTAAGAGGTTGAGAGCTATGGTGAGAAGTGAGAACTGAATTTGTATTCCCCCATTATTGGCTTTGTTTGTCCAGGTTTTTTGTGCTAAGAGGTTGAGAGCAATGGTGAGATGTGAGAAATTAATTCACTAAATGATAGCCATTAAGTTTCAGTCTTCCTATTTTTCAGGAAGCTGCTGATTTGGCATAGTAGTATGTTACTCTGACTGTAGTGCATATGGTGTTGGGTTCAAGACTTGCCAGTGAAATGCATGGTGGTAACACAACAACTTTGCAAAATTATACAAGCAATGTTTAAAACGTGTCCTTGGTTTTTGACCCCCCCCCCTCCGAAAAAAAAATGAAAGTGCAAGAAGCTGTGCAAGATGCCTATGGCTTATACTACTGTCATTCTATTAATAGTGTTGGTATGGAAGTAGACTTTTGTGATGGAAATGTTCTGAATTGGGCAGTTTTATAATTATTGGTTCATGCATTTTGTTTCATTGCCTACAGTACAGTCTACTGGAAAAATGTTCAAACAATAAATTTAAAATGTGCTCTGTCTAACAAGTGTGCTGTATTATACAAGGAATATATTTTAATAAAGTCAGGAAGGTGTATCAAAGAAAAGAACACATGTATGTTTCTTGTTTTGTGTGCAAGGGGCCAATGATTTGAAAACAGCCCAAAGGTAATCTTTATTCACCACTTGCCAGATGCATTTTCTTTGGATGTGGTGTGGGTTTCAGTGCCGTTTCAATGAATGTGAGCTTCAAGAGCAGAGAAGTTTTAATGCCAAGTCTATTTTCATTGTGAGACAGTATTGCTTTATTTACCAGGTGTCTATTAGTGTTTGTGCATGGCTGTGCTGTAAAATGTAAAAATAAAATCCAAATAATCATTGTAAAAGTAAAGCAGTATTCACACGTTAGTGTTTATGGTAAATGGGGTGAAATAGCCAGGTAATGGGACATTGGAATGGCTGCAGGGGGACTCTGGTCCCATATTTTGGTTGTCTGTTCTTCAGTTTGATTTGAAAGTTGGTATCCCACAGTCCCATTGGAGTGGATGGGGTTACTTAATTATGCATGCAAATTAGATGTTAATCAGCATACAGATTTGTACCTATTTTTCATTGGCCTTGTCCAGATTTTTGATTTTTCTAGGTTGAGAGGTATGTATAGATATATAAACCCAAAAAAACAGTTGGCAAAACATATAAATTTTCAGTATCTCACACTTGGAACAAACTCCCACTCAACATAAGAAGTGTTACACACACAAGTAGCTTCAAAAAATAACTAAAAAAATGTCCTATCAAACTCTTGGATATGCTCTTGTCAGGACCCCATGTAAAAATCAGTTGGATACACTCATGACATATAATTATTCACATCATTCTAGCTAGCTGTGCTGGCATACGTTTGCATCCACTGCCCTGCTTCTCCTGGCATGGTTGGCAATATCTCCTATTGTCACACCACACATAAACCCTTACCTCCTCCTTTACTTGTAATTTAATTGCTCTACTATTTCTACATCCTTTACTCTCTCCACTTCACCAGCTTCATCTGTATCTCTCTAAATGATGTGATGTTTGCACCTCGATTTTATGATGTGCAAACACTTCATTATGTTATGTCTTAATCTGCTTACCCCAATTTCTTATATAATATACCATGCATAAAGTTATACCTCAATTCTATATTCATTGTATGTAACATATTCATGTTTCTAATTTTATGCCTCAAATTTGCACCAGTTATATCTTATTTCTTTCTTTTTATCTCATTGCTTTTTACATTTTGTATATTCTTCTTTTCTGTATTTGGAGCTTTTCTCCTTGGGTCTCCACTGAAAATGGGCTCTAGCTCAGTTGGACCAACCTGATTAACAAATGCCAAATCAATAATAAATACATTTATAACTTACAGTAATGTTCTTAAATTCTTTCAAGTTCAGGTTTGATTTCTTCCTTTTATCCTGCCCCTAGCCTTGTTTGTCCTTCTTCCTTGTTTGGAAAAATTATGCCATTTTCTGTACAATTAATGTTTTCTAATTGAACAATGTTATCATCCCCTGTAATCTGTGTGTTAGATAATAAAGCAGTGTCCTTTAGTATACATTTTTGCATTATAGACATTAGGCTAGTTCTTTTTCTTCCCTGGTATTCATTGTGAACTTATTCCTGTCTGTCTTTTTTCTGTTTCTACATGCTGAAAACTTGGTTCCTGAATCGAAAGTTTTCATCATTAGTATTGCGTTTAAATGGGTACAATGACCTTTTCTGATATTGGACACTTTTATGATGATGTGAGGTGTTGCCAGCTGTGCCAGGAAAAATAAGTCAGTGGGTGTGTAACATATGCCAGCATAGCTAGCTGGAGTTTTGTAAACAATTATATGTCATTTATATATCAAACTGGTTTGTACAAGTGCTTGTATTGAAAATGTATTTGTAAAGCTGCTTGTGCTATAAATGTACCAACAGTGGGTCCTACTGGACAGAAAAGAAATACACCTGTATGTCAGACTGTGTTGTAACTGTTGAAACGAATATATTGTAACAGAGGATAATGGCAGAGAAGAAGTTAATCTCAGTCCAGTTCTATGTGTGTGTATTATGACACATACATGCTAGATTCTGGTTCATTTTTCTAGTAAAGGCGGTAGTGTGGGAGCCAGAGTCAGATGACCAGATGTATATGATATAATTCTGTAATCCAGCACTGAAATTATGTTTTAATACTAGATGAGACAGAAGTCTTAGAGCAGTCTGTTTTTGAAACTTGACAAAAAAGGAAGACCACTTACCCACTTCATCTTGCCTTGCTCTAGTAAGTGAACTAGAGGACAGTACTTCTTTAGATCAGTCAGGAAAATATAGCAAGATTAGTTATATATCGTTTTTTTTTCTGTATCTGTGTGAATCTATCCATCTGTGTTATTTTTAATATTTCCTGTGATGAAACTCTGGTGTTTATTGTAAATAGATTTTTAGTATTTTCATGTTCTTTTATTATTTCTTATTAAATATATTTAAACTTTTCATTGTGGCTGGTCTTTCAGAAAATATTTTAACCTTTATGAGTACTTATATGTATTTGGTAACATTGTGGCCACTCCTGAAAGCCTTACTGTATTGGTCAAACACTACCATTTGTATTAGTATTAATCTTACTAAGTATAATTGGGTACCCTTGTAAGAGCCTTATAGTAGCTGGATTTGGAGTGTTCTGGTGGCAGTATCTACCTTATAGTCTGGGCAGAAGAGGCATAGCTGGTAAATTTGTGGCAGCCTTTCCCAGGTGTGTATGTGTGTGAAAATTAAATCTCAAAGAGTGTTTATGTTAGCTACTTGGAGCAAGGACATAGAGCACTGGTTTCACAAAGATAGTGGTGGAGGACTTGGTTTGGAACACTCGGCTGAGGACTCAACTCTACAGCTGTGCTCAGCGTGGGATCTTTTTTGGGCTTGGTGAGAAAGAGGGAAACTCAGCCCCAAGATGGGAGTGTGTGCTCTTAAGGGAAATTGTTCTTGGTGCAGACAGCTGCATCTGGAAATATTGTGTGTATATATTTTTGTTCCAAGTGACCATCCCTCACCTGTGTCAGTGTTGAGGAATGAGCCAGAGGAGGGATGTCACAACTTAATTTCCTAAATGTGTTCTATTTGCACTTTGTCTACTATTATTTCATCAGCCCAGTCATTAATATATACAACAGTTCTCCAAGCCATGCCAGTTGCACAAGTGCAATCATCATCAGTAAGTCTAGATTTATTACTAATAACAGTAAGCAAATCATCCAACTTTTGACATGAGGAACACAGGTCACCAAAATTATCAGGTGATAATGACATGATCATTGTACTTTATTATTTCCAATAAAATACACTACTAACTATACATTTCACATAAAAAACTGTAATAACAATCCGGTTTGACACAAAGATCATAAGTTTATATCACACACAGCAATACATTAAATCATTCATGTTGTAATAAATGGGCAATAGGATAAAAACACTAGATTGCCACTCAGAGTGAATTTGGGTGTTGTATGTTTGATTTCCTGGAATGAATTTCTCTATTCCTAAAAACATTTCACTAAGAAACAGAACTATTACAGATTTTAATCAAGAAAAAAAATTCTTCTTGCAGGGTAGTATTTGATATGCTTTGTGAGAGCTGCCAGAAAAATGTAATCCATTTTGTTTTGGTTATAGCTACTATAATTACATTGCCCTTTTGGCTTTTCTCTTGTTTTATTACAATATTATTTTACATAAAATACATTTTTGTTGCAGTTTTAAAAGCTGAAGGTTAAGATCAGAAAGCAAACCTTCTATTTCATTTCATTGTATGTTTCCAAAAGGGTTGTTTTTGAATTGTGGGAAGTGCTGTGAATTAGCATGTTTTTATTTAAGATAAGGTTAACAGACCAAATGTCCTTGTGAGAGTTGCCATAGAAGACTGTTCTTGCATTGTTTCTTTTACCCACCTCCTACTGAATTCTGTCCCTTCTCCCACTATGCTCTTAGGCCCAATGGCTCTTGAGCTGCTCACCCCCTCAGGAAATCAGATTTCAGAAGTTCATCCCACTCTTATCTAAGCTTCTTGTGCTAATTAGCACTTCAAGATCATGCTGTGAAGGCCTTCTTAAACTGAGCAAACTTCAGTTACCCACCCTTTCATACCTCCTCCCCGCTATGTACACTGCAATATCCATACTTTTAAGCACCTCTTCCAGCTAACTTTTAAAATCTATGATCATTATCACTATTTAGTACTGACATAAACAGTAGCAACAAACGTCTAACTATAAGCCACACAATTTGTTTAAAAACAAACTTTGTTATAATACCTACAACTTTAGTGTTCCTTTACCAAATAGTAAATTTTGGTTCTGTCTAGCAGTAAGCACTTATTTCTGTTATATTGTTATACAACAAAGGCCTTAATTTAGGTATAGAAGCACATCATGAGTTAACATTCAAAGACTTGATAGACAATGTCATGGCCATCTCAGGCAGTGTAAAAACTGCCTCATGTTCACCAAAAATACACCTCTTTTTGTCATTATTTTTAATATATGTGAAAAGCTTAAGTATAGCCAGAATATTGAGACTAAACTCTCAGCAGTATTACTATCCTGTGAGTACACACACACATTCCTGCCACCACATTTACAGAGGTTAGGAAGGCTACAACCACAAAAGCATCAGCTATAGTACAAAAAGCTACAAGCTTGATAAAGTCAGAATCTCTTACACATAATAAATTAGACAGACCTCTGACTGAGCACAGTAATCAAACATAAAAAGTCAGCACACCTTGTTAGTGAGAGAGTCCATAACAATAAACTACATTGAACCAAGCCAGACACATAAGCCTATAAGGCAGATATTGTGGCATAGCATCTCTAAAAACATTCTGTCTATTGGTAAGGGGATAGCTCTCACCCAAGCCAGATACAAGCATTCATAATGGAGACACTGCAGCCATGCAACCTCAGAAACATCCTGCTTATTAATGACTCCACTGTGCATAACACAGGAACATATCTCACTGGTTTATTCAAGAGCTTATGACATTGTCATGTCTGGCTAGAGTCAAAATTATGGACATCTGACCTAGGTTACAAGGGATTAATGAATGATATCATGACCATTGTTCATGATGGTGTGAGCAATCTGGATATGCAACACACAATGGTGGATTATCAACCTTCCTAGTGAGCACAGGAAAAGACATCTGCTTTGTGAAATCCTTATGTCACCTTGTATGCATCTGGGCATTACAACACCATTTTGTTTTTGGTGCTTTGTTAATGACTAAGGACATGGTGTCATTGACATGCAATTCAGTTCCTCTCAACCTGGAGTGAGATATGCGACCAGCCAGAGTGCTTTGTATCCAAAGGACTTCATCTCCCTTTTTGGCAAGTACAAGTACTGAAAAGGAAGTTTTATATCCTCAAAGTATCTATTTCAAATTTCTTCTAATTCCAAGACAAAAACAAAAGAAAGATACTCTGGAGAAATATATCACAAATGAATGGCAGTATGATAAATGCTTGAATTCTCCACAATAAACCTTATGCCTTAAAAGATTCTTCTGTTTGGAGGATGTTGATGTCAGCACAATTTCTGAAACATTGTTTAAAATTCAAAATTGAGTATCACAAATTTCAAATAGAATTCCCTTCATTGTTGCAATTCTGATTTGACAGATGGTACCATCTCAAACTAAAATGAAGCAGACAAGAAAAGGCATTATGACTAGAAATAAACAATGTAAGTGATACTGAATACAATATTATAGGGATCTATCACATATTGTCTATTACCTTGTAGAACACAAGGATTTGTTAATGTGATTAATGAAAATACAACCCTTACAAGAAATTGTATCCACTTAAGTTAGGAATGATATGGTTAACCTTCCCCATATAAAAATATACCCAAATACTGTGTTAAAACAATTTGAAAACAAACTGCAAAATCCAGCTAGCAATTGAATATTGACAAACCTAGGTTTTTTCTACTCCCCAAACATGGTTATACTCTCTGCTAATAATACAGATCATGATGACATACACTTAAACCAAGAAGAAGAATCAGTCATAAATAAACCACCCTTCCTAAACTTTACCAATGGAAACTAATGCAATAAATGATATACTTATGAAAAGAGTATGAATACTACTGACAATGACCCAAGGTGGGATTCCAAAAAGTCTTAAACCAAAGTACTCCCAAGTGTTTGAAGTAATTAAAGGAGCACTGTAGCAAACAGCATTAATGTGGGATATGGAAAGGAATGACAAGGCAAATTTTATCAGAGCAACAATGCACTATATGTTGACTTTGCTTACATTATGGTTGTATGTACACATCCACAAGTGGGAATTCCAAAAATTCTTGCAATATTTGACTCCAAAGTTTTTGGAGTAATTAAAGGGGAAATGTAACAAAAAGTGCTCATATGTGATATGCACATGAATTGTAACACTGACTTGACAAATTTATATCCAATCCACCAGTTTGGTGTATGTTGCCTTTGCTTACATTA
>NC_056729.1:552360386-552387886 GCF_019279795.1 Protopterus annectens | reverse complement strand
TGTCATAGTGTGAGAAGAATGAGCTCATGGGTACACTATTAAACAGTGCAAGTCAGTAGTTGTTCAGAAGTACTAGTATTGGGATGGATTGTGAAACTGTAACAATGCACACATACCTCTCCTGAACAGTATGAGAAACAATATTACCCCTATATCACATGCTATTATAATAGGTTCTATCCTGCTGATAAAATGTAATTGTAAGAGTAAGAATTTGAAAAACAGAATTCACAGCTGTGGTTAATATATTACCCAATTACCCAATTACTTGCAGAAAGTTTAATGATTATATAATAGTAAGCATGCTACAGAATATGCTGACAGAAGTGATATAAACATGTAATACAAAATACGATTAACAGGCATTATGATTACCAAGCAGTGTAACAACCACATGTGCAATATATATATATATATATATATATATATATATATATATATATATATATATATATATATATATGTATATATATATATATATATATATATATACAGTTCTGGGAAAGAGTAGTGGAAGCAAGGTTAAGAAGGGAGGTGATGATTAGTGATCAGCAGTATGGTTTCATGCCAGGAAAGAGCACTACAGATGCAATGTTTGCTCTGAGAGTGTTGATGGAGAAATACAGAGAAGGTCAGAAGGAGTTGCATTGTGTCTTTGTAGACTTGGAGAAAGCATATGACAGGGTGCCTAGAGAAGAGTTGTGGTATTGTATGAGGAAGTGAGTGGCAGAGAATGTAAGAGTGGTACAGGATATGCGAGGGTAGTGTGACAGTGGTGAGGACTGCAGTAGTGACAGATCCGTTTAAGGTGGAGGTGGGATTACATCAAGGATCAGCTCTGAGTCCTTTCTTATTTGCAGTGGTGATGGACAGGTTGACAGATGAGATCAGACAGGAGGCCCGTGGACTATGATGTTTGCAGATGACATTATGATCTGTAGTGAGAGTAGGAATCAGGTTGAGGAGACTTTGGAGAGGTGGAGATATGCTCTAGAGAACAGAGGAATGAGGGTCAGCAGGGCTAAGACAGAATATATGTGTGTAAATGAGAGGAGTTAGAGGAATGGTGAGGATGCAGGGTAGAGTTGGTAAAGGTACGAGTTTAAGTACTTGGGATCAACAGTTCAGAGTAATGGTGAATGTGGAAGAGAGGTGAAGAAGAGTACAGGCAGGGTGGAATGGGTGGAGAGTGTCAGGAGTGATTTGTGACAGACGGTTTCGTAAGAGTGAAAGGGAAGGTCTACAAGAGTGTAGTGAGACCAGCTATGTTATATGTGTTGGAGACAGTGGCATTGACAAAAGGCAGGAGTCGGAGCTGGATGTGGCAGAGTTAAAGATGTTAAGATTTGCAATCGGTGTGACTAGGATGGATAGGATTAGGAATCAGTATATTAGAGGGTCAGCTCATGTTGGACAGTTTGGAGACAAAGCAAGAGAGGTTGCATTGGTTTGGACATGTGCTGAGGAGGGATGATGGGTATATTGGCTGCCAGGTAAGAGGAATAGAGAAGGCCTAAGATAAGGTTTCATTGTCGGTGAGAGGACATGCAGGCGGTTGGTGTGACAGAGCAAGATGCAGAGGATAGGAAGAAATGGAAATATATATATATATATATATATATATATATATATATATATATATACAGTTCCTATTAGAAGATTGAAGACGCATTCTTTCGAATGTGTCTTGGTCGAACTTAAAAGACTGAAACTGCAAAATATCAAAGTGGCTTTTAAGCAAATTCTTTCCCTGGGAAAGAATTTGCTTGGCCGCTTCGTTACTTTGTCATTTTCGGCACTGTAGTGCGGTCTCAGAGTTGGCATATTTAAGTAGTGGGTGTTGGGGTGAAGCCCCCCACTTAATGTAATGTTTAAAGTGTTTTTTTTTTTTTTTTGTTGGAACAGTTATTTTTTTTCCCTTGGAAAAACTCGCTGTTCTGACAGCTCCACATTGTAAGCGTTCGCATACATAGGGTCGATTAATCACTGTTCGCGTTTTTAAGTGTTCGATGATCTAATATAGACCTTGTATATATATATATATATATATATATATATATATATATATATATATATATATATATTAGCAGAACTTTATGTTAGCATGTTATCTCTGAGGTAGTAACTTTTATGATGATGTGAGGTATTGCCAGCTATGACAGGAGAAGTAGGACAGTGGATGTGTAACATATGCCAGCACAGCTAGCAGGAATTTTGTAAAGAATTATGTCATTTGTATATCAAACTGATTTGTACAAATGCTTGTGTTGAAAAATGTATTTGTAAAGCTGCTTGTATTTAAAATGTACCAACAGTGTACCCTGCTGGACAGAAGAAGAAATGTACACGTATTATTGTAACTGTGGAAATGTATTTATTATAATAGAGGATATAACAAAAAACAAGTCAAATGGCTCAAAAACTTGTAAACAGTAATAAAAATAAAAAAGTAAGCCACCAAGGCAGTGTTTGCATGAAACACTAGTTTATTTAACATTACTTTGACAGTGTTTAATGTTAAATAAACTAGTATTTCATGCAAATACTGCCTTGGTGGCTCGCTTTTTTATTTTTATTACTGTTTACATTATGACAGAGGATGCTGGAGGAGAAGAGGTTCAATTGACCTGCCTTTAGAAAATAGTAAGAAATTAAATTACTTAATTTACACTGTAAAGATTGGCTCCGGGATTCATGAAGCTTGCGCCAGGCGCAGGAGTAGCATCAGCGATCTAACGCCAAATATGGCCGCTAAGCGATTCAGGTGCGAGCTGTTTCCAGGTGCACTACCAGTGTACGCCACAGCTGCGCAGCTCCCGGCACATGTATGCTAATTACCCCATGCGCAGCAGTGTAGCATGCAAATGAAGGTATATAGTGATTCATGAAGTGGTGCAGGTGTAGTGTAAGCATGCAGAAATGTAAACCAAAAAAATGGTTTACGTTTTTTCAGACATAAAATCGGAGCCATGAAAGCGAACCAAACTTACATATTATAACGTTAATATATGACAATGGCTAAATGTATAGCCAATGACATAAAAAAACATGCAGAACACATAAAAAATAACATTTAATGTCATGGCCACACTAACGCAAAGTAAAATCGCAGTGCATTGGTGTGCAAACGGGATCACAATGAAAATATATTTAGATGTCATAAAACTGCAATGTAACACAATTCATGAATTCCCCATAATAGTCAATGGTATGCATGCTACACCACAACCATGGCGCAAGGGTAGCTAAGGGTCTGTGACAGTGTTTTGTGCAGTAACTAGGAATTAGAGTCAATGCCATGCAAGTGAGTCAAGTAATACTGAATCGCAAAATCCCTGCCGGTGTAAGGATGTACCATACAGCATAGCGGTACAACACCGAGGTGTGGCCTAGAGGTAAACATGACCACCATAGCTGTAAGCACATTGGAGGATTGCTAATCTGGGTTGCCTGTTGCTAAGCAAAGCCACAGGACAGGGGTGTGGAAGTAGTCATAGCTTTGCTTAGCTGAGAGCTCACAAGGTAACTGAAAGTGCATCTGAACATGGATGAAAACGTGCTCGGAACCCAGTAAACGGCTGTGCATGGCACGCACCATAGCTGAAACAGGAAGGATACGGGAAGACAATAAGGAAATGCTGCAGCATGGTAATTGGAGTACAAATGAGTAATTAACATCTAGGAACTCACAGTGGACCATTGACAACAACTAACAAGGCTGCTAGCAGCTATCTGCAGAACAGGAAAGGGGAGGTGCCGTACTGCAAAGAAAAGAGAACTGTCACAGCAGAACAAAGCAAACTTGCAGTAGATCAGCTACATAACACATTTCGCAACACAATCCTGGGTTGGGAAAGTACAAAACAAGAAAGCAGGCAGATGGATGCATGCCTGACAATGGGAGGGGAATCAGGTTGAAAAGTGAAGTAAAGAGCAATAGATGAATCATGGCAGCCAAGCGTAAGTCAACACCAAAGGCCCCACAATAGCAGTACCTGCTGTAAAACCCATAATTAAGATACCCTGCAGCTGGAATTGCAAATACACACCCAGTTACAACAGCATCATCCATTGCACAATAGTTTAAGGTGTGAAAGCCCCACACACACACTTGTGTATTCCCAGACACCCTGCACCATTGGTGTATACAGACTGGGAACTTTTAATATGTGCATGTTAGGGGCTGCCATAGCTTTGATTTACCAGCATATGTTGGAGACTGACGGTGGTGTGGAGGATGATGCTGACAACCATCTCAGGCACCGGAGGAGGAGAAGAGTGTTCAAACCCAGGGTAACCTACTAGGGGCTACATGATCTGGAGATAGTAGAGCATTACAGGGTGGACAGGGACACCATACAGCAACTTGTTAAGCTCTGTCAGCCACGCCTCAGATCCAGAAATAACAGAGGGGAACCCATCACAGTGGACACAAAGGTATGTGTAAGTATGAGAATACTAGCCACAGGTACCTTTCAAAGGCCAACTGGGGATATCATGGGGGTCTCACAGGCATCAGCATTGAGGGTACTCCACCAGTTCCTGGATGCCATGTTATCACATGCCAATGAGCACATATACTTCTCCCGAATGCAGGAGGAGTTGGCCAGCAATATGCGTCTCTTCCACCATGTGGCAGACTACCTGGAGGTATTGGATGCAATAGACTGCACGCACATACACATCAAGACACCACCCAGTGAGCAGGGAATGCACTACATAAACCACAAGGGATACCCCTCCATCAACTGCCAGGTCGTGTGCAATGCCCAGGGCATTATCATGGATGTGTTTGCTGGCAGCCCTAGAAGCTATCATAACTCCCACATCTGGCATGTCTCACAGCTGTATCAGGTATTTGCCAGGGGGGACATCTCATATGGCCACCTGGTGTGGGGATGCTGGCTATGCACTAGAACCATGGATGATGACTCCCATCAGAAATGCACACACAGCCACGCAAGAATGCCATAATGAGGCATACGCAGAAACCAGAATCATCATGGAGCATGTGTTTGGGATGCTGAAATCATGGTTCCATTGCTTGGACATATCTGGTGGAGCCTTGCAGGACTCTCCAGGCACGTGTGCCCACATCGTCATAGTATGTGCCATGCTACACAATATGATCCTGCAGAAACAACTGCAGCAGGGACAAAATGGTGAAGGCCCTCACAGCCCATCACCATTGCCAAGGACCCCACAGGCACAGAGGGACTCAGACCACGAACACCCTGTGCCAACCCCAGTAGGCAGATGGAGGCATGCCCAGTATACCCATGCCTTGACAAAGAGGGAACGTATAGCACACACACTGACAGTGTAGGCACTTATGGACTGATACCCTTCTCCACCTGCACACACAGCAAACATGGATAGCACACATACACGACCACCTGTAAATTGTCATCTGCCATTGGCACAAGGTAAGTCAATACCTGAACAGCAAATTAAGCTATCAGCATGTGTCCATACTGTATGTATAGGTTCATAGATACATAGGTAGGTACATGCTTAACTGCCCGAGGCCAGTCATAAGCATAGCCAAAAAGTGTCTGCTGTCGCCACCCCATTGATTAACTAACTGTCCCTCTGTGGAGCAGAGTCAATTGTGGGATCCCTGGGGTGTATCCATTGTTCCCCACCCACTCTGCAAGGATTCCCTGGAGTGTTAGTGAGGGGTTTCGTATAATGTAATCAGGGATGTAATTCTAAATAATGGGGAGTACCTGTGACAGGAATCTGTCACTCCAGCATCTTCCAGTTATGGTTGTGACAAGGTGTAGCTCATTACAGTGTGTGGCTCACTGTGACATGGATGCCCATAGGTGGAGCATATCCATTAAGCCTGATTTGGACATTGCTTTGTTGGCCAGCAAATATGATCCCTGAGCAAATGAGATACCACTGAGTAATGCATGAGTATATGCAGTCTGGCACATATGACACATGTCTGAGGGCATTATCCCTCTATGCGAGGTACGTTCGTGGCTCTTCCAGCTGTCAGATGTGTCTTCTGAGGTACATCCAAAATGGGTTATCATACTCGATGATGCAATTGATAACTGATGAGTAAAGGGGCTCAATAACCTAAGTTTGTTTAGATGTGAACCCTTAAGTAATCAGATGGCCTACATAGATGGATGGCCTATCTACTTCGCACATATGACTGTCAAAGGAGAGATCACTATGTAATGTAGTTCCCACATATCCATTACATCGTCTGAATTATACTGTCTGCCACTCATGTGCTAATATGTGTGTGTGTGTGTGTGTAGTTTCCAAAAATGGAATGACCATGCAGTATGTGGCCTTTAGCTGGAGGCAATCACTCTGACACCTTGTGTTGGTCTATGTGAGGCCCCTTGCAGGACGTCTCTGACAGCTGGACTGTCAGTTATGGCTCCCAGTCTGCAGTAATCATCGAACACGACCTGCTGTAGTCCACTGGTGTTAGCCCATACCTCTGAGAAGTATATGGCAAACAGTGGGACACCAGTTGTGACTGGTCAAGAGTTGGACCTGGAGGCTGCTAGACTTACCATGTGGGTTCTGTGTGTAAGCCTGTTGGCAAACCAACCTGTGATGTATGGGTGTATGTACTGGCTGGTGAGTGTAGAAATAATACCTGAGTGGGGAATGGTGTCAAAACCCTTGGCAAGGTCCAGGTAGTATGTGTGAACTACCACACCCCACATCTAAGGTCTAGGTGGCTGTAAGATGTCAAACTGGTTCAGTAGGCATGATTAGCACTCAATCAAAGTGACCTGGGTTGGGTCAAGTGTCTGGAGGTTACCACTGTCTATGTTCATGAGTGCCATGAGGATGCGCTCCATAGCCGTGCAGATCAGGCTACTCAGGCCTATGGGGTGGTAGTTACCATGGTCAGTTGTGTCACCACCTTGGTGAAGTGGAATAGCTCTTGCCAATGGCCAGTGAATAGCCATGTAGCCTGTGTAGAAGCTGATGCTGAATTGCTATATTAGGTGGGAGGCCACTTTGTCTTGTAGTGTCTGCAGGATGCAGTCTGGGACACCATCTGCCTCTATTGATGCTCTGTCATGCCATTTGAAAGGGCCATTACCACCTGTATGTCACAGATGTCTGGGATACTGTATGTTTTGGGTATTGTTGTGGGCCCAGTAGGGGGTGAAGCTTGCTCCGAATGTATCATCAAGTGTGTTGGTGATATCAGTAGGGTCAGTATATTCAGTGCAATATTGCACCAGAACAGTGCAAATCTGTGTGTTACTGCTTACATCCTTGACATAGCCAAAGAAGCCTTTGTGGTCATATTCCAAATCCATGCCTATTTACCTGTGGATGTCAGCCTTGGATGATTACATGAGTAATATAAGTATCTTGCTAATACTGGTCATGGACGACTGCATGTCTTGGGATTTGCTGTTGTTCTGGATTACTGTACTACTTCTGTTGTATAGCCTGTATAATGCATGGGTTCAGCAGACTGGTGTCCTTGTGTAGAAGTAGCTAGTTCTGGTTTGCCATTGATGGCATGACCCATACATCTTTGTAGGTGCTTACAGAGTGCATTCGTAATTCTGTCTGTATCTTGAGCAGTGTCATCCCTGAGAATGTGGGCTGTGAACCCTCCCACCTCTGTCATTAGTACTGTGGATTTAGCTGTAGGAAAGGTATTCACTGTGTGTTCCTTGTGTGGGGGAGATGGTTGGGAGTAGAAATCATCAGTGAATAGTTCATGGTCAGATCTAAACAGTGACCGCTATACCTCTGCTGTAGTGCACCTGTTGCACATGTCAGTAATTACCACTTCTAGTATGTTTCACCTCTCGTTAGTCCATCTACCAACTGATACAGGCCATATGAGATGATAAATCTCAGGAAGTGCTGGGCCTGGAAGTGAATACTCAAGTAGGTTATCCAGTTAAGTGTAGGGTAGCCGACATTGATCTTTAACAGGGTGTCTGGTAGGACTGTCATGTTTACCACTGTCTCCAGATAGTTATAGTGGTGCTCCTGGGTCATGGAGGGTTATCTGTAGCAGCTCACAGTTTGCATTGCAGTTGTGGCTGATGTTAGCTACAAATGGATGATCACAGAGGTATCATGCTGCCCCACTAACTTGGAGGTATAGGTATCCCCGATGAATATGGATACACCCCCTCCATGTCTGTGCCAGTCCATGTACAGTGGCTGAAATGTGTGTTATAGGTTGTAGTCTGGTAGTGCCGGTGTGCTCACAGGAGTCATATACAGGTCCCAGTCACAGAACAGATGTAGATGTCCATACTGAAGGGTGCTGTGAGTGCGTGCATGTTGTGAGTACTACCCCTGGTGTTGAGTCTCCTAACCCTCATTGGTTCCGCTATTGTGCAGGTCATGGAGGTGAGATCCACCTCTGAGACCTACCTAAAAATGGCACCATGGGTGTGCCAATAGCCTTGGCCAGCATTCCAAAGCCTTAGGCTGACACATGCAAGTTGGAATGGCATTGTTGCAGGCATGTATCCCATCTGTGCTTGTGTCCCATCTTTCCTGTAGGTAACCTACTGGTAAGCAATACAAAGCCTGAATCCTATACATGTTCACTAGCTTCCAAGATAGGCTTTTGGTGTGATTATGTATCAATGGTCTGTATGCTATTGCTGTACTTAACTGTTGTCTGACTACATGGTGAATGTACACTGTATACTGTGATCAGAAAACGCTGTATAATCACATATGATGTTGGAGATGGCCTGCACTGTAGAGGTTCACAGATAGGTAGTAGGCTATTTGCCCAAGGGCATTTAGAAGCATAGCTTAAAGTCCAAAAGACCACAGTACCAAAATACCAGAAGCACAAGGTTTAAAATCCCGATGTTAAGGTACATTTAGTCAGTGCTTCTGGTGTTGCGGTTCAGGTAGGTTACTGTGTATAAGTGTGTTTCTGAGGGCTGTAGTGTGTGTAAGTGTGTGTTCTGAGTGTGGTGTGTGTTCCTGGGATACTGTAATGTGTGAGTGTGGGTTTGCTTTGTGTGTCTGTTTGTGTGATCTAGGAGGTAGAATATTTAAGTATGGGGGTGTGGGAGGAGCAGACACCCACATGGGGTGTGTAGGGGGCCTTACCCACCTGATCATACGTAGTGTAGGATGGTTTGTTTGGATGTGGTGGGTAGCAGTGTGTCTGTGTGTGTGTGTTCCATGTTTGTGTTACTTTCGGGAGTTACTGTCGCTGTCGGTAATGTGGGGTATGGGAGTCTGGGCCCGGTACTGTGTGTGTCGGAATTGTGTGGTTTCGGGATTCCATAGGTATCCTGTATACAGCAGTTGAAGTGTTCATATATGAGTATAACATGGACCATAGCAATCACACATTCCGCCATGACAAAACTTTATGAACAAAGGATATGGAGAGTATATGCCTATACACTATTACAAATATGTGCTATGGACATGAGCCAATGATAGGGTTACCAACTGTCCCACTTTGCGAGTGACAGTCCTTCTTTGGGCGGTTGTGTCCTGACCAATAATATTAAACGTGGAAAATGTCCTGAGATTGTAGGACATAATTATGTCCCATATGTAATGTAATAGTTGCATACAATAGTTCTTTCTGTATCTAAAATACCTACATGTTACAAGAAACAGGATAAGCAACTAAACTGCTACAAGAATAAGCTTATATTTAGGCAAAAAAAGAAAGTTCTATCCCTTGTACTGATTGTGGGTTTGTGTCGGCCTGTAAAATCTGATGTGTGTCCCAAAAATGTCCCACTATGGCCATTTGAAAAGGTGACAACCCTAGCTAAAGAGGGTCAGTCACCAACACAACTCCAATGACTGCAAATACTTATGACAGAAATACACAGCTTTCATGTAGCGACACTTTATTACATTCCGATGTATTGCCGAAAGGAATCAAGGACTAACATCATCTGCATGCTATACAGAAACCAATTAGCAGTGCCTTAATGAATCAGGCTGCAATTACCATAGTATTAGTCCACTAAAGGATAGGTGTTCAAATAGGGAAGAAAACCTCACGCACATATTGATTATGTATAAAAGCAGCTCCTACACACCTGCATATGCCATGTACACCCACCAACATCACACCCACACCCAAACAAATTACAATACAAACTGTAATAACATCACAAATCATTCACTCACTGTACAACATTTGCAGAAGCCTTAACATACCTTGTCAGAGACACACTAACATGACCCTATGTGAAATAGTTGCTGTTATACAATGGAACAGCTGCTGATGTTACAGGGTTTGTTTGCACTAATCCCATTTCAGAGGGTTGTGTGTACACCGGGAAGTGTTACCATTTACTGATTAACAGCACAGTATGATACTCATGTCACCAAACCAAGGATGTCTGGTGAGCACACTGTAAACCACCTAACAGTTCATGCATAGCCATACAGCCTTGAGCTGCCAAAACATCCTTGCCAGACTGAAACATCTGGGGAAGCATCAGGTACAAACAAACCCTGCATAAGTAGCAATGTTCTGAAATATAACAGCTGTACTCACATGTAGAACATCATCTAGCCATTACACACAATCCACGGGAGTCATGAAGCTTATATATCTCTATCTGGCTCCATATAGCTGTTGAAATACATCACAAACAACACATCCAGGCCGTCTTCCTTGAAAGTAAGGCAAACGGACAATGCCCAAGTGGAGTACTCAATTATACACCACTGTTGCCATGGTATTGGCTAATGGAGTAGCTGCACAGCTGATGTGCATCTAATTAACTACTTTGGAACACCAACTGGTGGTCAGGATAGCACTTTACCAATATTTAACTATAAAAGGATGGCTTATCACACATTCAAACCATCTGTATATACCAGCAGAACGTTACAAAGAAGATTGAAACACAAACTGAAAAGGATTGAATTAACAGTCATCGACACCTTGGGTTACTAATAAGGTATGTAGAACACTCAGTTTGTAGTACCCGTTCTGTAATATTTAAAGTGTACGCAATCCATATAGTGGAAACAGTTATCTTGTAGTGATGTATTGTTCAGCATAGCAAAGCTTGTAGTATTTATGTGTGTACTGCTGCAGGTCACAAGGCAAACACAGCATACACCACAAGGGATGCTATATAAGGGCTTTGAACCCAAATATTCCTCACCAGCCGCTGTCATGTGGCAGGGCTGGTCCAACAAGTATGTGCTATAACAGGGGATAGTATATGTTGATATATTGTAACAATAGGCATATGTATGGGTGTATTACTGAGAATAATATGTCGAAGGTTGGCCCACTGTGCAATTATGATTTGCACTGTGGGATATTGTGCCAATAACTGTGTAATATACAGTATTGTAGGCAGATATGTATTACAAGTTACATAGCATTACTGTTATGTTAGGCAAACATTAGTTATGTCTATTGGCATTTGCAATACACAATAACAGGATACATATGACTTGTAGTCACCCGTCAGTTTAGCAGCATGATAGCAAAGTAAAATGGAAGAGCTAGTTAACTATCCATGCACATAAGACATGTAATATCTGCAAAGGTAGGTACTAGGCTGTCTGCCCAAGGGTATTTATAAGCCTAGCTAGAGTGTGTTGGCTTCCGCCACCCCCTTAGGTTAGTTCTCTGTGCCTCTGAATGGCAGAGCCATTAGTTCCCTGTGCCTCTGTCTAGCAGAGCCACTGCAGTGATCCCCGGGGTACATGTCTGTCTCCCATCCATCCGTCAAGGTTTCCCTTGAAGAGTGCTAGTGAGGGGCACTGCCTGATGTACATTGGAATCATGTTCCAAAGCATGGGGAGTCTCCGGGTCAGGAATCTATCCTTCCAGCACGTTCTAGTCATTGTTGTGGTTAGGTGTATATCCCTAGAGCATATGGTTCTCAGGGGTTTCTGTTTAGGTGGAACATATCCAGCAATACTGGGCTGGACATGGGCCTTGTATGTCAAGCAGAGATCACCTGTGAGTATGCGGTATGCAACCGAGTACAGCTGGAGTTTCTTAGGTTGGGCTGCATAGGTCATCTGTTTGAGGCCAGTAATCCTCTTGGTGTGGTACTGTTGTGGTCTTCCAAGCTATTGCAGTTGTCTTGTAAGGTACATCCCAAATGGGGTGTTGTATCCTTTAATGGGTCTAATAAGTCATGAGTAGAGAGACACAATGGCCTCCTTTGTTCTGGATGTGAACCCATTAGAGATTAGGGGGGCCACGTAGAAGTATATTCTAACCACCTTGTCATTATGGGTATCGAAGGAGAGGTTGCTATCTACTGGGGTTCCCAGATCCCTTATTACCTTTTCTGTATGTAGAAGACTAGCACCTATGTGGTAGTCTGTGGGTAATTAGTTATATCCAAAAGGGATGACTATGCACTTTTTGGCATTCAGCTTGAGGCCATGATATTTACACCAGGTATCCATCTCAGTGCGACCCTTCCAGAGGGTGTCTGTATCAGCTGGGGAAACAATTATGGCCCCTAGTTTGCAGTAATCTGCAGACCTTTTCAGCCAAAGCCTTCCTGTGCTTGCCTGTACATCAGAGAAGCATGTACCGAACGTGAGGGGTCCTAGGACTGAGCCCTGCGGTACGCCACTTGTAACTGGTATACAGTCAACCTAGGGTATGCAACTCCCACTGTGTGGGTTCAGTCCGTGAGCCACTTTGCAAACCATCACATGACGTAGAGGTTAATGTTCAAGTGGATGGGTATGTCAATAATACCAGAATGGAGAATGGGGGTGGGATGTGGATATCAAAGGTGTTTAGCTTATGGTCGGATTGGACCAACAAGGAGTTGACTTCAGGTGTGGAACACCGGTCACTCATGTTGTTAATACCTAGGTCTAGAATATTGTTGCCCCTGGTGGGTGTGTGGATAAGTTAATCCAGGGTATTGGTGTTTATGAGTTCCAGAAAGCGTTGAGCTAATGAGTTGGTACATGAGTAGTTTTCCCAGTTAATGGTGGGGTAGATTCAGTGAGACTATGTGATGAGTGTGGTGTGGTGCGAATGTTTACCTTCTCCACATGACTGTCAGGGTCAGTCTTGGTTGGAGAGAGCTTTACCTCCAGTTTGGCTAGATAAGTGCATCTCTCACAGGTTGTAGTGTTGGGTGGTAGGCAGAGAGGGTTGTCTATGTACATGAGGCAATGTCTACATTGCCTCAAGATGTCCAGATTCATCAGATAGACAGGAGAGAACACTGGCAGCTGACCCTTGGACATGTCTGAATATAAAACTAATCTCCCCTAGATAAGTGAGGAAAGTGAGTACAAGAGCTATTTTACTCTAAGCAAGTGAGAAACGTACATACAAAACCTGTTTACCTCTAGGTAATGAGGAAGACTGAGTGCTATAGTAATTAGTAGCTTACGTAGTGCTTACAAGTTCTGAACAAGTGCTGAGCATGAATAAGCAATCCATATAGGCTCTTGGATAACATAAAGACATTGTCCCCCCCCCCAACAGGTACACAATCATATATCTATGTACACTACAGAGCCCCTGTACCCACAACTATGCAGGTACAAGCAGCACTCAGGCTGCATGGGACCTGTCCACATCCCAGGTTGTATCATACACATATGGCAAAACAAGTTGCTCTCCACATACACATCATGTAAAACATAGCTTCATGTCAGGCTGTGTAAACACTGAATGGTGCACACCAACAGGTATCACAACCCACAAAGGGGGAGACACCACTGATAATGGGACGTACTGCAATACTACCCTGCTGAGTCTGGTCTGAAAGGCCATGAACCTTGATAAAATTATTTGATGTCAGCAGTACAGATGTAGATGACTGTAAGGTTGATTTCACACTGCATATCGTAACCTTGCCAGGTCATAGGACATCATCACCCATACTGTGTTCCACCTACACTCAGTATACTAGATGTACATTCCTATGTCACAGGAGTGTTTTGCAATGGGACTGCTGGCAGAACCAACACTACAGAAGGTGTCTGAATAATATATGCACATCACACCAGTGCCAGCTACAGTAAGACAGGGTTAATTAATTGTACTCCCCCTCATTGTAGTCCATACCACACAGACTAACAAAAGGCATCTGCCTATTGAAGTATGCAAATGACTATGACTTAGGAGCAATAGCTGATTCAGAGTGTTGTGGACAACATACAGAAGGGGCTTTGTGGGTGAGGTGTGTGACATATGGCCACAATCTAACAGCTACATATTGCATTGTCACCCCTGTGTTAATAACCCTGTACCCATGAACTACCACTTAGACAGTGGTCAACATAATGGACACTGTGTGTAAGGGATGCAGCTGGGCAGTTGTCTTTCCTGTGATAGTTACGTCACCACATCTGTCAGGTAGTCATATGTGGCAACCCTAATCATGACAGGGTGCCATCCATGAATATTGAGATCATTGTCCAGCCATACACAACACTCAAGTGACCTATATCAGATCACATATTTCCTTTAAGGGGTATTGGCCATGTTCAGATGGCCTACACCAGCCTTCCCATTCCCCATCTTCACTATGTAGCATGATGCATACCCTGAATAAATCCATGTCCAACCCAGTGATGTTGGACATGCTACATGTACACATCCTGATCTCAAACACATACTTCATGGACATCCACCTTCATAGTATTAGGATCACCACATTCTGGACAGATCCCTGTCCCATGCACTTTACATAGTCCTGCCATACTCTGCATTCCTGTCCAGCAAAGTTGCACATTGCCCCCCTCTCAGACATGGTGTGATGACCGCATGGTAAATGTATCATTAACCCTGTGGTTAAGTTATGTGGCACTGCTCCACCTGGCCCCAGAGATCCACCTGTCAGCTACAGCTAGGTAACCTTTCATCCTAGATTCATACATGGCCCAGGGCATATAGCCTACTAGTTGAAATTGACTAGCATTATAGTTGATATCCATCCCTGCAAATACCATTTGGCTAGCCAGTGTCCCATGTGTATCACATGTGCAACACAGGTGATACATGGCAGGATGTGGAATTGCTGTACAGTGCCATGTAGATGTATATGGCAGAACACATACATGTAAAACTGTCCGTGAGCAAGTCTGCAGGGTCACAGGTCATGTCCATTAAGGCAGTGTAAGTCTTTATATGTGACATATGCACAGCATCAAGGTCGACTGCATTAAGGTGGACACATCCAGCCATGTGCTGATAGGTAGGAACACCAGTACAGGCAAACAGACATGCCCACATCAAGATAGCATCCACATGGAGTATGAGCAATGTAATCAGGTGACACACACATATATGGTGATAATATCCACTCACCATTGAGTGTCACATGTGTGTGACACAAACATGTCAGTGGTGTCAGTGTCATGTAGATTTGCAAAGACAACTATTTAATCATAATAAATGCGATAAACATGTATGTTCAGCTGTAGCTCTGTATGTCTCTATGAGTTACTGTGACCCATCTCCATAATTATGTCTTCCAGGTATGCCTCGTGCAAGGCTACCCCCATATAACCACTTGGAGGATGAGGAACTCATCCCATATCTACATGACAATCATGATATCCTGTTCAGCCATGTGCCACAGGATGCACAGCAGTGGGATGCCCTGTGGATGGAACTTCGCAGGAGGGTTAATGATGTGGGTGGCCACAACTGCACATACCAGCAGGTGCGCAGACAATGTACAGACCTCATCAGATGGGTGAAACAGCATGCAAATGCAATTGCCAGGGAACAAGGTGCAACAGGTGGTGGACCACCAACCCAGCCCTCACTCACACATACCGAGGAGCTACTGGCCAACCTGGGGACACCTGCAGAACAACATCCACAAGCCTTAGCCGATATTGTGGAGGTAGGTGTCTCTCAACCACCGAGCCTGGAATTGCCTGATAAGTCACTACTGCACCTATAACAACTATGTGTCACTGTACAATATGTAATGTAACATCATATGCAAGGCATGTATACACACATGCCGCATACTATAGTATGCTACTCTGTGTATGCACACATGTGCATACACCATAGTATAGTCTATTGTACTGGTGTATGTGTTAACATGCACATTGCACCCTGTAGCTATCATACATGCATGGATAATGCTCATACTGCTGTGTTACTCCGATTTAGATACCACTGGCATATATTCCGCTGCAACAGCAGCCCATTGCAGGTGAGACTGTTATTATTTATCAGGCATCTTAATGCACAGATCTATCTGGCATGGGGCCATGTACCACATATACACATAATGTATGGTCCTCTCACAATATACAGGTCAGACCTGCAATGCATCACAATGCCTACCCATGTGCAACACTTGCAAACTATGTGAATCACCAACATGAATCCTCACAAACTGTCATTGCCCAATGAGTGGACAGCTGTGCATACAATGGTGGAGGTGCTGTTCACTGTAGGGACATGTACTACAGATTAGAACTACACATGTGGGGAATATAAACAGTACTACACAGTGAGCTGGAGTATGGCCAGCCCACAGGATTCACTGCTGTGGATAATAGCCCTGCAATGAATGTCACACAATGTGATGTGATATCATGACATGTCCATGACATCTAGTGGCCTGGCTACAACACTGCCTCACTATCCTGAAAAACATGTCCCACATACCAAACATACCACCCTTTGTCTGCTTAACCCTGTCATCAGTGGAGCATATGACATCTACGGGTGTATGTCATATGGGAAAACACAGACATGTGAAATAGGCACCTGTCACAATAATTTGGCCAACACATGTACACACATGGCCATGGAGGATGGCCAGAGACATGAAGCAATACACACAGTAGACTTGATGTGCTTGATCCTCCATAGTTGCCAGGCAGCAGCAATATGTTTGCAGATGTGTAGGGGTGTCATCCGTATACCCTTCAGTGACCTGAGTCACACATTCCACATCATGGTTTAGTGTGTATACACCTCAGTGATGTAGGTCACATTCCACAATATATATGTATTGTATCTGAACACAGTCATGGCTATGAACTGTATCTGTAACTCACACTGTATAGCAATAGAGACACCCCATGATTCCTTGCAATGACCATGCACGTCAGCTAAATGTGCAGTATATCTGTAGGGCAGACAGATAACACTGCATTGGGACACCATTACCCCACTGTATATTTGACAGGACACCATTGTGGTAAACATGTATGCATGTCATTGCACACATCAGCAGATCACATGTCATACTACATGTGATTGTCAAGGTCATATGCCACACATCAGGCAGGTGTACTATTAACTTGTGCTGGTCTACATAGTGTAATACAGGGATGTATGCTAACTACTACTATGATTGTGCAATTTGCATGTCTTCTGCTATGATGCATGCTGTTGTGTGCAACCCAGGGATGTATGATAACTACCACTATTATTGTCTGCGCTGCATGCCATCTATCATATCACATGCATATTGCATGCCTTCTGTCATATCACATGCTTGTTGGGTGCCATAGCATGTGTGTCTGTGTATGTGTCTGTGTGTGTCTACTGTATAGATTGTAATGTACAGTTCTTGTCTGCCCCTCACAGGTGATGTAGGTGCTTTGCCCTCCTGCGGTCCATCTGATGTTAGTGTCCCCATGGACTCTAGCAGTGATGATGAATGTATGATTGAGGCACAGGCAGGGTTGTCAGGGGCTGAATCTGTGCCATTGGTTGCCATTCCACCTATATCTCCCTCATCCCCGCACACAGATCCCATGCCTACATGTACCCCATCACCAGTGGCCATAGAGGAAGGACAATTGGCGTGTGGTAGCTTGGAAGATAAAAGTGTGGGGGCTATGGAAGGTGTGCCTGCACACAATGGTGTCAGACAACTGACTGGTGATGCCACACACAGGCACGTGGCCAGTGCTGCTCATAGGAGGACCTCTGGCCAACATGCCCCTGCAAGACAGAGTGCAGCAGCTGGTGTCACCAGATGCATGTTTCAGGCTGTAATGGAGGCACAGGCACATGCTGAATGGTACAACAGAGAAGATCAAAGGTTTCAGAGGGCTGCTGTCCATTCTTTAAACAACAACATCCAGGCAATGGTAAATGCTCAACAGCAGATTGCTGAAGCTTTGGATAGACGATTGGGTGACATGGTTGGAGTCCATGACCGTGGCATGACAATCCGCAAGCATGAGCCTTCTGTGTTGGAACATCTGGTAGGAGTGAGGCATTGGTCACATGGACATAGGTCTGCTACATCACCTGTTTCAGGTCTACATGAACAAGCTACCTCACATGTCCTCTCCCATAGTGGCAGTAGCAGCAGCAGTGCAGCTGGTGCTGTGCTGTCTACACCACGACACAGCAGCCTACATGCACATGGCCCTGGATGGTCCCAACAGGGACATGGTTCCAGTGGACAAGTGTCATCAGACAGTACCCAATCTGCACCTCTGCCTGGTAGTGCCCGTGCAACCCCTGGTAGGCACATGTCACATGGCCATGGCTGGACACTGTGAACTGTAAAACCTGGCCTGTACAGTCTGCAGCTGTCAATAATACCCCTGTGTAGGCCAGACACATGCCAGAACTGTGTGCATACATACACGCACACACTGGAAACATATGTAGGGCACCGCAACACTCACATGCATAACATCCACACACACCCAGTTAGATCAAAGGCCCTAACCCACACACATTATGTCATCCAATGGTGTAGCCTAGTCCTCTGGCAAACATTATCACCCTGTACATATGATGATGCCTGTGCCGCATCCCTGGCACCCGCACCATCGGTGCAGGGACATGCTCATATGATCTGATGCACAGGGTGAACAGACTAGGAAGATAAGTGTAGTTTACAATTGTTGAGTACTGTTGACAGGCAGCAGACATACCATGTACTACAGGTGTACAATGCATTTCGTACTGTTAACAGTATGCATCTTGTGTAACTGCATGTTTTTCATGATGTTCTGCTTTCCTCCTTCAGGTCTAATTGCACATGCCGCTGGGTGTCAGTGCTTGCAGTTAGTGTCCCATATGTCAATGTGGACTACTCACAGGTATGTATGAATATACCAGCATGCACCTTGTAGCTGCCACATCACAGTGAGAATGTCCCATGTTCCAAACACATCTACTGATCCAAGAGCATGATAGCTGTGTATTAAGCTATTAAGCTGCTGTGGCTACATACGTGATATCCATACTGGGTGACATCACAGGCTCAGTTACATGGAGTAGTAAGGTAAGAGAGCGGTCTCGCTGATTACAAGGGTAGAGGCCAGTGGGAAATGTGATGCCTCATTGGGAAGCAGTAATACACATTCCCATGACAGAATGCCAACACACAACTGCACCCACACACTCAGGTATTGACACACATGTATTCTGTGACACAGTAACACACCCGCACACTCATGGATTCACCGACACAGTAGCACACACTCACACACAGTTGCTACTGTTGAGGTGAGGACCCCTGCCTATGTGCAAATCATCATTACAGTACTGTGCACCTACATATTGCGCCACATAGAATACACATGTATAGGTAGTCAGTATGGCCTAAGATCGGGGACATCAACACGGATAGTAGATTGCATCACCTGGATGGGGGGAGGGGTCTTATCAGTTCAGTATGGTAACATGCATCCTCACTCCAGGGACCAGACAGCCATACACACACACACACACACACACACACACACACACACACACACACACACACACACACACACACACACACACACACTGTGGCATTCATTATTGAATACACCTATGTCACGCACATACAGATACCTCACATGTGTGAGATACATGCCCCTGCCTATATCCTGCTTTCTACATTGCAGTCTCTACAGATGTCTACACTAGTGTACAGGAGAGTGAATAACAATTGAGATATATTACCCACCATACATGACATATATGGACACACACGCAACCATACATGCCAGTATTGTGAATCAAACACCTGCCTAGTTCATGATATGTATGACAGACTTATAGCAGTATTGCACACGTTACAAAGTGTACTGATGCTTCCTTTGGCAACAGTGCTGATATATGCACACTGGAGGTTTTAATTGTTATAGGTGTCATATGATATACCTTTGGTGTCACCCTGACCGCTGTCTATGTTGTGTGTTATGTCCTTCAATTAACAAAACCATTGCTTACCGGTGACACAGGTTATTGTAGGACCACTTGTGACACACCTGTGAGCTGTCCTCAGCATACATCCATCTGCAAGGATGCCCCACCACTTAGTTATTTCCACATGTCTCCATATCTGAGGTACATCTTTCTGTACATTCAGCATATCACCATATACAGTTGGCAATGTTGAGGCTGCATTGCAACTGCCTGATGCACTAAGATACACGTCACCGGCACACATCAGCAACTGCACACACATGTTATCTGAATGCACATCACTACATGTACATGTGTGTAGGGCCTACACTCCTGTCATTTGGGCATGTTTGTAGGCATTGCAATTGGTGGACATGTGTAATGACATACATGAGACATGGACTGTTGTATGCCATGATAGGTGTAATGGGTGACCGGTACAGAGGGAATGTTACCTCTGTCAACACTGATATCACACCTTATGTACTGTTAGCATTCAGCAGCCATGGACCTACATTCCATGTGCATGTGTGTAATGGCTGTAGCCACCTGTCTGCACAAAGGACAACAACAGCTATGCTATTTACATGTATGTTGTGTCTGTGTGGCATGTACATATCCAGGGCAGGTACATTATGTCATATTCAAACATGAGGGTGTTTACTGGAGTACAGCAATAGTCATCTGCTAATGCTGTAAATAACCGAGGGCCCCTGGTATGTGTACAGCTGACCTGGTTACAGACAGCAGTATCATTGCATTGCATAACACATGATCCAACTGTGTCATTACATGGGTACTCTCTACAGTTGATGTAGAGCTTGGTACAGTCCACTGGTCAAGGGTCACATGGTGGTGTACTCTTATATGTCTTACCACATGTATGGATGTGTGTTGGTGGTCTGAGAGCATGGTGGTGTCTGAAGTTTACATCCTAGAATGCAGCATTTGACACTGTGTCCTGCACCTGACTCATCTGTGATGCCTTTTGTGGGAAGTACCGGTCAGTACATGTGAGTGGCCTCTATGCATTTGGGGACACCACCACCTGGAGCGATCTGTACCTGTGTTATGGCCCACATGTCTGGTTCTGAGGTATATGGTAGTAGTGCTATTGTGCACTACAGAGCCTTCAGCCAGGTGTCCCTCACTGCACAGATGTCAGTACTACCCATTGTTGGATCTACAGTGAGCAGCTATGATTATGGACGCTACACATCTTGCACTGGTTAGCATAAGCATACAATACAGTTGTCATCTAGGTGTCAGGGTGTTATCCTGTGTTTAGGAAATTTGCCTTGGAATGGCACTATATGGGCGAATGCAACTTGGGTATTATCCCCACTCCCTGGAATCATGGATGCATGTGATATGTGTCAAAGGCCTGTCTACTGTCAGTCATGTCATCCCACAATGACAAACACTGGACAACGTCGTAATTACAGCAGGACATTGGCTCATTGTGTTGGTCAAGCAGTTGCCATGCCTAGCAAGGCTCATTGTGTTGGTCAAGCAGTTGCCACTCCTAGCAAGACATCACTGTGAGTGGTGGTATTGTATTTGTATAGGATGGTACATCTAAGGTGACGGACAGCAGCAGACGTTGTGTATAAGACCGGTGTCAGATATATGTAGAGCAGCGTTCCTGCTAACAATGACAACTATTAACACCAGAGTCCATTACAATGTGTTCTTTACATCTAACTTTAATAGCATGGCCACTGCGGCCTTCCGTGTTTAGAATCAGAGTGTATCCCAGATAACCCTGTGCTACTAAGTGTATGAGCATGCCCAGTATAACCTTGTGTAGATGGACACATAGTGCATTCCGAACAGCCCTGTGCTACTAAGTTTGTGAACATTCCCAATGACACCTTGTGTTGGTTATGTGCTTCTATGTGTATGGACATGGCCATTATAACCCTGTATAGTGATAGTAGCTGTCCATTCCACAGATGGGCATACTCCAGTTCAGGATGGATTCCTACTTTAAACACACAGGTTCACAGGTACGTACATCTTAACTGCCAGCATCCCTGTTGATGTCCACATTCCTAGAAGGACATAATGACAGCCTTGACATGTGTAGTCTGTGTGGCGCGACTCGTAACTATGTAGTATTGTAAAAGTGATAGGTAGATAGACAGGCGTTCATTCCCACCACTGGCATGTGTGTGTGTGTGTGTGTGTGTGTGTGTGTGTGTGTGTGTGTGTGTGTGTGTGTGTGTGTGTGTGTGTGTGTGTGTGTTTGTCCCCGTCTGCCTGAGGACTGAATAATGCTTTTAGACTGCTCACACTCCATACAATTCCTATACCCACCTTTGGCAAGGCTGATGATGTCACCCACCTAGAAATACACCTCTGGGAGTACTGTGTCCCAGTAATCTCGGTAGCGTGTTCTGTAACTGCATAATGCTGCAGTGTAATAAAGTAGTTAGGTCAGTGTTCTAATCCCAGACATGCCACGTGTCTGTGTGTCTGAGTGCGTGAGACTAGTGCAGTGCTTTGTAGAATATGCACTCTCTGTACAAATCACATGACCCCCTTTGTCAATCCTGCTGTTATCACCCATCTAGGTCTACACCTGAAGGTGTGCTGTAACCCAGTATTTGCCGTAGTGCATGCCCTAAAAGCGTATTGCTGCAGTGTGATACAGTAGGTAGGGGTTCGTATACTGGACATGGCAAGTGTGTGTTTGTCTTTCAGAGCCTGTGTAGAGGTGGCTGTGAGTGTCTTACCATTGGACATGTTGGAGAGCGGATTTTGTAGTTTTCCTATATGGTGTCCGTCTTATGACACATTGGCCACCTCACGAGGACTACAGCTGTCAGTCAGCCACGGGATTGTGTTGGCAAGCCATACCCCTACATCTGGCAAAAGGCCTGGTGAACAATGTATGCAACCCTACTAGTACCCGGTATATGTCCTGCACCCATGTGCCATGCACAAACATAGTTGCCTAGGATATCCCGCTATGTTGCTAGTACCATGCACATTGATGACAGATAGTAGGCATGGTGTGAATGCAGTGGCCTGCAGAGGACATGGCACCCTGTACAATGGTACAATAGGCACATATTAGCGACATTCTGCCTTCACTATGTTCCCCACTGGATGCCTGCAATATATGTGGTGCCATCAAATGTGATCCACAGAGGCCATACAATGCCGTATACATGTGCCCTGTATGGACCAATGCCACTGACACCAGGGAATACCTGTATCATACTATCAATGCAGGTGCAGGGTCGACCTGCTCACTATAAGCAGGTTCAGCCACACCAAGACGGTACTGGCATATCGGGGGATAACAGTCTGTGTGCACAACATGTGCCTGCCAAACCAGGTACACCTGTACATGTCACTGTACAGTATTGTGGGACATGCACATCCCAGACAATGTCCATGTGAAGGACTAACAAACACAGACATGGCATGCATTGCAAAGCTATGACCATACATATTGACAACCAGGATGTCAGGGCAGATAATGCAGTAGCCATCTGTGTGGTACATTGCAGACACTTCACCCCTGCACTGCACACCATTATCGGTTGATGCAATGCCAAGGAGTACCCCTCATCCAGCCTTGTACAGCCATCTTGCACAGCCAACCACTACACACCCATGCAGCAATGCATACATGCATGTCAGTACTGGCACCTTCTGTCTGCATGTGGGTTATGATACTCCCAACCACAGTCACTCCCAGTATAACCCTCATTGGCATACCAACAGATGTCAAACACTTTCACATGCCCTAGCCAATAGAACTTCCAGATGTCCCCTGTGGTGCATGTAGTCCTGTGCATTACTGCAGTGTGGCAAACTAAGTAGTTAGGCTGTGTATTTGTGGCCCTGGCAAAGACTGTCAATGCGTGTCCATTACAGAGTGTGGTTGTGGTGACAATGGCATCCGTTCACGTGTACAGCCATGTGTGTCACACCTAATGTATGTCTTCTATATCTGTGTTGCAGATGTCACTTACCTACACACATATATGTTCTTACAGCACAGCAAGATGTTGCCTTTGTGGCACATGTAGTAATGTCATGCACATGTAATAGTAATGACAAGTCAGTCAGGGCTTTGACCCCTGTGCTGTTTTGCGTATGGCAGATGATACTTAGGGTTAAGTCACCAAGCCCTGCCCAGGTGTACTTTGCTTGTCCCACCCACACACTCTCTGGTGGATGTGAAGGTGTACACCTGCTCTGCAGCAGCATGTGTGTTGTAAGTGATGGACATGATCAGGTGATGGCCTCTGCACCTGTTGCAGTACTTCTCTAGCTGATTGCATGTGGAACAGCTGTGATGGTGTTCCCATAGCCATTCGCATGATAAACACAGTACACTATCTAGGGAAAATATGTTAATATTTGGCCATAACAGTCGCTGTGAACGGTACCGGGATGTGGTGTTCTGACACGGCATCACAGATGATATCTGGGTGTACCTCAAACATTATACACAGTGGGAAATAGCCTAAAGACAGGAGGGTGATGTGCCACACATGACTACAGCATGTAAGTGTAGCTATGCTGCATTGAGACTACTGCCTGTTTAACATGTGTGTGGTAATGGCTATTCTGCATGTTTTAATACAGACATGACAGTACTCTGTTCATGAGGAACCCCCATCCATAGGGCCATCTGTAAACTGGTCAGTGTATACAACCATTTGTTTCCTATGTTACACACTGAACACACATCTGTGCACAGCAGAAGCATAGTGTGAGGATTGCAGACAGTACATGATGATAGGGGTGTGCTACTGCCATCGCATCCCTGACTGGACATGTGTCACGTGAAGCAGTGGTATGACAGACACTGTCTGGGGTTCCCAGTGACAAGCCAATAATGGACAACTGTTCATAGCTGCGACCACACGTCTACTACACATTGTACAGATGGCATGCAGTATATATGCATGTGTTGTGCTCCCTCTGCAAATGTATACCATCTGTTGTGTTGTGTTGATGGTGATATCTATGCATACTGTTGTAGATAATCCTGTATGCTGGTGTCTATCACTAAGCTATATGTGGGTTTAAACTGCAACACCATAAGCTGAATGGTTTGGGAGGTCCCGGCAGAACCTCCTGTCCCACTTCAGCTGACCATGGCACCGGGCACTAGCACATCTGGGGCCCAGCCTTGGACATCAGCCTCTGTTGGCTCTGCACCACCTTCTGGTGGTACCACCACTGAGGATGGAGCATGTCCCCCCTGTGAGCAGGAACAGACAGGTACATGTCTGCTGTCGTGCGGTCCTGGACGTGTTGCGCTGGGGGCTCACTAAGGGGTTCCGAAGCCAGATACACAAGTCCAAGGGTAGAGTGCCACATTTACAGGGTGATGCTGCCCCTCCTGGACAGCCCCCAGCACTTCCTCCTTTGCAGCTTTACAGGTGCAGTGGTGGCTGCCCATGGCTAGGGACCTCCATCCCACTGTTCCCATGGGCTTCTGAATGCCGAACACCCATCCCCATCCGGGGTGTATCCCCCCACATGTCATATACCAACCCTGTATGCTGTCTTGTCTGTGATCCTACCCTACCTATCCTCCACGGCCATACCTACACTCCTTCCCCTACATCTGACCCTCACCTACAGAAACATAAGGCCAATCAGCTCCTAGGACTACATCTGCCCTATACATAGCTGTCCTTTTCACACACGTGCCCACTGCACACATGTAACCCTTGTAATATACATCACAACATACTCCTGTTATCCTCACCTCTGTCCCTCAGGTGCACGATTCTGGTATGCACATCACTCATAAATGGTCCAGGTACACCTGATGAGGATGACCCCATTGTACACAACACTACCAGTCCCTTTATGGTTACCCCATTTACCTTTATCATGATGATGATGTTGCATACAGCACCTTGCAAGAGTACTGTTCACACATAATGATTGGACAGGTACTGTTGTGTTAATGTACATTACATGCACAGAGTGATGTATATGGCCAATGTACAACTATTTGCGTGTATGAATGACACATGTCTATCTGAGGGAGTCTTGAGATCACATAGAACAACACCACTACATAATACATGCATCGCTGGTGTTTCCCATTTCATTCGTTTGTAATGCTTTTTTGCCACATGGTATGTTCCTGATATCTCTCTCTCTCTCTCTCTCTATATATATATATATATATATATATATATATATATATATATATGTACCTATATGCTGGACATAAAGATTCACATATACATCTACATGACTACATGACTACAGTATCGGGAATGGCTGCCCATTAGGCGATGGCATGGCGTTCGACTGTACAGAATCGGCGGCCTGTCCAGTGAATTAATCATATTATTTGTGTGTTCCTCATACAATCTGCTCCTGTCTGGCTGATACATGGGGACCGAGACTCTTCAATACAGACAAGTAATTGAGTTTTGGGAGTCACATCCGTCAGCCGAGTCATGCTACCGCATACCTATTATAGGTTTGCCACCTTTTCAATTGGCCAAGGTGGGACTGTAGGGTTAACACTTGTCCCACTTTGTGAGGGACAGTCCCTCTTTAGGCAGTTGTGTCCTGTGAAAATAATCAAGACATAGCAAAAATCCTGAGATTACAAGACAAAATTATATCCTAAGTTTCTTTAATAGCTGCATAAAACAGTTATTTTATATATGAAACTTCTATAAGTTATGTGAAGTAGCATAAGCAATTCAAATGTTACTAGAATAAGCTTTTATTTGTAGAAATAATGAACATTCTGTACTACGTACAGCTATACTGCAGTGGTGGTGCTGCGGTAGCATTGTCGCCTCACAGTAAGACGTTGTCCTGTTCGATTCTCAGCTAGACCGTCTTCTGTGTGGAGACATGCGTGAATGGGTGCACCTTCGTTGAAGGTTGTGCGTCAGGGCTGGCACCTCGGCATGTAAAAATCTACTGCCAATCATTAGTGGACTGGAGTTCCACTGTGGCGACCCCTAACCGGGAAAAGCCAAAAGACACAACAACAACAACAACTGTACTATGTACAGCTGTAGGTATGTTTTGTCCTGGAAAATCTGACATTTCTACAGAACATGTCCCGCTTTGGGCATTTGAAAATGTGGCAACCCTATAGGACCTTTATGCAGAGGTGTCAGATTTTGCAGGGCAAAACATACCCACAGCCAGTACAAAGGAGAGTACTTCACTGTTTTGCCTAAATAAAAGGTTATTCTTGTAACATTATAGTTGCTTATACTGTTTCTTATAACATTTAGGTGTTTCAAATACAAAATAATTGTTTTATGCAACTACTACAGTCAATATAGGATATCTTTGTCCTACATCACAGGACATTTGCCATAATTACAATTATTTTGCAGGACACAACTGCCCAAAGGGGAGTGTCTCTCGCAAAGGTGGATAGGTGGTAACC